>NC_141694.1:1779743059-1780220559 GCF_964263255.1 Lissotriton vulgaris
TGTTTTTAACCATGGTATATGATAAAATGATTTATTAAGCCCCTGTTGTCATGCTGCTGCATTAATTAGCATACATGTACCCAAATGATTGGATTTGCAGGTTTTTATGAGTCATTGTTTGATAAAATGTTTTGAGCGGCCACTGCTGCCATGGTGTATCTGCTTTAATTTTTGCTATGGCCTTGGACATTTAAAATTAGAAAGTGATTTAAAATTAGATAGAGCAAGTAGATGGATGTTGAAGAATTGATGGCAATTTATTAAATAGCTATTGTTTTTAATTTGCTATATTTTAGTTTTTGTAATGCCACATTGTACGGGTTTTGATTAACCATATACAATAAAGATGTAACACTAGAGGTAAGAAGAAGCCAGCAGAAGGAGTTTACCCGTGTTTACTAGCTGCTCTGGCTTTTAAAAGTTACCTTTCTACTTTAAAAAGCCATAATCCACACTCAATACTGAACTACATTTTTAATGAAAATTAAATGCCGTCTTTAAGCAAGTTTCTATTTATTTTCATAGTCAAAATTATGAAAGTACACTTTTATTATCAATCAGACTTTCTCAGAGGAAAATGTACGCTTACCTTTATAGTGAAAACAGCATTTGGTCACAGCTCACTTTAGTTATTTACTATTCTTTAGTGTTGAGCATGTCACAGATTTATCCATCAAGTACCTGTTAGAAATGGAGTTTCTGGTTGGCAAGAACATATGCCTAAGTCAGGCAGGAACCACCACTCTAGTCAGAGCAAGGGAGTTACATACGGAAGATAACCTCTGCTCACCCCATTGGTAGCTTGGCAGACCAGAGGCAATGTGTAAAGCATTTGCGCAACACACTCACACAGCAGTGATACACTAGGTACACCACAAAAGAAACTCCACACAAGGTTATATAAAAATAGCCTTTGTATTATCCCAAAAAATTCATTAGATCACAATCACCACGATCACTGTGTCACTAGGCACTTGTCGTGACGTCACAGGGATTACATATACCATTTTGCCAATCAGGCCATTGTCATAATCATTTAACAGGCCAGTTTGGAAACATATCATCCACAGTGCACCAAAGTAACTACTATCAGTGTGCACACATTATAGTAGAATCACCTCTGAGAAAAGAACACTATATATACACATTTACATCAGGACAGAAGCTGTAAGTAAGACACACGAATCATCAGCAGCCCCCGAGATATGAGGATGGCCAGCAAGTAATCTGGGACCACCTTTTAGGCCAACATCACATTAGTCACGGTGCCACTAGGCATGTACCCTGAACACAATTGGGGCTTTACCTACTGCACATCTGTGCTTAGACCATGCCACCACGTAGGGGGACGCAGCCTCGTCTTCGGGGGCCTCTCCTGGGCTTTCCCTGCTATGCCCTTTAAAAAAGTCAGGGCTCCCCAAATACTTGTGTCCCTCCAGCAGCTGCTCATGATCTGACGGTACAGCTACTGACACTGACCCCACGCTCCCAAAGAAACTGGAGCAAGAAAAGCATTTCAGGGTAGTCAGGCCCAACTCTGGGAAACCCCCCATTGCAGGGGATCCTCCCCCGTCCCATTGACCTGGGGATGGCAGATTGGGGGCCTCGAATCGGGATTCTTGAAACCTCAGCTGCCCGCAACCACGCGGTGCAGCCACTCCAGCCCGGGGACACATAATGCTGATGGCAGGGCACGGAGCGAAGTCTCCGCTGCAAGACCTCCCTTGCTAGGGATGCGGGCCGATCGTCATGGAGCAAAATCTCCGCCCACCTTGTCGTCCCTCACTCGACCACTCACAGCCGCGGGCCCCGCCTACAACCAGGCTCTGCCTCCGCCTGGCTTCCGGAATTTCTTGGTGCTCTCCCGTTGCTACGGCAATTCGCTGGGGGGAGGGCACCCTCAGCCTAGGATACGGAGGCTTCCTCCTTTCCCAATGTAATAGGGATCCATCTGTTGACTTTTACTAGTAAAAAGTGTGTACATGTGTTATTCCCCATCCATGGTAGGATATCTCACAACAGCCTGATATAAGTGTGGAAACACTTGCTGAAGCATTAATTTCAACCATGTGTGAATTCTACACCTAAACCTGCCTAGTTTATTCTCAGGCCTTGAATATTCAAAAGGAATTTTAACATAGAAATGCAAGACTATGAATTTAATTTTTTGTAAAAAAAAAAATTGAGCACATTGATTTTGCACTAATCTGCTCCTCTTGTACTAAAAACACATAACAAACAGATTATGTAAATAGAGCAAAAATAGTGCAAAACTAATTTCCATCATGGAAAGTTCTTTAGTTACGAACAAATATGCTTTGGTCCAATTTGTGACACTTAAGCAACAAAACTGCCAGAAATTGGCCTATTTACAAATGTAAATCTACAGTTACTTGTGGAGATTTACTACAAGCAAATCTACTCTTACACTCGGGTATCTTTACTACTTTTGGCTAGTCACCATTTACAAGTGTAAAGTTACTCAAAAGTTTATTCTTGCATATCCCCACCACCCTGAAATAGGGGTCGAAGTCAGTCAAAACGTCAAATACAACTGTAAAGTTACTACTACTAGTTGGCCATGTGTGGTGCCGGTCTCCAGCTCTGAGATGGGGTACATTTACCACTGCTTTGAGTCCTGTTTGGCTATAGTAACTATAGAAAGGCGGTTTGTGAAGAACAATGGGTTTATTCTTTGGTGAGGGAATGTTTATCCCCCCTAAAATCCCTCCATAACACTCCTCAAACCCATCCGTACTTCTCCCTTGAACCGTCCTTAGTATCCCGCATTTTCCAGTTACTCGCCTTTGTCCCTCCCCCATTCACTATTAAAGCATATGTTCCATGGGCCTCATTTATGAAAAGTGACGCATCGCTGCGTGAAAACAGCGATGCGTCACTTTTCACTGCGCACTCCTTGCGACACCAATGATGCGTCATATTTAATGAATGACGCATCATGTCGCAAGGACTTACAGATATGTCAGTATTTCTGACGCATCTGTAAGCGCAAAAGTGACGCATTGCTGGAGTGTGTCACAAAAGTGACGCAACTCCAGCAATGCCTCCTTTCACATGGGGAAAGCCCCATGTGAAAGGGCTTGCGTCAGTCTTACGCCTGCTGTGAGGCAGGCGCAAGATTTTGACGCAACAGCATCCTAAAAGTGACGCAGTGAAATCTCATGGATTTCACTGCGTCACTATTACGAGGCTTTTTGCGGGGGAACGCCCCCTCTGCATACATTATACCTGACGCAAGTATAATGTGGCGCAGGGGTTTAAAAAGTGACGCATCTACCTAGATGCGTCACTTTTTAAATATGGCGCAACAAGGCGCATTTTGTACGCCGCTGGTGTGTCACAAAAAGTGACGCACCGGCGGCGCAAAACTGACGCACAGCCTCATAAATAAGGGCCCATGTGCAGAGTTCTCCGCAGTAGGGCTGGAGATCGCCACAGAGACGCAATAGGTGTGGCGTAGGTTTAGACCTCCGTAGTGACTTTTTGAATAGCATTTTGTAGCACATTAGTAGTACTATTTTAATACGGCTAAATGTACTCTAAAGTGCAGTTTTTTTAAAGTGCAAACTTTCTGAAATAGCCACTTTCTCACATATTATTCACAAAGGCTTCTTTCGAGGATTCCAGCTTCCTGAGTCGAAAACGTCCTGGAATGAATCTTTTTACTTTTTTTGTGAGGAAAAAAAAGGTTTTGGATCAAATCGCGCCCAACACTTCACGCCTTGGGCGATAGACTTCCACTGAAGAGCCATGATTGATCAATGTATCCGCAGGGCCCCGGCGCCTCGTGACCCGCACGTCCCACGCGCTCCAGCAGCGCGCGCTCACGCACCGCGCCTGGCTGGGAAACAGATGTCTGCGCGGCGCTATCACTTCTGACTGACTTATGTGGCGATGACACGCAGCACACAACATTCCCTCCTCAGCCAGGCGGCCCTTGACCCTTGCACTCACGCACTGGCGCGCTGCCAGGCTCTGGGGTCCCTTAGCCATGCAGTGCGGCTGGCGCGGGTCCAAGCGCTGTATTCTCATGCCGGGTGTTTAAGCGCTAATCACCATGTCTCTAGCCTTGGCCGCTTCGAATGGTGTTCTTGGGGGGCGCGCAGACCGTTCCTAATCCCGAAAAGTGTCTGGGTCGCCATGTGCTTTGTCTCTCTCCAAGCCCTCTCTAAAGCACTCTTTTGAATGTGCGAGGTCTTTAAAAGCCATTTAAAAAGTCAACAAAGCTGTTCCTGCTTCGCTCTTAGCATTGGCCGTTCCGCTTGTCTTAAAGCACAAAAGGCCTCCCTGCCTTCAAGTTCTTTAGGTGAAAAGATTATTTACAATACTTTGACCAACTCACATCACTGAGCTCCGCCAGATCACTATATTTGAGGGTGACGTTGTGGGGCGCCAGGGCATGAAAGGCCGCCGCAGGAGCTATTCATCTGTGGGGGGATGCTGGGGCATGGATTGCTCTGTGGGTGGTTGCACCCAGACATTGATGATTTGTGCAATGGATAGGCTGACAAAAAAAGGAAATACACTATAAGGTGCCAACTGACCACCTACAATACATGGAAACATGGTGAAGTGAAATATCTTTTGTGTACAAGCAGCAACGCTTTTAAATGCTAGTCTCGTAACGACAAGGACATTCAGTAATTCTGCTGTCAAGACTGTCACCCACTGCTCTTCCAAAGTTGACCCAGCCAGGGCCTGACAGCAGCCCTTGCATCTCTGGAAGGATAGAGGTACCGAACTCCGCGAGACAGTCAAAAGCTTTATCCGACTTACAAAGCCATAACACATCAAATCCAAGCCTATAAAATACAAAACATTAATTTCATGCATATAACATTCACGAAATCATTGCATCCATAATCATTAAAATATCTCAGTGCTAAATCTTGGGTCCAATCACATTATCCGTAGCTCATCCTGTTACCCAGGGACCCACTAATAGAATTAAAATCAGCATGGCAAATATCTAAATAGTCCAGATGCAATAAGTATCTATAACCTTCCTAATAAGCATTGAAGCTGCGCAAACGTAAAAGAGCAAGTACAAATCTTACTCTAACAGATGTATAAAGTGCACAAAAAACAGAACTCAAAATGACACCCATCTGAATTTGTCACAAATCACCCTGACGCACTCCCACATGCGCTGCAAGGCCTCACTTTCCTCCGCTCCACTACATACATAAGCGCACCTACACATTCTGGGCATAACGAATATGGGCCTCATTATTATATCGTTCAGGGCAACAACATGTTTACCAGTGTGTCTGGGCTTGGAATTATCAGGTTGAAAAACTCTGCTGGGCCTGATCATTTTGGGCCTAGAAACTTTGGGCCTGGAGATCCCTGCAGAGATACAGAGGAAGCGGAAAGGTGTGGCAACCAGCCAGCCGCAGCCGGCACGGATCGGACTTAGTGGGGCCGGGAGGCCTCGGGAGGTAGGTGGCGGGAGGGAGGGGAGAAGCGGGTGTAATTTAAAAAAAATAAAAACATACCTCCTCGCCGCTTCCTCGCCTCCGTAGTCCTCCCTCCCTCGGCCTTACTGGAAGCACACCCAGGCAACTAATCAGCCAATCACAACGCTGCCTTAGCACTCTGTAGGAACTGGGGTCACCAGTTCCCCGGGGGTAGCCTGGCATGAGCAGGTAGGCACCCGAAAGCTTAGGTGTTAAGTGAATACACAGCACACACCCACTGAGACGATAAAAGGCACGCAATGACTGATGCCACTCCAGTGTGTTTGATTTAAAAATCAAATAACTTTTATATAAGATTAAGGTTCAGGAGTGGAAAATCACAGTATCAATTACTCATCAAAACATTTCATTGGAGGGGAGAAAAGGGAGCAGTTCAATAATCAATGTAGCATATTGCAAAAACCATCTCATCAAGGGATTAGCATTTCATTACTTCACCATAAAACATTTCATTTAAGATAACATGTCACCAGGGTATTTGAGGCAATTCATCAACATCTCACTATGCAGGACTAAACATTTTATTAAAGGTAAACCATTTTATCAGCAGAAGGAAACACTTCATTAGCCAGGGTACACCATGAATAAACAGTTCCATAGGTAGGAATCAACATTTCACTAGAAATCAGTCGGGAATAATATTATTTCCTTACTCAGGAGTCAACGGGGCGTTAAGCTGACCCATTCAGTAGAGGTAGACCCTCCATTGGCCACATTAAGCATTTAGCACTTTGGGCCAGGGGACCGTTAATCCAGCACCACAGCTGTACTTTCCAAGGACCTGCCTAGGGGTAGGTTAGCACCACCCGTCCCCCAACGTGGGGTTCACTTCAGAAGAATTCAGGCCCCAAATGGCTTACAGGATTCTGGCCCGTCTCACTAGGCAAGAATGAAACTTTTCATCTGGCAAGGAGATATATCTCATCAGGGGAGAATAAACATTTCATTAGGCTAATGTAACCATTTCATTACCCTGTAGTAAGCAGTTCCTTAGATAACTGTAGACCTGGAGTCAACAACTTCCTTTGCAGGTCTAACCAATTTAGGGAAAATCAGGAAACCTCTCATGAGGCAAGAGAACATTTCATTAAACATTGCATTAGGTCGGAGTAAGCCTTTCACTCTGCAGGAATAAGCATTTCAGGAAGAATCAGGCAACATTTCATACCAAAGGCATAGGTAAACAATTCTTTCTTCCAGAACTCAGCTAATATTTCATTATATAAGCCTGTGACCCAACATTGCCCCAAGCAAGTTCAGTCAAAAGAAAACAGCACTTCCGGGGTCACCTTTAGGCTGGAACATTTCCCAGGGGGGGCAGTGAGTATTTTATCCCCTAAACACAGGCGTAGAAGTGGCTAACATTGACATCTGACCCCCTGCTCGTATGGCACAACAACAGGAGTCCGGCTTCTTGTTCGGGGGCAGGCCAACAGAACAGCCCCCTACCAGAGGGTTAACTCTGTTCCCAAGCAGTCACCAAATGCTTAACTCGGCCTCCTGCCCCGTCCAGGGAACTTCATTGGCATAACTGGGGCCTACGGGGCCCACTGGCAGTTTAGTCAAGGGGGAGCTAGGCAGGACAGGGCCATGTAGCAGAGTCCGATACCTGGTGAATCCCCAGTAGTCCTGTGGTAAGTTGAAGGTCTTCTTCTTGGCGCTTGATGGTTCTGGCGCCCTTGTAAATAGCAGTTTCTTGTTTCTTGTTTCTTGAAGGGGGGTTGAGTTGGGGGCTTGTCAGCAGGTCACTGTAGATGGTCCCTGGGTTTCCCTCCCGCCGGGCCAGATCAGTGGGTAGTTCAGGGCACCTCACTCAACTTAAGAGGCAGCACCTAAGCCCTGTCACTCTCAGTGGCATAAGTCCCTGACTAGGCCCTACCACCTAAATCTCCTGAGTGGGTCCCCCAGGTCAGTGATGCCCCAGCTGACTGGAAAGTTTCCCTCCCTTTCTTTATATAGGCCCAGGTCAGGTGACCACCCTCTGAGGCGCCAAAATAGGCTCTGCCCCTATTCTAGAAGGTTCCAGGAGCTTCCCTACTCTAACTGTGGGCAGGCAAGGCAGGCTGGAATGGCAACACTGTTTGGGGTCCTTGCCAGCTCCTGGCAACTAGAATACGCCTTAACCAGACCACGCTGCAGTAACAGAGGTCGGTGGCAGCCATGTTGAGGGTAGAGGGCACCTACACCTAGCATTGATTTTAATAATACCCAGGGCATTTTAACCTCACAGGGCCTATACAACTACATTACAAGGGGGGACTTCCAGAATTTAGGGGAGCGAAAAGCAAAAAATTTCTGGGAAAAGGGCCAAGTCCAACACACTCACTCTCCACGTAGGCTGTAATGCAGCCCATAAGGAGAACATGCGAAGTGCGCAAGTCTGTTTTGAGCGGCCCGAGATGGCTGGCCAAGCAGTCACTGCGCACTTTAGGAGGGTGCTACTTCTCCTCTCCTGCCCCCTAACGCAAAGCAGGTGGAAGTAGGCAAAAACACGAGTTATCATTTTATTTTCTCTTTGTGTCACTGCAAAAAAGCAGTGAGGCGACGCTCCTCCGCCACTGCAACCAGCCGCTGCTTGCTCACAGCTTTCTGTTTTGGGTTGCAGCAGTAGCTCCATCCACCGGAAGTAAAACGAAATATGCCCCCCCCCGAGGCCCCTTCTACACTCCCTGTGGCAAAGAAAAGCCTCATGCAACATTTACCACCTGCTCCAAGCAGGTGGCACGTTTGCTGATCTGACCCCATTATTTTATCCAGAATCGGAAAATATGCAGAACTGGAACCTGTATTACTGGGACTGCGTGTTATTCCTCATTCTGAGGGAAATAACTTGTAATCCTCATAATCTCACTAGGTGATACCGCACAGCATTGTTCATCCCAGTCCCAGTATCTCCCTGGAGAGATGGTGGGACTTTGTAATGTAGCTGTGTGTGAACTGCTTTCATCAGGCATGCACAGCACAATAACTTACCCACAAATCAACATTGAATTCATTCGCATTCTCTTCGCCCATGCACTGCCCCCTCTTAATGCCTATGCCTATTTCGCACTCTTTTTACTTTTCACTACATGCTAGGATGCAAGGACAAATACATACAAGCACAACTCCGCACTTAGGAGCAGATTTACAAGCCCCTTGCACCACTTTTGCGTCACTTTTAACATGGTAAAAGTGACGCAAAAGTGGCGCAAGGGGCTTGTAAATCTGCCCCTTAGTACATGGCACTGAAACAGGACTCCCACAGTTGCAAGCTGTCCTCCACAAATGCACTTCAGCGCCTCCCCGTGGCCATGGGATGCAATACAATTGCAATTACATTGCAAAACACCACAAGTTTAACCAGTGTCTCGCTTACTGACCAGTTACTTTCCTACTAGACAAATACTTTTCTGTTTTGTAAAACAGAATTCCTGCTCCGAGAACCCTCTAACTGCTCCTCTGCCATCCAAGAATCGCTCATGAATTGTAAACAGCTGAAATCACTTTGATACCACACAGGAACTGAAACCTCCAGACCCACAATAACTCTCTAGCTAAAGGGGTACAACATCAATTGGCAACAAAAGGCAATTATGCAGCGTAAAGCGGCGCATTTTGTGGTAGTGTTACTACATTATTTTGGGACAAGGGCAGGAGTTCAAATTATCGCCGCTTTAAAGTCTGTTTTTGGCTGAAAAGCGCAGATAATTCTAACGACCTATTAGCAAGGACATGCTAACGCGTGAATCCATGCTTCTTCGCCCTTTCCTTCAACGCCCAGCTTTGCATCTCTAATGAGATGCAAAGTGGGCGTTCCTCCCCAGGATAATGGGAGAAATGCCGCTAAGCGACACTTCTCATATTATCATGCCTCACGCAAAGAAGCATAGCGACAAGAAAAGTAGCGATAACCTCTGTTATCGCTACTTTCCTTATGCCTGCTTTGAAACTGACTTAGCCATGATATCCTATGGAAGGTGGATATCATGGCTAAGTATGTGTAGCCCTATCAGTAAGCTATCGCCAAAAGTTGTGCGATTATCATTGGATTTCCAGCGATAATTGCACAGCTGGCAGCTTGCGCTCTGAATTGTATCGCTTTGGAGATAAGCGTTGCTGTTAGCACGCTATCTCCGCGATAAAATTCAGAGATGGCCGGCGATGATTATCCTTGCGCTAATTATCGCCGGCCCTTCTGATATGCCCCTTTGTCATTTGTACCCATGTTAAGAATGTGCAGGAAAACGCTTCACCTCATGGTTTAAAACTCAAATACTACAATAAAACCACAGAAAGATGGCTGGTCAAACTACGAAGGGACTTCCACGGCGTGGCGTCACGTTTTGCTGTGCTTTTGGTAACTTTTGATGCGTTTGAGTTAGAAACATTTTTTTGTTAAAATCTGCAGATTATGCAAAATAAGATGGATAATTAGGCAAATCCATAATTACTTTGAAAAAGCTGTGGCTGCAAAATAGCATAATTCTTTTCCCTCCGAACACGGGCTCCTGTAGTGCCAAGACTGGTTTAAGGAATGTCCATTCTCTGTGGCATTCCCAATATTTATGGGGTGCCTCCCAAAGCAACCTTGCAGGTAGGGTCAAAACTCACCACACGTGCATACATCACCCCTCTAGAGACTCCATCCAGGTGGCTGCCTATGGAAGCCTGATGCCAATCCAAGGTTGCCTGTCTTACACACCAGGCCATTCACAGAAACGCCTCATTACCTCAACCAACAACTGACTATCTCGGACAGACAACGCATTGAGAAGCTATGAGTCCTTGCTGCTGCAAAATCCAGTTTTTAAGAAAGAGAAGACAAAGAAAGAAGCTTTCTGAGGGAATACGCAGAAAATTTGGAGCTCAAACCCTGCCAACCCCCATCCAATGCTTAATTTTAGCCTGTGGTTTCCGGTGCTTGGCACCGGCACTTAATTGACAACTCTGGCATTTATGACAGCTGCCACATGTTGGCGCTGTTTGTGCAATTAAAAAATGAATTGAACAACAGTTGTTTATCAACTCAATATATATTAAAAACAACTAATATCAGCCACCCAAGTCATTCTTTTAGCTTTGGTGTATCGAGCAGTCTGAAATGTAACACTTGTATCCGTGGAACGGTTAGTAGTTGTGTAGGTACTGTCCTTGGCAGTGCTGACAGTGGCAATAGGTGGTGGAAGCTGGGATGGCCTCCTGACAAGGGCCCTGGCACTTACCTTTTTTTTACAAATTAAGTACTGCCTCATCCCCTCCCCAGCAACCAAAACTCTTTGCACCATTCAAACATTCAAGAAAGAACTCAGATTCTGAATGTTCCTTTGACTTTTGTACCGTGAATAGGTTTCCTTCATGATGAATGGAATGCTGAACAATGCGAACATACACTCCCAGTCAACAGATCTGGGGCTAATCCATAATTTTTTTTCCCACTACGCCACCCTAGTTTGGACCCAGCCATATGCAAATGAATCTTGACCCAGCTCCTCATAGAAACAGTCCAGCCCAAACTGCCCAGCCAGGTCCTCCCTGGATCGGACACACAAGCATCCTGGGACCATTTTCGGGGTATTACCCCTCATCAGCCAGGCTAGCTTGAATCCAGTGGCGCAGTGAGCACAGGACCCATGTCTGGGCATATCCTTCCCATGCTCAGCAGTGGCCATGTTAGGATCAGGCAAAATTGGCTTTTTATGTTTTGACAGCTTTATAAGGTAGAATACAAACCTTCTAAAGGATGGTCGTTACTATTACCTAATGTAGTACAACACTACTTTGCTTGTTCACTGAGATTGAGATGCGCGTGGAGACCGGGGTTGTTTTAAATGATAAAAGTAGTGCTTCATCTAGCGTTTTTGCCGGTCTCCTCGGAGGTGAGTAAGGCCGGGCAGGACTACAGATGGCATGCTGGCATTGGACAAACAAGCAAAAAAATGGAGTCACCAAACAAGCTTCAAATGCCTTCAGTCAGGGGTAGATTATGTAGACAAGCACAACGCAAGCGATGTGTAGGCAAACCATAAAAAAAGTTCCCCAAAAGCAGATGGAAACAGTACTTTGGCCGTGTGATACTGATAAGAGAAGCATTCAAGGAACAACATGAAGAACAACGGGAAACAATATGCTACAGCCAACTGAAACGGAGTAAAAATTACGTGGCAAGCACAGGAACCAATTAAAAACAAGGGGGTGGGATGTAAGATCCTTTTAAGATGTAAATTGAATACAATAGATTTCACAAGCACATCACAAGCTCTGTGTAGGCGAAACCTAAAAAAGGTAACTAAAGCTTTGCTTCCTATTTCACAAATGTGTATTTTACCTACATAGCCTAATAGAGAGATCAGAACAAGCAATCATAGCCATTGCAAGAGTTTGCCACAATAGCAAGCATTAGTCAAAGCTAAAAATGCAATCTTGTGATGATAGGCTAGACTATAGAGAATCCAGGCGGCACTTAAATGTAGCAATAATGCAGTCAGGTATGTGGGGCTTTAAAAGACAGGATAGGGGTCATTTGAAGGTTATGAAAGAGGTTTTTTTTAAAGTATGTTTTTATTAGCATTTCCATATAGTATGCAAAGTTACATCAACTAGAACCTGTTTAACAATAAAACCAAGGACAACAATAACAATTGCTCAGTGTTTACTCAATGGTCACTGTATTCAACAATGCCAAGTTAGTTTTCTTACCCCTCCCTTCGAGGTTCATCGCATTCTCCATTTTTTCCTTTAGTTTGTGGCTATACCTAGGTTTCCCCGCAGGGCCCTACCTTTCACCTGTCTGTACCTCTATCCTTTCCCCTGTACCCCCATTTCATGCATGCACTGTCTTCGACCTCCACCCCATCTACTTGGTAGGGTCGGATTAGTAAGGCGGGCAGTTGGGCAATAGGCCAGTATCTGAGTTGCAGCTGTGGGACGTGTTTTTTTGGACAGCTTGGTGGACGATTTGGGCTGTGTATGTGCTGTTCATGTGCGGCCAGGTCCCCGGGGAGGGGGGGACCTGAGCGGTCTTTCCAGAGGCAGATAGGCCTTTATTACCTCCCTTTTACCATAATCAAACAAGTCAACATACCACCTCTATGCAGATTACATCCAGCTCTATCAGGAAGTGTCCTCCCCAGGAGACATACTCCGTTTTAACAATACTCTAAAAAAAAAACCAAACTGGCTATCACACAACCACTTAAAACTTAACCAAGATAGGACGGACATTCTTCTCTTCTCAAACGACGGACAAACCCATCAGGTACAAGAATGGATAACGGTTATAGACTCCCTAAACCGAACCCTGGCCAGCTCCGCCAAGTCGCTGGGAATCATACTGGACCTTAACCTGAACATTAGCTCACACATTAAGTCTACCGCTAGGAGTGCTCACTACAAATTAAAACTACTTAACAAAATCAAGCCCTTCCTCCCACCTAATGGTCTCAAGACCGCAACGCAAGTCCTCGTTCTATCCAGACTAGACTACGGGAATGCTACCCTCACAGGCACAGACAAATTCCACCTAGCCCCCATGAGAACAACTCTAAATGCAGCAGCAAGGATGGTCACTGGAGCTGAAAGGCACAAACATATCTCCCCCCTTGAAAGTTCTCAAATGGTTCCCCATTGAAGCTTGCTGCCAGTTCAAAACTGCCTGTCTCACCCACAAAGTCCTTCACACTGGTAAACCAGTCTACCTGGCAGCCAAGCTTACCAAGGCAGGCCAGGCAAGAAACCTGAGAAACACCAACAACCTACTTCTCATGCCCTTAAGGAGGCATAAACAAAAAGACTGGCTTGCTCCTTTTCGGCCAATGCCCCCAAAATCTGGAACTCCCTACCAGCAGATCTCAGAACTAACCCCTCCTTGGTGACCTTGAGAAAAAAAGTAAAGGATCTCCACCTCACTCTGCACCTGTAACCTTCTGAACAATACACCGTAGTTACTATCTAGTAACTCCTGACTTTTTACCTGCCTTCCAAACGGCTGTCCATTTTGTTCTGTCTGTCTATTCTTTCAAGTCAAGTCAAGTCAAGTATGCTTTATTCGAGGTAAAAAAACCTCATAAAAGCAGAACACATATAAAACCATACGTTCATAGCAATTATGTTAAAAACCTATTTACAATCACAGAGATGTTAAAAAATAAAGCTTCAAGACTTCCATTAAAATTCACTATAAAACCACAAAATTCATACAGATACAACACCAATGTATAGGCACATTCTCAATAGCTAATTGGAAGGGCAGAAAAAGGACTACATTTCTCTAAACATCCTATTGTTGTGCCAGGAAAGTTCTTCTAATTGCCCATACCCAGCCTAAATATTTTGCAACAGCCACAGCAATGGTGGAGGAAGAATTAGTATGTATTATTCTAAGGGCCACAACACTGTCCCTTGTACCAAGCTGTTTGCACATGGCCCTCAACCAGACACATCAGGGTAGACAGTAGGCCACACATACAAACAGTAGATGGGAAATGGTCTCTGTGCAGACTTTACAAGATGGACAAATATAAGAGTTACCTTCGGCCCATCTTCCAGTTAGCGATCTAATAGGAATAGACCCCACCCTAAGCTGGAAGTATAACTTCCTTTCCTGGGGCTTAGTTATAATGTCCCAGTAGGACTCGAGGGAAGGGCAAGATTTCACATCGAGATACTGGCCCTCCAAAGTAGAAGCATAAGCATCATTACAGTTCCTATGGTCTACTGTTTCCCAGTACTTTGTTTTTATAACTTCCTTGGCCGGGAACTGCACCTCCTCTGGTTTCTCCCAAAGCTCATTCATACCCAAAGTCCCCAAAGATCTACGCAAATCCCCTAACCAACCCATCTTGTGGAACTTATCACGGTTGATTACATCCAGGAAGCCCCTTGCATAATGTGTGAGTTCAGGAGTGGCCCAGATGCAACGCCAGTATAGAATGGGTCGCAATCTAGCGATACCAGATATGGCTTTCCTACCCAACTCGCAACGTAGCGGCTTCATGGGTGTGCTTTTAGGTAGGGCAGTGAGACTTCGGAGGAATTTGTTTTCTGTGAGTGTTAGTGGTACCAGGTTGTCATAGCCCCAAAGCTCAGCGCCGTATAGCGCAGAGCTAACTGCTTTGGCCTCATATACCTGAAGTGCTGGCTTGATTGGTCTAGTCAATGATTGTTTATGCTCAGCACTTATGACACCTGTGTTTTGGTGGAATTTGAGGGCCGCCAATTCCATATGTTTCTTCCACTTAACACCCTTGTCTATATGAACTCCCAGATAGACGAAGTCTGATACTATTTCCACCTTTTGGCCATCCAAGAAAAAGTTCCCTCTGAAACTGGGGTGAGGGTTAAAAGTCATGAGCTTTGTTTTTGCCACATTTACTTCAAACCCACGATCCCTGCAAAAGTCCTCAAAAATGTTCAGGGCACACTGGAGGCCACTAGGGGTTTTAGATAATATCAGCGTGTCGTCTGCAAAAAGTAATATTGGTGTTTTCAAACCATCCAAAATTGGAGCGTCGACAGACGCAGACAACATGCGCTCCACAACACCAATAATATATAGGGAAAAAAGTGTTGGAGCCATGGCACAGCCTTGGCGTACCCCTCTTTCCACTGGGAACTCCTCAGATACCTGGCCATGCCTACCCCATTGGATCTTTGCATAATTAGCCTTATGTAATCTCATGACCAGGGATAAAATATCAGCTGGCATACCCATCTTGCTTAAGACTCTCCATAGTATGGAGCGGGGGACTAAATCAAAAGCTGCCCGAAAGTCGATGAAAGCAGCGTACAGACTACCCTTCTCCAGCTGCATTATTTTCCAATATAGCAGGGTAAACCGAAAGATCTGCTGATCTATCGTGCTGGTCAATTTGCGAAATCCAGCTTGATAGGGAGATAATACATTAGATTCTTCCACCCAGTTCATGATCTCTGTTAGGGTAATTTTACCTACAACCTTCTGGACCGTATCTATTAGGCTGATGGGCCTGTAGTTCCCCGGTATGGTTTTATCTCCCTTTTTGAATACGGGTATTATTACTGCCCCCAGCCACGAATTTGGCTCTGGTGCTCCTAAAGCTACCGCATTCGCCAGGTTCGAGATATACTTCCCTCAGCAAGTTTTTTTGTGGAGAAAGACGTCAGCGGGCACCCCATCTGGACCCGGGGCCTTGCCCCGCGCCACTGAGTCTAGGGCCATTGCTACATCAGTTTTTAATAAAAGGTGGTGTTTTAAAAACTGTAATTGTCACAGGTTGTCCCAGGATGTCCTCCGGGCGAGACATGTATTGGGGCCCAAAGTAGTCCACCCAGCTACTCTGGGAGACATAGTTTGAGGGTGGCTCGGGGATGCCACCTTTCCCCCCACTTAACTATATTCCAGAATAGTCTGGAGTGTTTTGCCGAACTGGCGGCCTTAAGATCTAACCAATGCTGCTCATCCCAGTCCTTCTTGGCCTGGAGAACACTGGCCTTATACACCTGTCTCGCCTCCCTCACAACAGCTGGAACTTTACTCTTAATAGCCATCCCCCGTGAACTTCTTGCTGCCCTACACTGGGCGTTATACCACCCTGTTTGATGTGGTGAGGTTTTCTTACCAGGTTGCACACGTACTGCCCTATAGAAGTGACCTTTTATTAGGCTAAAGAATGCACAATGGAGTTTGGTAATCTCATCCATTTCTATACCTCCCTCCGTTCCCATCTTCAACATAGCTTCCATGGGAACAGTAGTAGTCTCCAGTTCTTTGTTAATACTATCCAAGGCCTCTTGGTTCACCGCTACTTTGGGCCACTTTACTCTTCTCATGTCGTTTGTTGGGACAATCTCTGTTTTCCCCTCTACAATATTGTTTGAGCCCTCCACCTCCCCACCCCACAGTTTGTGAGTGATACATAGGGGATTATGGTCACTCTCCTGCCTACTGATCACCCTTATGTCAGTCATTAGGTGCCAGATCGCCAAATTACAGATGACATAATCAACTCTACTTTGCCATCGTCCATTATCAAAAGTATTAGCCCCTTGTCCATCACTTGCTGACCTTCCATTCAGAACTCTTACCCCCCTTTCAATACATAGGGCATTCATCTGGATTACTTCAGCTGACCATCTGCTCACAGGATTTAGACCCAGCTTGGGGACCCCCCACTCTATATCTGCCTCCTCTCCAGGTTGCCAATTTTCAATAGATAGGGGCTCAAAGGTCATATTCATGTCCCCTGCAATTAACATGTTGTTGTCGCTTGGCTGGGCTTCGGTCAGCTGATCAAGTACCACTAGAACTGGAGATTTCCCCCCATTTGAACCTCTTCTATACAGATTATAGATGTCTAGCGGTTTCCCCTTGGTCACGTTTAATCTTATGTGCTGGATGTCATTATTACCTGTGGGGAGTTCTACTATTTTTTCAAATAGTGCCTGTCGAGCCCAAATCGTCAGCCCCCCTTTTGGTCTGCCCTTTGGGCCCTTCACGGCAGGGACGAAAAAATTGAGGAAACCTAAGAGAAACTGGGGCTCACATTCCAATGTCTGTTGGAAAATGCATACATCATAGCCATTTATGAGGGGGGCGTGGCTAGGGCGCCGATGTAGGTGGACGCGGGACTCCGGAGCTCCTCCGTGCCCGCCTCGCACCACCACACATCCTGCACCCCGACTCACTCCTTGACCCCCCAACAGTGCCCAGGTGGACACCAGGGGCACGCAGGGAGATTTTGGAGGACCGGGGGCCCCTGTAACTGCCCCCGCCGGACTTCTATCGGTGAGCGCGGCACACGGGGACGGGAAAGCCCAAAATGGCGGCCGCCATCCTGATGAGACGCGCCTGGTGACGGAGCCCGAGAGAAGGGGAGAAGCCCCCTGGAGCTGAGGTGGCGGGCAGCGGTGAGGGGTAGAGGCTGCCACCCTAGCGGGCGGATTTGGGGGACCGGGGAAGATCGGCCTGCCTGACCCCAAAATGGCGCCGACAGAGACCCGGCGATCGCCTTAGCGGCCGGCTGGAGATCCACTGGACCCGCGTGGGGCACTGAGACAGCGTGGGACACCTGACCTGCCCCCCTGGTGGTGATCTGAGGGGAGAGCTTACACCACGGGGGATCTGGGGACACACTAGTGCGGCAGGCGGCGAGAAGAGCGGGGGACGAGGTACTGGCTACCCTCCCCCACACGCCTTTGACTTTGAAGGCGGGAAGAGGCACCTATCTGGCCTTGACGGTCGTTTGCTGGGCCGCGGTGGCCGCGTGGGGTGCTGGACCTGCGGAGAGCACCTGTCCTGCCCTCCTGGCGGTGGCAGTGCCAGGGAGCCTGCACCACAGGTGATCGGTGGCACATACGTGAAGAGGGCGACGGGGAGAGCAGGGGACGAGTTGCTGGCGTCCCGCCCTCATGAGGCGCTGAAATAGAGGACGGAAGAAAGCGAATAACTGGCCGGGGACGCCCGAATACAGGGGGCCACACTGGGACTGGTGATCAGTGGCGCACACCCTGCCTGAGCCTTCCAGGTGCCCTGACCTGGGGCGCTGGTGCCCCACGACGCTGGTGGGACAGGACCTGGCCTCTGGACGATACCGCGGACCGGACCCCGCGAGGCGCAGACCCAGAGATCGAAAGGGACGGCGGACCTGAGGAGGACGAGGAGCGGGAACATCGACGGCCGCTGCGGAGGCATCGGACGAGCGCTGCCCGCAAGGATGGTACGTGGCAACAGGAAGAAGGGCTTCGAGGCCCTGAGGCTGGATGACCCGGGGCAACCTGACGACGACGTCCCGCCTGGGGGGGGAGCTGGGGGCTCGGCCCACCCGCGAGACCCCTCCCTGGGAGACATTATGCAGGCGATTGTGGCGTCGCGGGAGGCTCTCGAGAAGCGCATAGACACCATTGGGTCGGACCTGACCCTATTGAAGGACGACCACAAGAAGCTGAAGGAGCGAGTGGCGACCTCTGAAGTCACCCTGAAAAGTCTCCCAGGGGACGTAGTGGAGCTGAAAAAGTCACTGGCGGACATGGCACAGAAAGTACGGGTGCTGGAGCTCCGAGCGGAGGACAGTGAAGGGCGCTCTCGGCGCAATAACCTCCGCCTCGTTGGGGTCCCTGAAAACACAGAGGGGCGGGACGCGATCACCTACCTGGAGGGCTGGCTGCGATCTGAGGTGGCCCCGGAGGGGCTCTCGCCGTTCTTTGCCATTGAACGGGCACACAGGGTCCCTGCGCGTCCCCCCAAACCGGGGGCGCCTCCGCGTCCGATTGTACTGCGCCTCCTGCACTTCAGGGACAGAGACCACATACTGCAGAAGGTGAGAGATGTCCCGGACTTGAGAATCGACAACAGCAGGGTCATGATCTTTCCGGACTTCACCAGGGATGTGCAAAAACAGCGGGCCTCCTTCCTGGCGGTCAAGCGAAAATTAAGGTCGCTACAACTGCCCTATGCTATGCTGTTCCCGGCGCGGCTGCGGGTGGTCGATAGAGAACGCACGCACTTTTTTACTATGCCACAGGAGGCCTGGTGCTGGTTGGATGCGAGGGGGGAGCCGAACACGGACCCCACACCACAGACCCCTCCCAGGAGACACTCCACGGAAACGACACCACCGCGACGATCTGGCTCCCCTTCGGGCTGGCAGCAGGAACGGGCCAAGGCGGTGCAGGCAGTGGTGGCCATCAGCCAGGGGGACGCCAGCCCCTCCAGCAGCGCGTCGGAGCAGTCGAAAGCCAGTGCTCCCAGCCCTGGCTCCAGCAGCGGACACGAGCTGTCAGAGACAGACATGCCGGTGGTGACTCCCCAGACGGCGGATGGTATCCTTGGCTGAGGAGGCTCGTGGGACACTGGCCACATAAGTAAGGTATTGGGGCGTGCAGGCAAGGGGGGGGCACTACTGGACGCTATGCAGTGAGGTGCGAGTGCCCCCCGGGAATTCTTACTGAGACCTTGGGGACGGGGAGAGTCGGGAGACCTCTCCTGTTTGTTGTTAGGGGTGTTGGGCGGGGGCGGGGGGTTTCGGGAATGTTTGGAGCCGGCATCGCTGCCTCTCCAGCCCTATTTAGTAGTGACACGCTTTTTGATACTTGAGTTTGGATGGGGTTTCCACGTTGGTTGTCTGTCCGGGGGTGTGGGTGTTGGGGTAGTTTGACTATGCAAGTTGGGGGGGGATCGAGGGAGGGACCTAGGCGTGCCGGGGGGGTTGCTGAGAGGGCGAATGGGGCTTGGTGGACTCTGACATGGGATCCGACTTAGGCTACAAATGTCTCACATGGAACGTAAGGGGGATGCACTCGATGCATAGGCGCCATAAGATCCACTCCTATCTGGTCAGGCGGGGCATACACATAGCCTTCCTTCAGGAAACCCATCTGCTGGACAAAGAGGGGAAGGCGCTACAGAGGCGCTGGAGGGGACAGGTCTTTCACACAGGTTACTCTGCTTATGCTAGGGGGGTGGCCGTCTGGATACGGGCGGGGGTCCCCTTTCAATGCACACAACAGGTAATTGACCCGGAGGGGAGATATATAATGGTACGAGGCAAGCTGGACGGGAGGGACCTTAACCTGGGTTGCGTGTACGCCCCGAATGTGGACCAACCTGCATTCCTCTCCCTACTGTCCAATAAACTAGCCCAGTTCTTAGTGGAGCCCCTGCTACTGGGCGGCGACTTTAACAGTGTGGCTGACACCGCCATGGATAGATCCCACCCCCCCCTTCCGAATGCACCAGCTGGTAGACTCGCACTCGCGCGCTCAGCCTGGCAACGCCAGTGGGGACTGGTCGACTCCTGGAGGGCTAACCACCCGGCGGACAGAGACTACTCATTCTTCTCCGCCCTTCACGAGTTACATGTCCGTATTGACGCCTTCCTGTGCTCACAGGACGTGCACGCGGAAGTGTGCCACAGTGAGTACCTCACGCGCTCGATCTCGGACCACAACCCGCTTCTCGTGCGGCTGCGCTGGTCGCAGATCCGCCCGAGAATACCGGCTTGGAAGCTCCGCCCTGAGGCACTGGAAGATCAGCTCTTCCGCGCCACGATCGCCTCGGGCATCGAGGAGTATTTCCAGGCGAACGCGGGCACGGCGGGTTCGGCCACAACGGAATGGGACGCCTTCAAATCCGCACTACGGGGCCAGTGCATTGCGACGTCATCGGGCGTGCGGAGAACACTACTGGCAGAAATTGAGAAGGAGGACGAGACCCTCCGGAGGATGGAGAGAGAGAGACCTGAACGGCCGGACATTCACGAGGCCCTGCTGGGGGCGCGGGAGGCGGTGGCGGCAACGGTGGAACGCCTCCGATGCTTTGATTACAAGGCCTACCTAACGCGGGCGCACTCGGACCGCGACAAATCGGGGGCTCTTCTGGCCTGGTTGGCCAACCCGGCCCGCCGAAGCTCGGTCATCCTTGAGCTCAGAGACCACGCGGGGGCGGCGAGGTTTGATCAGCAGGGGATCAACGCACTGTTTTACGACTACTATACAGAGCTCTACCGCAGCAGGGTCCTCCCTTCGGTGGAGGAGTTCCAGTCCTTTATGGAGGGTCTTGACCTGCCGGAAATGGAAGAGGCGGACGCAAAGCGGCTCGGGGACCAGATCATGGAGAGTGAGGTGCGGGTCGCCATCAAGAGCATGGCGAGAAACAAGACGCCGGGCACCGATGGATTCCCTACGGAATTCTATCTCACCTACGTGGATCTCCTGGCGCCCCGGCTGACGTGGCTCTACAACGAGTCGAGGCGGCTGGGCTGTCTCCCTGCGACCACGAGGGAGGCGTTGATTGTCCCCCTACTGAAGCCGGGTAAGCAGCCATGGGACAGATCGGCGTACCGCCCCCTGTCCATGCTCAACCTGGATTACAAGATCCTGAGCAAGGTCTTGGCGACGCGTTTGCTCCCCCACATGCCCGTACTGGTGCATGCGGACCAGTCGGGTTTCATCCCGGCACGCAATTCGGCGCTTAATGTGCGACGACTCCTGCACATCCTAGAGGCTGACACATACGATGGCGACGAGGCGGTGGTGTTTGCTGTCGACATGGAGAAGGCCTTCGACAGCCTGGAATGGCCTTATCTCTTCCATGTGCTACGAACGCTGGGCCTTGGCGAGGGCTTCGTCGATTGGACGAGACTGCTCTATACGAACGCGACGGCGAGAGTCAGAACAGGGAGGGTTATCTCTGAGATGTGTGGGGTGGGCAGGGGCACCCGCCAGGGATGCCCTCTTTCCCCCTTGCTGTTTGCCCTGGCTGTCGAGCCTCTCGCGGCGCGGGCCCGGCTGGGCCGGGCTTATCGGGGCCTGGACGTCTATGGCCAAATACACCACATCGCATTGTACGCTGATGACCTACTGATGTTCCTGGCGGACTCGGCGGACTCCCTGCGCGGAGCTAAGACTCTCCTGCAATCGCTGAGTACGGTATCTGGCCTCCGAGTGAACTGGGCGAAGTCCCACCTATTCCCGGCCCGCCCACGGAGAGAATGCCCGCAAATAACGGAAGGCGTGACTTGGGAAGAGAGATGCCTGCGATATCTTGGCACCTCGATCTTTCATGACAATGCTGATGTCCTTGAGGGGAATATCGGTACGGCGATCAGGCACGCTAAAGGGAGCTTCGACTTTTGGGGCACGCTCCCATTGTCACTCATGGGGAGGGTGGCGCTTCTCAAGATGGTGACCCTGCCGCGGCTGCTTTACTTCTTCGGGACCCTACCGATCTGGATCCCAGCGAGCTACTTTCGACGTCTGCGGTCGATGGTCATCGGCTTTCTATGGGGGGCGGGCAGGCGTAGGGTGGCCCTTGCCACACTTCTCCGCCCTCGGTCGGACGGAGGTCTAGCTGTCCCAGACTATGAGCTCTACTACTTGGCGGCACAGCTGCAGTGGCTGACGCAGTGGGTGGCACGGGCTAGGAGAGAGGCGGACGGGTCGGGGGAGCCGGCGGGTCCGGTCCAGGTATTATCCCGGATTGTCCTGGGGCTTCCGATGGGGGACTTCCATCTCACGCAGGAGTTTGCAACGGCCAGAAAATGCTGGAACAGATACCGCCGGAGGTGCGGTGTCGCGGTCCCGTACGCACCTGAGATCCCACTTAGACTCTGCGAGACATTGCCGCACGGGGGCTCGTGGCACGGGCTGGACGGCTGGGATCAGCGGGGGCTCTTGTCCATGGGCGATCTGTATGAAAACGGAGCGATGTTGCCCTTCGACCTCCTGCAAGAGCGCTTTGAGTTGGCGGGGGGAGGACTTCCTCCTGCATGCGGCTTTAACGGCGGCGATCCGCAGGCACTGGGGGGCGGGCATGTCGGAGCCGACGCTGTCGCTGGGCTGCCAGTACGTCGTGATGATGACGGGGACGGTCAGGGCGGTCACGTGCCTATCTCGACGCATGGTCTCGGAATCCACCGCCCCACTGTTGGCCTTGAAGGCAAAATGGGAGGCTGATCTGGCGACTGAGATCCCCGAGGAGGCCTGGAATGGCATACTGGAAAGGGCCCGGAATGGCACGCGCAACGCGAGATTCCAGCTGGTGCACTTTTATGTCCTACATAGGGCTTACCTAACCCCTGACAAACTACATAAGTACTTCCCGGCCCACCCGGCGTCCTGCCCGCGTTGCCCGGCGGACCCAGCAGACTTCCGGCACATGTTCTGGTCCTGTCCCGAGCTGGGACCCTTTTGGGAGGAAGCAGTGGAGGTCCTGAGGGAGGTGACGGAGAGGGACCTGCAACTCACCATGGCACATTGCATGCTACACTGGTTCCCGCACACATCGAAGAACAAAGTCACTAGCAAGTTCCTGGACTTGGGGCTCCTCCTGGCGAAGCGGGCCATTACGTCCCAGTGGAAGGCGTCCCGGGGCCCCGTGGTTGAGCGCTGGAAGGCTGAGCTGCTTAAATGGGCTAGATGTGAGGGTGAGCTTCGCCTGCGGGCCGCACTCAGGATAGACAATGACATGGCACTGGAGAGAGCCAGGGCGTGGGAGGGGCTGGTCCTCGATCTCATGCGCCTGGACGAGGAAGAAGAGGACTCCCCGGTGCATAGTCCGGCTCAGGCGGGGCACCCGCCCACCGAGGGGACGGCTTAGGCCCACCTTGCTGCTTCACTACCCTGCGTTCCAATGTGATGAACTATGACTGTTCGCTGATAAATCCTGTTGCCATGTCTCGGATCTGGTCCTACGAGAGGAGATGAGAGCTCGGTTAGGTGACTCTCTGGCACGCCTGGGGGGGTGGGGGGACCGGAAGGGGGCGGGGGGTGGTCGGGGGGGCTCTGGTCGAGGGGGGCGGGGTAGTTGGGGACGAGGGTGTTACGGGGGGAGGGAGGGGGTTTTGTTAGAGGGGGGTGTACGTTGACTCCTGATTCCACTGGGCTTGAGACATGAGAGAGGGTGTGTTAGGACTAAAAAGCAGCTCTGCCATCTCCCATCCAACTGGTGGCTTTAAATATACACGGATTGTCCCAGCGCAGTTTCTTTTGCCCGTGACTTTGCCGCTCGACCTCAGGGGTGTGAGCTGAATGGCTGTGTGATACAGGAGTTAGGGGACGGCGCTTCAACTGAATATCAATGGGAATGGTTTGATTATACTGTATGACTCTCTGATTTTGCTGCAATAAAAAAATATTTACAAAAAAAAAATCATAGCCATTTATGAATGATACCCATTCTAGTGAATGCAATCTGGGGCCCAATCCTGTGATGTTCCATGAGACTATACTACCCACCATACCACTGGGTTTATACCCTGATGTAAGAATAGTTAATGGAGGGTTCACCGAGCCGCATACGCTCAGGGAAACACTATCTCCTGCTGTCTCCTTATTAGTTATTCCGGGTTCCCTCCCACCCACTGGGCTATCCAAATTGATCAGTGTCATGGGGGAGGAGCCTACCAGACCCAAGTGTTCACTTCCTTTAGCCCCACTACGTGTTTCGAGGGGATATCATTCATTGGGCACCTGTTGGGCAGAAGATACCTCTCCAACCCCCCCCTGAGGCAGTCAATCGTTGGAATTAAGCCTGGACCTAGGTGCCCATTTCCCCGTCTTTCCTAAACCCATGGCTAAAGCCATTGAAAAAGGTAGAGGGGGCATTTTCCTCAGCTGAATACTGGAATGGGCTGGGGGACTAGATCTATACTCCATCTTAAATAGATCCTCTGCTAAAGTGTCAGAGACAAGGGTTAGTTCAATGACATCATGTGGGCCCCCAGGGTGGCTCATCCTCCTAGCTCTAATGATGTCTTCCCAGATTATCGATCAACACCTTCTAACTTGCCTTAACCAATGTATGGCCTTGTTTGTCAGAGAGTCTGCCCCCTCCCTTATTCCATTGGGTCGCATATGGTGCTTTGGAACATTTGTCATGTATATAGTATTTGTTGCAAAGCTACCGATACCCTGCATGTGGTGCCTAGGCGGGTCAATCTCATGAGAGAGAGACCCAAGTGGCGTTCTTTTTTTTTAAAAAAATTTTTGAAAACCTTTATTGTGCATGAATAAAAGAACAAATACGGGCCTACAACCGTCAGGCCGGCCACGATACTTTGTCAGCACAGGTGCAAGCATTACAGTTCCCCAGCAGCAACAGGTAAAATTTCAATAATCAATGAGCATCACACTGGGAAGAATCATGTCGCCGGGGGGGAGGAGAATTGAAGGTTAATTTTTTTAAAGTTTTTTTTGCGTTTTCATCATAAGATAAGTCAGTGAAGAGTAAGAACTAAGAAGATTCGAGTCCGCACAATGGCTTCACGACATGGGTAAGCGGCGTTGTAGCTGAAAACAACAGTGGAAGTTAACATCAAGAACAATATGGCGGTGCAAAACAACGGCAAGTACTCATCCAGCATTTACGCACCCCAATCAGCGCCGCCCCCTACCTGCCAACCCCAACCCGGACCCATAATCGAACCAGATTAAGAAAGCGCAGAGAACAGAAAAAATAAGGCCCATAGAACTAAAAAATACCAAATTACCCCCCCCACCCTGCATCATTGTGGAGGCTACGGTCTACCCCCCACCCACAGAGTGGCTGTCGCCCTTTAAAGAACCCGAAATGTAGACAAGAAAGAAGAAGGAGGAGAATGAAGAAAGAAGAATAACATTAACACCTATAATATAGGGAGTGAGAAAAGAATAAACTAACCTAAACTCCCAAAGAGAAGAAGGTGGGGAGGAGCCCACTCGATATCAGGTCACCCGGAGATCCCGGCCCTCCACAGACTCCCACACCATAGATATCGTCCATCACTAAAACATCGATACAAAATCAATTAGCAATGTCAATGCAGTTGGAAAAAGTCACCGTGCGATGCGTGCCCATGAAATATATACATCAGTTCCACCCCCATCCCCGTCAGCCAGCAAATCAGTTAGCGACAAAAAAACAGCCTAGCCCTGACCCGATCGTGGATGTAACTTTGAGCATACTCCCCCATGAGAGCCCACCCCCCGGTGCACAAAAGGACAGTATGGCCGCTTGGAAGAAGAAGACAAAGCAGGATCACAAAATGGCCGCCGACTATCGTTAAAAGGTCCTTTGTCCACCGTACATAGTTCCATAAGGGCATCTGGAAAATAGAGGTTCCGCAGGGGGAAAGGCGAAGGCCACCATATAAAAGCCAGCAAGTGAGACAAAAGTTGCGCAGCTGGATCCATAGACAAACGCAATGGTACAGGCAACAATGAGTCAGGCTCCGAGGGAAGGGGAGACAATGTATCAGACACGGAACTGGAGGGCGGCCAGCCGTCGGCTCCGATAGAGGCAGCAGCAAGTACAGAGTCACCATAGGCACAGGGAAACATTGTATCTCCATAAATCGGCAAAGGCAGATCCACACCTCGCTGGAGGCAGACGTTGCGTTCGCGACCCTCATCAGACCTCATTCTATCAAATTGCTCACCCAGTGCTCGGAGGCCATCACACATCTCCGAGTGGAAGTCACGCAGGGCGGCCAGGATGGATCCACAAGATAGTGGAGGCTGCAATTCCCTCGCATCAGGTTCCAGAGCCGGTGCTTGCAAGCCGGTGCACAACGCAGGCAGGGCAAGGCAGTCCACGGGCAGGGATGGGTGAACTCCCCCCAGCCGCGGGTGGTCAAGCGAGGCCATGGTTCCGGTAGTGCGGTATTGGAGCTGGGGAGGGTTTAGCACAATCAAGCACCGCTTCAAGACTCCGACCCTACCAGGGTCGAAAGCAGTCGGGCGCACGTCTCATAAAACCGCATCGCATCAGGCTGGGCACCGGATGAAAAGGTCGTCAGCCTGCGTTGAGCTGGCCCGTTGAGCACCCTACGCCGCTCACCTCCCACTCAGAACAGGGAATCCGCTCCCTCGGGGCTTCCCCACTCGGTCATCTCGTCCCAGGCGCAGCTTGCGGTGGACATCGGCATCAGCGCGGCGATGACCGCCTCACGTGAAACGGCGCTGCATCTAAGTCCTCGGCGCTACGCAGCTGATCCAGCCATTTCCGAGCCTCCAAGAGCCGGTAACGAACGGCATTGCAGGCGAGGGTCCAGGGCGGGGGACATTACTTCAATTATCTCCGGCATCCGGGCAGGCTGAAACGTCGGGAAAAGACCGAAGTATTCAGCTCATCGTCACACACGTTCCGCCACCGGGATCGATCAGGATGGAAAACAGGATACCGTTGCGGAGCTCAAGGGCCGGTGGAGCCGGGTGACTACACGTCTGCTCCGGTCGCCATCTTGGCTCCTCCTCCCCAAGTGGCGTTCTTAAACCGTTCCTAGGCTGCCACCCTGGTCTAACACTCCCACCTATGGATCCCAACTGAGGTTTCTGGGTACTGGTACTAGGCTTGCTAGCCACTCTAGAGACACTCCCCGATGAATTTGTGGTCTTTATACTCGGATTGGCGACAGTCCCTGAGACCATTGCGCCCCCGTCAGTTTGAGCGGAGCCTGGCAACTTAGATTTTACAGCAGGCTTTCCCCCAACTACCTGCCTAGTACCTTTGTTGGCACAAAGGACACATTGATTGACATTTGGGGCATTAGTTAGATTTAAGACTAATGCTTTCAGACCTTCAATCTCGTCCCTTAATAAGGAGACTAGATTGATCAGGTCACCAATGGTACCAGAGTTTACCGCATGAGGCTGAGAGCTACCAGACCCACTAATAAAAATGGTTTCGCCTTCCGGTTCCGGCTCAACATCTGCCAGAACTGTAAACCTATTGGCACAAACAATTGGGTCATTGGCAACAACAGATGCAACATGGGAGTTGGCTGTAATCTTCTCATTAGCTCCTCCCTCATGCAAGTTTGCCTTACCCCCCTTTCGAATGTTCTCTGGACCAGGCCGGTTTGGGGAGGCCGCCCTATGCTTTGTACTCATTCTGAACATTTCTGGGATGGTGGTTACTGGGCGAGTTACCTCTTGTGTAATGAGACACGGGTCTCCCCCTGACTTCTCTTGCTCAGATGCTTGTGTGACTCCCACATCCCCGTTTAAAATGTCCTGGCAGTCCTCAATGATGATGTCAATATTGTCCATAATGCAGTTTTCCCTTAGGTTTCTTCTTTTTAATCTGCTTTTGTCGTTTAGCTGTCTCTATGGCCCCACCACCTCCCTCCAAAGATTTGAGCTTAACCATTGCCAAACCACAGCAAGTCGAGGAATCCCAAGCAGCCACAGATATATAAAGGGCAACGCACAGAGTACCTTTGTAGTTAGTGTGTCAATGCCGGGTTCCTTAACGATGGTGCGCACAAAGGGACAGTGAGGAAATTAGGAATGTGGCCCGTCCCGTCCTCTGCCGTCCACGGACGGCCACACACAGCCCTCCATTTGCCCGGGCTTTGCCCGGCACCGTCCGCGCGCGTCCCGCGGGCCGGAACCAGTTGCTGTTAATATCCGGTTTGATGGGGGCATGGCCGGGTAGAGCTGTTGTGTCTCGCGCTCACCCCCGTGTGTCCTCGCTGGTTGGCGCTGCGTCTGTTCTTTCTTATTACCTGTGTACATGTTGTAAAGTGCTCCGATACCCTCGGGTCCTGCCAGCTCTATGTAAAACTCTCTAAATAAATAAATAAATAAATAAAATAAACTAAGTAGATGTGTCATTCCCAGTCTCTTGCTGGGCTGGCCCTTTAATGTATGCAGATTGAGGAGAGGGTCTAAGCAGAAGTAGGCTCACTTATATTCAGGTGCTGATCACCATTGCAAACTAATCCATGAACAAAGAATCCTGACAACATTTGTATTTTTTTTTATTTCAGTGAAGTTAAGAAAACATGCCTCTTTTAGAGAACCCCCCTCCTTCTTTTCATAATACTTAAAACACTGAAGTCGTGTTTTGAAAAAAGGCACAATCCGCAAAAGTCGGGGCACTTTTTTTAGGATGCCTGGGCCTATTTATGATCCCAATCCAACCCTGCTCCTTGTTGTGTCCTAGGTGCTCTGTCAGGGGATCGATTCCCCCGAACGTGGGTCTCCTGGGAGTGCTCCCCCTCGCTGGCTTCTTTCAGTGATGTTCGGAGCGACCCCCATGTTTCAAGATCATCTTGTAACTTATCATCCCTCCTTCTAGCTTTCATGTGTTCCTCATGTGCGATCACCCATTCCGTCATGTCTACAAACCACAACACGACCGAGGGCTGTCAATCTCCCAACCATCCTACGAATAGTCGCTTCTTTGCTAGGACCAAGGCTAATTGCAGGAATTTCCAAAGCATCTTCCCCCCTCAGGGTTGGAAGAGGTTTGGTTACATGTCAGGAGAACTTTCAAGTCACACTAGCCCCCAAACACATGATGGGGAGGAGCTCCAGTCACAGGTCAAGCCAAGCTAGGGTCTGAAAAACATGTCTGGTCAGAGTTTGGTCAGAGACTCCGGTGAAATACTGGTAGAGCTGAAACGGTGCTAGTGGCGTGATAGATATGTAGGGCTTGTTAAGAGTAATTCGCATGTTAAGCTGATGCTTAAGAAAGACTGGGCGGTTGGGATGGGATACAGTTAGTCACATGGATGGCTCCGCCTTGAAAGGCCAGAACGGCAAGAGAATGGTCAGTTACATAAGCTGATTTGATAGTGTCCGTGTCTGCTACCCTCTCACATCAGCTGAGAAGCATCTCTCTGCACACACTCATGAGATATGATACCTGGTGTATGGGAAAGAGGAGGACCAATCCGTGATCAATCAATCAGTAGATTTGTAGAGCACTTCTTGTCACCTGTGAGTGTATCCAGGCGCTGATAGGGTAAAACAAGAACAGACAGTGTTCACAAAAGTTACGCATACATCGGCGATATTGCCAGAATATGCAATGGCCAGAGCAGACACAAGAAACTTTGAAGAGCTGAGAAGTGGTTTCCCACCTAACTTATTGCCCCCACTCGGATGGGTACCCTGCACTCCTGCAGCATCACTGGCATAGACCCTCGTTGAGTGGCAATGTTCCACTCAGAGCAACAACTCTGGGGGAATTCTGCCAGCTGCAGTTCTGAGTTGCAGAGTGCCTCCATGACCAGAATTATCAGGTCCTTGGACTCCAGATATGATAATTCTGAGCCAGAGTCTTTAGGCCTAGTTTCCCCAGGTGAGGATTCACTCCCTGTAAATGCTGCAGGGATAGGGCAGGGGTATAACACATCCCCTTGAAGTACCCCAGGAGAAGCATACAAAGCTCCCCCCATTAGGGACACCTCCCCCACTTTCATCTCCCTTCTAGAGGAGCAAGCCCAAGTTCATGATGGCATTGGCACCCGGTCCATATGCAGAGACCCAGGGAATGGACCTGGGGCAGACAGGGCGCCCACCTGACTCCTTCTCAGAATGACCCCATCAACAAAGCATACGCAGCCCAGAGCTCCATGCTCCCTCACTCACTCACTCATCTCTCACTACAGATCATAGGCCAAATGCAGGGCCTCTTGCTTTCTGATAATCTTTCCTCCTCCTCCCATTGAAAATATCAGCCTAGGGCAAGGGGCGGTGCCCTGGACTCCCCGTCCGAGAGAGAAGAGAAGCCCTAGGCCAATCGCAGTGTCGAGAGCAGCGTGGCACGCCTCCCGCCTGACCCCACTGAGATTCCAACATTGGGGGAAGTCACACCCAGGACGGACCCTCTTTTAACATCCCCAGACCCTCACGAAAAGCACGACTGCCCCAGGCATTGTGATAGCCTGGGGCTGTGCACACCCTTCCTGTCCCTTCTTCCTGCCCCTGAGAAGACGTCAACGGGTGAGGTGATGATGCACCCTGGACCCCATTAGGTTACCCAACCATTTTGTGACGCCGAACCTATCCCAACCTGTATTCCCAATTATATTTTCCACTTGCTCTGAGCAGGCACAAGTTATTAGCAAATTTGTTCCCAGAATCATGAAAAAACAAACAGAACAGAAAAAAAGACTGTAATTACGGATCCATGCAGTTATTCCATATTCCTGAGGCAGAACTCAAAATAGCCCGAAATTGCTGCTGGGATACCTGCCGAAATTATATATTCTGGTTCCCCACTGTCACCACCGAAGTCCATCTAAATCGCAATCAGGGCCTTAGTGTCTAGGATGAAGTTGAGCCAGCCCAGCGTAGGATTGGTAACACAGGCACTCTGGCAATGCTTGAGGGGCTGGTGCTGTGTTCCAACTGTGGGCTTCTTTTCGGAGCAGTGGGGGGGGGGGGGGCGGCGCAGATTCGGGCAGTGTCGCTGCTATTTGAATACAGCCAGTGGCCCAGTGGAAGTCTGAGTGGCCATTCTGGAGGCAGATGGGCACTCTTTACCTCACGTTTAGCAACAGGCAGAGGTGTCACTTTCTTTCTCTTGCAGGGCCTGCCCATTAATGTATGCATACCTAGCGGGGCAAGGGGCCTGAGCATAAGTGGCTTCATTTGTTTTCAGTCACCAGTGTAAACTAATCCGTGCATTTTTTTATACACACCACCCCTTTTTTTTTTTAAATAACATTTTGCCAAAGCAGTGTTTTGAGGAAAGGCAATATGCAAATGTGGGCCACGTTTTTTAGCGTACCCGAGTGGATTTTGAATCCCAATCCAACCCTGAGCCAGCCTCTCAGTTGCTCCTCCTCTTCTCCAGCATTAGCTTTTGCTGCAGAGGCAGGGCATGGACAGGACGGGTTGAGTCAACCCAGTGCTGCCCCAATAGGCCTTGAGCCTAAGAGGGTCAGGCTCATGTCAACTAGAAGTTCTCCTCCTACGTTGGGCCCTCCAGAAGGCAGAGCACTCTTCAGGGCCTAGCTGGCCATTCTCCCCACACTGGCATTTTCCTTCCTCGTGGGCTGCGGGTTGAAAGGCTACTTTAAGAACAGGATGGGCTGCCATTACCCAGCGATGTCTCCTGGCCCCATTCTAGCAGAATGCAAAGAACAGAAGAGGGACCCTGAAGCCTAAATAGGATAAAGGGAGGGGAACCAACCCACCAGGGCAAAGTAAATATCGAATAACATGAAAAGGGGAGTCCCCAAATGTGAAAGGAACATAGAAGTTCCAAATATAAGCCAAAACGCCCACAGAACAGCTGAATATTTTCCAAATTTGTATTTTTGTTTTAAATCTCATGCAGTTATATATCACATTTAAATAGTAAAGAGCAATACAAAATTCCTTTAGTCTTTTCATTTATGTATAAAATTTCATTTATCTAGAGAACACACATAAGAGAACATAACAACAGCCAAAGAATACAGAAAGCAGTAAAAAATGGCGCTTTGGGTTCTGGGGTACAGGGGTATTTTTGGGTTACGGGCTAGGTTTGGGTTTTGGGGTACAGGGGTATTTTTGGGTTCAGGGGTAGGTTTGTGTTTGGGGGTTCAGGGTTATTTTTAGGGTTCAGGGCTAGGTTTGGGTTTTGGGGTACAGGGGTATTTTTAGGGTTCAGGGCTAGGTTTTGGCTTTGGGGTACAGGGGTATTTTTAGTGTTCAGGGCTAGGTTTGGGTTTTGAGGTACAGGGGTATTTATAGGGCTCAGGGCTAGGTTTGGGTTTTGGGGTACAGGGTATATTTATAGGGTTAAGATGGGTTAGTGTTTAAGGGAATTGGGGTATTATAAGGAGTAAGGGTGGGTTATGATTATGGGGTGCAGGGGTATTTAAAGGGAGCAGGATGGGAATGTATATGGTAGGCGTCTGCATAGCCTATGTCCTTCTTCCGCAACTGCCCTTTCCAACGCTGTATTGGGTGTTGTAATTGGTGCTTTGGTTCCTGAGAATACCCGCCTCAAACGTTTTGGCTCTCTCTTTATCATATTAGTATATATATATATATATATATATATATATATATATATATATATATATATATATATATATATATATATATATCACGTGTACAGTACTTCCATAAATTGACACCAAATCCAAGAGATGCTTGAAAGAATTTATTTGAAATGCATCAAGCCAAAATAAAGCAAACCCTACGCGTTTCGGCGAAAGCCGCCTTGCTCACGGGTATATATATATATATATATTTTCGGCATAAGACGTCCGCAGCAGCATGCAGCAGCAGCAAAGTAGACGAGGCAAACCCGGTTTCCGTGAACGTGGTAAGTTTTATTTAAGTAAATCACTCATCACCACTCCGCCATGACGCGTTTCGGTGCACACAGCACCTTGATCACATGACAATCGCTGCACGGCGGGCGTGCTCATTTTAAATTGCTTGGAGCCAATCAGAGAAACGTCATAGATATAGAAGGCGTATGTTACAAAAGATTACTGCATAAATGCAATGCTGTATATGTACACATAAGTGCGGCAATATTGAAACTCATATAGTATTTACACAATGAAATAAAATTGGTCAAACTATTAAGACATGTGCAAAATCATGCTGTGCAAATGAATTTAAATGTAAATTTAAAATCCAATAAATAAATAAATACATATAAATATATACTTCTAAAATTTCGAAGTTCATATATATATATATATATATATATATATATATATATATACACATTCACACATAATTAATTAATTCAACAATGGCAGTACTAGGTTAAAAATTATATATATATATTTGCCAATACGATTCAACTCACTGAGCCATCCTGTCAGACTGTAACCTATTTCACACTCGTGTTTAATGTGCTTGCACCAATGACGTGTGGTTTGATTAATTTATTGCAGCACGACGCAACCTCTTCACCTTTAAGATTTCACTTCCACATGTGTCAGTGTTTAGTAAGAGAAAGAAGAACAAGAACAGAACTGGGTGGATTACTGAGATTAGGTTAAACTGGTCCCCAGGCACATCTGGGCGAAACCTTCTACCGGAGGGAGGCCGTGGGCCGAACTTTCCGTGCCTCGCTTCAGAAACCCCAAACATGGGAAAGCCTACCCTCTACAAACCTGCAATCAGTACAAGAGGTCGCCGTAGACTCACGCAGCCTGTTCTGCAATAAAACGATGACTTTTTATGGATGGCAGACATAAGGGACGAAAATTAATTCTGCAAAAAAAAAAATCAAGAATGTGTTCTGGTATTTGTTTTGCTAAGCGGCTCCAGCTGTGAACGTGCACCAGCCAGGCACATCTGGCAGCACGTGGAGCTCTGCAGAAAGGATTTAACCTCCTCCTTGCTGCTGACACCACCCAGCATACCAAAGGCCCTATCATTGCACCTGCAGAGCCTTTGGGGCAATTGTCCTATGTCACAACGTACAGCGTTTATTTCTTCAGAGGGGGTGTTATCGCCCCCCGCCCCCCCCCCCCCCCCCCCCGTCTGCCCCATAGAGGGTGCAAGGGGCACAGTATCGGCCCCTGTGAACCTCTTCACCATTTTGGTATGCGGCTGACATTTTAGCTCTCACGTTAAATGAAGTTTGGCTGTGCATTGGACATCCCACATCCCACCGGAAATAGCAAGGCACAGGAACTGACGTCATAGACCCTATTTAGGAGTTAAAGGGAATGTAATCGCGAGACCTGTGATCCTACATCTGACCACTGTCACTCCCGCTCATCTGCTTCTGTGTACTTTTGAAGTTCCTTGTTACCTGGGTATATTTCTGTCTCAGAGCTCCATTTGTGAGGTCACTGGGATCAAAGGTGATTTGTCTTCACTTCCTGTCATGTCCTCAGAGGGTGGACAGGTGTGTTGTGTCTGTTTTGGTGACTTGACATCAGTTGTAGCGTGCTGGCATCTATCTATGTGCTGGATTAGACTCCTGAGGTATAAAGGGAAGGTTGCCTGCCTGCCCATGTCTGCCTGTCTGAAGTGACCTGTGCCTTTTTGTACTGTGAGCTCCATATGTTCATGCTTCCTGTATCAGGCCACACGGCTGTCTGTACGTGAGCTAGGACTCTTGGTTGGTGGACGCTATGTAGGAGTGTTTCCTCCAGTACCCCTACAAGAGTGTTTATCCCCCCTTACCTCCCTCCCTCACTTCCCCACCATGGATCTTCCATAAAGGTTCCTTCAGCTGGGGCCTTTTACTCCCCCTGATTGTTTGTTGCGGGTTGTGACCTACTGTTAGTGTGCTGTGTGAGTTACATGTAAGGTGTATAGCATGTGCTGTGGGAATGGTGGCCCATCTGCTGACCCTTTATTTGCAGCTCAGCATGGAGGTTTCCGTTCAGGGTGACTTTCCTTGTTTGATGTGACAAGCTGCATATAGCTGCTTTCGGTGAAATCCAGCAGCCTGGCAGGGAGAGCTGCAAGAACAGCTATGCATGTGCCTGGCAGGGAGAGTTGGGGGACCTCTTATGCATGTGCCTGCCAGGGAGAGTTGGGGGACCTCTTATGCGTGTGCCTGCCAGGGAGAGTTGGGGGACCTCTTATGCATGTGCCTGCCAGGGAGAGTTGGGGGACCTCTTATGCGTGTGCCTGCCAGGGAGAGTTGGGGGACCTCTTATGCATGTGCCTGCAAGAGAGAGAGAGCTGGGGGAGCTCTTATACATGTATTTTTCAGGTAGAGTCGGGGGACCATTTATACATGTGCCTGTCAGGGAGAGCTGGGGGACCTCTAAGACATGTGCTTTTAAGGGAGAGTGGGGGAGCTCATATGCATGTTCTTTTGGGGAGAGTCGGGGGACCTTTTATGCGCGTGCTTTTCGAAGAGAGTTGTCTTGCAACAGGAACAAATTAAAACTTGCTCGACCATCTGTAATGTCGTGTTTCCAGATCAGGCCAGTAATAGAAGACTCCAGCCCAGGATGTCCGGTTTGGGCCTCTTCCAGTCCACATATCTGCGGCCATCTTTGCCTCCCTCCTCTGTTCTGCAGTGGCCAGGCAGCAGGAAAGGCTCTGTTCAATGTGTTAGCTTCCTGCTCATGGGGTCTGCTTCAGTAAAATGGGCCCGTGAGCAGAAAGCAAACTTGCCATCACCAGAGAAGTGAGTACACATTTTGGGAAACAGACTTACCCAATAATATAAAAGTTACGAAGCAAATGCTGGCAGCAGTATACATAAGCATATTGAAGGTGAATGCAAAAAATGCCTGTAGAAAAGGGAAATCACCGGGCAGTGTGCTAAGAAGAGGGCACACTTCCTGCAGTTGCTTCTATGGGGGAGGCAAATGAGACCATTATTTCCCATAATGCCCCTAAGTGGTAATCTGGGACATGGTGCATGAACGAACTCACTTACAAAGAATGGGCAAGTTGAAACGCGTTGGTATGTCTGGTGAAATGTAAATGCAAAACATTATACTAACTGTATCAAACAACTTGAAACCTTAACTCATGGGAGTGCAGCGTCATTTCCTGTTGCAATCAGTATTATTTGGGGGAGGATGTAGCCAAATGGATAAGGCAGTGGTCCTCACATCTTGAGGTGCTCATGTAAAGACCTTTTTGGGTCAAGTTCACGCAATATAAAACCTTAAAAAAAGAAAAATGTGGCTCAGATGGTCAAGCCGAAATGCTTGCGCCAGCAGTCAAAGGGCGCCACCCTGTGACCACTTTGATTGAATATATATATATAGCACTTTCAGGTACAAAACGTTGATTGGGCAGTATGCGGCAGATGAATGAGTTATTGTGCTATGTTAATGCTTCCCAAAAAAAGGAACAGTGGCATGATATGCTATCAGCGCATGATTAAGAACATTGAGGAACATGTTACTGTCATCACTGAGATGAAAAACCGGCATGATGACTGTAATACAATTTTATCAATGACATGCTATGATGGCGGCAATACAATTTGGAAGGACGATTGTGTAATCCTTTCTTGCTTTCCACTGCGGGGGAGCCGATCAGAGTATTTAACCACCTGCAAGTAAATGTTTTGTTTCAAAAGGGGCATTTGAGAAAGGTTTGATGCCGAAACGCGTCATGCCCAGTGCAATAAAATGAACATTGAAACCGCAAGAGTTCTCCAGTTTTGTTCGTGGTGGAGAAACTTTGGTATATAATTAATTGGTGCAAGCTACATGCATGCCGGAGGCATCCATCAGAAAAGAGTTTGGCATGCGTGGTGGCACTGTATTGGATTATATCATAATAATAATAATAATTATAGTAATAATACCAGCATTTGTAAAGCGCACAGCTACCTCCGGAGAGGTGTCCCAGCACTGGTGGCCATCGGGAAGATTAAGCAAGCTACTGCCCAGAGTCACCTGGTTCTGGATTAACCTGCCGCTGGAGCCAGGGATCGCACCGTGAACCCTGTGGTCCAGAGACAGGCACCCTGGCTGCTGCGCCACACCTCTTCCACATAAATTTATGACACTCATGGAGGTGCTACACAGAACCTGTTTCTTGCATTTTTTTTGGGCTTCTGCGAAAGATCTGCTGCAATAAGTGGGCAAGGTGTGTGACGCAGTGGTGTAGCAAGGGGGGGCGGTCCGCCACGAGAGGCACAAGCTTTGAGGTGGCGGCCACCTCCTCCCTCGCACTACAATGTGGCCTTAGTGGGGAGGCAATCAGCGGAATCTTTCCAGCCCCCCCACTCCTCAATGCGGCCGAGGGCGGAAAACGCAGGGCCCACCACGGGAAGCCAAAGGGCTAGCTATGCCACTGGTGTGACTTACTTTAGTTTTTCTTTTTTACCTAGACAGTAAAAACTCTTCTTCTATGTTGTCTCATTTTATTTAGAGCTTGACATTGGGTATTTTCCAGTACATCTGTTACATCATAATTATGGATTTCTATAATTAGAATGTTCCTGTCTGCATGCATCATGACCATACTGTTAATTATATGTTAATACATATTTTCTAAATGATCTCCTATGCAAATCATCATTTGTACTTCACTCTGCTTGTGGCTCATGGGTGGGCTGCAGCAATGTCAGATTACAAGTGATTTAATTTACACAAGGTAAACATTTTTAGACTCTCAAGTAACATTTCATGTTGCAAAGGGACACATATCCCATGGTTCATCGCTGTCAGCTCATGTATGCCAAATAAATAAATCCAAAAGTCTGTATCATGGTTAACGCTGGCCACTGTAAATGTGGACCAATTGAACAATCACCTGTAGACATACAGTTATGGAGATATAAAGTTCCTTTAAATTCTAACCCTAAATCAAGAGCCTACACCGTGGCTGCCTGCAAACAAACCACAGGTATTAACTTTTAGATGTGAACTTTCACCCTTCTACTCCTTCCGGTCTACTGGTGCATTACACACTTAATAGTTGTTTCTGGCTTCTTCTGTAATATCACAGTTACAGGTTTCAATAGCCTCAATAACTCTCAGGTCGGTAATACCACAGTTACAGGTTTAAGTAGCTTCAATAACTCAGGTCTGTAATATCATAGTTACAGGTTCCAATAGCTTCAAGAACTCTTTTGTCTGTAATAACACAGTTACAGGTCTGTAATATCATAGGTACATGTTTCAATAGCTTCAATAACTCAGGTCTATGATATAATATCATAGGTACATGTTTCAATAGCTTCAAGAACTCTCGGGTCTGTAATATCTCAGTTACAGGTTTCAATAGCTTCAATAACTCTCAGGTCTGTAATATCACTGTTACAGGTTTCAATCGCTTCAATAACTCAGGTCTATAATATCACAGTTACAGGTTTAAAAAGCTTCAAGAACTCTTTTGTCTGTAATATCACAGTTACAGCTTTCAGTAGCTTCAACAACTCTCAGGTCTGTAATATCATAGGTACATGTTTCAATAGCTTCAATAACTCTTAGGTCTGTAATAACACTGTTACAGGTTTCAATCGCCTCAATAACTCAGGTCTAGAATATCACAGTTACAGGTTTCAATAGCTTCAAGATTTCTCTGGTCTGTAATATCACAGTTACAGGTTTCAATAGCTTCTCTGGTTTGTAATATCACAGTTACAGGTTTCAGTAGCTTCAATAAATCTTAGGTCTAAAATATCACCATTATAGGTTTCAATAGCTTCAATAACTCTCAGGTCTGTAATATCAAAGTTACAGGTTTCAGTACCTTCAATTACTCTCCCAGTGTATCGTGTACATTGAGTAGATTTCCTAAAACAAAGCTGTCATGAAAATCCTACTATGTACATCGATGTCGACCAACGTTTCCTCCCAGGTCGTGTCCGATGGTCCTGTGGGTGCTGCTGGTCTGTTGCCCCGCCAACCCCACCCTCAACAAGTTTTAGATTTCAACTCCATCTGAACATTACCAATACACAAGCACTGGAAGAGGATGTTGTGGTACCATCTTGAGACCAGACTGTTTGTAACAACAGCCTGTCTGCCAGCACCAGGGAGTTCATGAACATTGACTTATGACCAATTACACTTGAGACTGTTCTTTTACTGTGTCTGTTTCAGTGCTAGATTTTGGACCCCCAAAGACCACTTTAACCTGGAACCACAAACTCCAGATAGTGTCTAGATCCACAATACTAACCACTGGAGCCCCTTCTACTTTTTACAGCATTCTTCAGGATGAATTTGTAGCTCTTTAGGGAGTGTTATATAGTTCTATGACACAAGTGAAAAAAACAAAAAATTTTACTTAGTGTTGGACCCGGCCGGTTCACCCCGAAACCTTTTGCTTTTGCCATGCCTGTTTCTGTAACCTGGTGTTGGTGATTTTAGGTCTCTGCGCACTTTTTCACTGTGGTGCAGTGTAAAGTGCGTGTGCTCTCTGTGTGTGTGGTGAGAGTGACCTGCCCTCCCGTAGGAATGCATGTGGAATATGTGTGACCATGGTAGTTCCTGATGTGTGGGGAGTTTGGTATGTGCTAACTCGTGAGATTGAATGCTGCCCAATGATGTATGCGGCATGATTGTGTCTAGTGTGGAAGTGCCACTTCTAGAAGTGGGCATGTTTGTGTAATTTGTGTCTGGCGTGTGATTGGCTGGAGCTGGCTGGTGAGCCTGGCTCCAGGAGTCAGGATGGGTCTGCCCCGGTGGTGAATGGAGAGATTAGCATGCTGATGTGAGGGAGGGGTACACCTGGGACCTGAATAGGGCTGCGCTTTCCCCACACAATGCTGGCTCCACCCCCAGTGGTGCGTCTGATGTCCCTAGCCTGGCCAGTGAAAGGAGTTCCCCATAACCAGTTGTAGCTGGTTCTCACATTGCCTGCACCCTGCTAGACAAATGATTTTGTGTATAAAAAGAGGCTGTGACCTCTTGTAAAATGTTCTTGTTTCTGACTGGAATCAACCAGGGGCGTGCTGCTGCTGGGGCCCAGGGGAAGGCTTGCCTCCCTGGGCACTGCCCAGCCCCTGGATTGCTGATGGACTTTGGCTGGGGACCCCCCTGCCTTGCCGGGGTGCTGGAGGACTTCTTTTGGATCCCCTGCCCTCTGCCCCTAGGAGGACACTGTTGCTGAGGGCCGTGGTTGCTGTAGGGGTCATCCCTTAGGGGCCTGGTGCTGTCTGTACCCCCAGCGCCGTGAGAGCACTTGATTTTTCATTGGTGGGCGGATCGCTGTCGTTTTCCCGAGGAGGGAAGCACTCCTGCCCTTTGGATGCCCCCGAGTGCGCAGGTGCCCACCCTGCGTCTTCATTTCATTTATATTTATTCTTAAGGGTGCCACCCCGCTTTTTATGTGCCTTAGCGGGTGCCCACCCCGCTTCTACGTTTTATTTTAGTACCGAGGGTGCCCACCCCTCTTTTCTGCCCAAATATCACCACCGCGGCCCCCGGCCCAAAAACAGGAAGTCAGTCACCGTAGTGCCTGACGCGGGGCGGGAATTCCGGTTGTGAAGGGAAGTCCTGCCCACTGCCGCGCTCTAATTGGAGGCTGCCCCGGAAGAGGACGGCTGCCCGGAGCCTCGAGGGCTCTACACGAAGTCCCGGTCCCGAGATGGGGGACCGGGTGAAGTAGGGAAGCCCCGCGCTGTGAAAAGCCAGTCGGCCGCCAGTAGGAAGCAGCCGGAGTGTTGTGGGGCTCCCATGCGCTGGAGGGAGCCCCGGAGGTGGAACCCTGCCCCAACGCTGGAGAGTGCAGGAGAGACCCCTCCGAGAGAGAGCCGGTAAGAGAGGGCTCAGGGTTGTGGCTGGTGGTTTCTCGAGCGGCCCCACTTGGCAGCGGGCCGCTCCAACAGGAGTGCTACATTCAGTTTAGAGCCTACAGGGCTCCAGTTCAGTGCGCCAGTTGAGGGCGCCATGGGTCCTCGAGCCCGGGTGGCTCCAACGTTTGGGGGCAGTTTCTTTGTGGTGCCGGTGTGAAGTACTGCATCAGAGCGGCCCCGTGTGTCAGTGGGCTGCTCCAACGAGGAGTATGGTTGTTTGGGCCCAGAGGGGCCCACACTCTGTTATTTAGGGGGGGTGGTGTCGGGGCATGTTGTCGATGCCCTCACCCCCTTGCCCATACCAGTGCAGTGCCCGTTTTCGGAGCGGCCCCGATGGCAGCAGGCCGCTCCTGCCTATGGGGGCATAATTGCTTTAGAGCCGTGTGGATCCCACGAGGTCCCCATTGATTTGCATTATTTTCAGAGCCTTGGTGGCTCCAACGGGGCACAGTTGTTTTCAGAGCCTGAGGGCTCCAGTGCTCTGCCTATGGTGGGTGCACAATTCGTTTAGGAGCTGGAGTGCCCCTAGTGGCATATGTTATTTCCAGAGCCTGTGCGGCCCCAGCATTTGGCGCAGTGTTGTTCCAGGGCTAGTGAGAGCCCCTGTCGCAGTTTTGCTGATTTCTCAGCTGCGCAGCACTTAGTGCCAGCTGCAACGTTTAGGTCCTGTTGTTGTTCCCAGCTGCCCAGCAAGTAGTGGGCAGCTGCAACGTTTAGGTTTGCGCCGGTGGCGCGCCCCTGACTGGCGCTGCGTTGCCAGCGCACCCTGACATTCTGGACACAGGGCATTTCAGCCCCTTCTTGATGGACAGTTGGCCTAGGGGACTGGTAGAGGTATAGGGTGCAAAGCCCTAATGTGATTTTTGCGCAATGTGATTACCTGTTATGTTTGTGATTATAATTGCCTAATGTAATTTATGTGCTAAAGGTGATATGTGCTTTAAAAGTGGTGCTAGGAAATGTAATTCATCTAGTATGTTTTACGCACCCTGTGAGGATACCTCTAGAGATGGTTTTACCTATAGAGGTTGGTGTTAGTGAGAGTTTACTTCACTGTGAGTTACACCCCTAAATGTGCGTTATGCTTAGGGGGTAGGGTCTAATGTGTTTAGACTGGTGAGGAGATTGCCTACCGTATTTTTACTGGTTAGGCCTAAATATGATTTATGGGTAATGTGCAATGCCATTATGCCTGTGATACCTCTAACTGTGTTTTCACGTTTAGGAGGTTGTTTTGCCTAGTATAGTTTATACTAGAGAGGTTATGTGTCCATGCGTGATCTATGCCTATGGTTATTAATATTGCGTTGTGTGTATCTACCTGTTACCAGTGGTTACTGGTTGTGATCTATAATTGTTATTTGGTGTTACAGTTATTCTAAGTGCTAGTTCTACTAAGTGCTGATTCTGACAGTGGCCTACGTGGTCCTGTCCTGGTGTAAATAATCCCTTGTGAATATTGCCCGTGCCAGTTGGCACAATGTATATTGTGTGATTACTATCTGATGTGTTTTGACAATACAAAAGTTATTTTTATATAACTTTGTGTGGAGTTCCTTTTGTGGTGTGCCTAGGATGTTGTTGCTGTTGTGTGCGTGCGCAAATGCTTTACACATTGCCTCCGGGATAAGCCTATCTGCTCGTGCCAAGCTACCAAGGGGGTGAGCAGGGGTTATCCCTTGCCCTGACTAGAATGGTGGTTTCTGCCTGGCTTTGGCGTAAGCCTTAGCCAACCAGAAATCCCAGTTCTAACACTTAGAAATCAAAAAGGGAAAATGACAAGGGAGTGAAGGAAAGGGCAGCACACCATTGTAATGGTCAGAATAATGTCAATTTCATCTTAAAAAAGCAGTCAACATTAATAATAATAATAATAATAATATAATTGTTTTCCATTCGAAAGTGGGATAATACAATTAGATTAGGGTGACCACTTCACTCCAAGTCATTATGGATACTATCTCCAGTCCTTTTTGCCTACAATACACTGATTTCTCATGTGTGTTTGTCTAATATCATGTCTGGAAACTGTGTCCATAGTGGCCTAAAGAGAGGTGGTCAACCTACTACCGATCTGCGCCAAGTGGAGCCGAAGCATTTAGTTGACCAAATAAATTTTACAAGAATTAAGAAAATCAGGGACCTAAGTTTAAGCCTACTAAAAAGGCTGTTCCTATTTAACTGAATCTTATACCAATATTGCTGAGGTTGCAAATGCAGCCAATACATATATAGTTGGCACCTTTTCACATTAAGTAAGGAATATATTTTTGTAACTTCCACATGTAGCTCATATTATATTACACAGATTTGGTGAATGTAAAGAATTACTCTTTGCTAGGCAGCAAAACGTTTTATTTGTTGATCAAACAATTAATGTTTAATATTTGAATGATGACATTACAGATAAAAAAATAACTCAACATCATGAAGCTAGCTCAAAGTTGTAATTGTTGCACGAAATCTCAAATTTCCTCAAGGATTATTTAAAATCAGTCAACTGGATTGCTTTGCTAGGGAACGCTTCCTGCACAATTAATTTATAATTAGTAAATGACAGACCAAACCCTGAGTTACCCCAAAAGTTGCCTCTTGGCATGTGTTTAAACCGCTGACTGTGTTTGATCATTGATTCTTCTCAAGGAAGAGGCCTGAGTAATGACAGGCTGGAGTAGGCAGAACGGAGTCAAGCAGGAGTACGGAGGAAAGATGAGGCGAGAGAGGGCAGAGGAGCTTCCAGTGAAAATGTGCCTTTCTCCAGTGGCGTACCTTCAAGGGATTTTGTTTATATTAATTAAAGCATAAAGCTCTCAATACAAATTCTTGACCAGGGGTGCTTTGGGTCAATTGGTGCAAAAATGCAACAGTAATTACTTATTCAATTATAGAACAGTCACAATAGGTGATCTAAGAGCAAAACATAGAGCGAGTGTATATGAAAGATTTGTATTTAACCCCTTCGATGCTGATGACGAGCTCAGCTCGTCATCAGCTACGGCGCTCGTATGCTGATGACGAGCTGAGCTCGTCATGTAACGCGGTATTTTAAAAAACGCCGCACACAGCGGGAAAAGCCGCCGCAGCGATGCGGTTAATACTCTATGCAAATTAAAAAGGGTACAAAATCAATATAAACAATGTTACAAGAAGTACATGTTAGATCAATACAAAACTTCTTGTAACATTGTTTATATTGATTTTGTACCCTTTTTAATTTGCATAGAGTATTAAATACAAATCTTTCATATGCACCCGCTCTATCTATTTTTTGCACTTAGATCACCTATTGTGACTGTTCTATAATTGAATAAGTAATTACTGTTGCATTTTTGCACCAATTGACCCAAAGCACCCCTGGTCAAGAATTTGTATTGAGAGCTCTATGCTTTAATTAATATAAACAAAATCCCTTGATGGTACGCTCACCTTTGGAGAAGTGTGGCTCACCGGTTAGAGGCGGCAGACCCAGAAGCAGAGGTTTGTCCGGGACCAGGGTTTGATTCCCGACGCTGCAGGGTACGGAACCAATGTCAGCGGGCTCGATGAATCTCGCCTCGGTGCCTCTCTAACCATGGGTCCCATGCTGCAACTCTGGGCAATAGCTTGCTGAATCTCCACAACGGCCCCTCGCTGCCGGGGCTACCTGTCTTCACCTTGGGGATGCCCAATAGGGACCATCTCACAGGGAAAGCCAGGACGGTTTCACCCGCGGTAAACAGCGCCAAGAAACTCCAGGGTGAACGTGCGCTCTACAAATTCATACTAACATAATATAACCTTTACATATTCTTTCCCCAAACCCTCAAGGGTATATTGGGTTGCTCGCTTTTTTCGCTATCATTTCTCCAGTGGCGGCTGCCTCGGAACAGGGGTGGTGAGTCCGGGGCGGTGAGTCAGGGGCTGTGGGAATGAATAAAAAAAATAAACTTACCTACACCTTCACCGCATAAAACCTCTCCTCCATCCTCTTCATCTGCTGGAAAGCACTGGAAGCACCCAGGCTCCCGTACTCTCTCAGCCAATCACAACACATGCAGCATTGTGATTGGTCGAAGTGGCCTGTTTGGCAGCCCAGGATGTTCTCCATGGGGCTGTGTAGTAGAGCCCAGTGAAAAACGTGCTATGTGCGCATGATGGTTTGTCCGGGCCATGCGCAATTAGAGGAGTGCGAATCACTCCACTCTCTGCTCTGGTCACAGAGCCCAGCCCGCATGGGCTTCGAGTCCCACATAGAAAAATGAAATGATAATAACATCCTGTTAATATTTTATTTTTGCACTGCTGAAGTAGCAGTGGGGCGACGCTCCTCCACCCTAGCGGATGAGCTGCCACTGCCTTTCTCTTTCCACCCTTCCTGCAGATTGTATTGTACTGATGAATTTATGTAGCGCTTAGCGCCCACATGGGCACTGAAGCACTTGCATGCATGGGCAGCAAGCTGTACCCTGCAGGGTGAGTGGCTGGAAGTGTGTTGTCTTTGTTTTGTGATCCTGTGTGGAAAGTAATTCCATGTCGAGTCTGATGACTTCTGTGGTTTGCTTATCATCACTGGGAGGCAGCGTGTAGCAGTGTGGTGGATGATGATGAGAGATAGATACGTAGTCTATGGTTGTAATAAACAATTTCCCAAAGCAGGGGTTGATTTCTAAGAAAGAAAGAAACCATCAATGACCCTGGCCTGGCTTGCGGGAGTTTTCCCCGATGTGTGGTGACATTGAATATTTTTCTGTGCATCTTCAGCATTCATTGCAGGGTGGAAAAGGACAGGCGAGTGTAGGTTGGAATTCCTATCTTATAATTTATTCACAGGGCAGGTATATTAATGCGCTGTCTCAGTGGTCCGGTGGAGGATGGGAGGATGGGTGAGCGGATGACACAGGGAAAGGAATAGAAACTCTTAAAGCCCGGATTACGGTCTATTCCTGCTACTGCCCTCATGACCCCAGAGACCGGGGTTAGAAGGTCAGTTCCAGGGATACCAAAGACCATGACAGACATAGCATCTGCTACTGCAGGTAACCCCTAATTGGCATCAAAGTGAGTAACTGATACATTTACAAAGACTCAATTTGAGTACTACTAACAATGGCATCAAGCGAGCAAAGCAAACAAGCCCAACCCCTCTTAGAACACTTCCATTCATCCTTACATCCTTCTTTTCCATCCATCACCCACGCGTCAGCCATTCCTTCATTCCACCCATCCATATATTCATACACCCTTTCACCTTTTGATTTGGCCCATCCACCCACTCACTGTACCACACAGCTATCATTTCTCTGTCAGTCCGTTCAGTCATTCATCCTCCCATTCTTGTACCCTTCTATAATTCTTCTACCCGCATTCAATCCTTTCACTATTTTGTCCTTTCACCCTTCATTCATCATTTCACCCTTCCTTTCTTCTACCCTATCTTCCTTTCAATCTTTTCTTCTTCCATGTTTTCCCCCTTTCATTCTTCCATCCTTCATTACATTCTACATTCTACCATGTCTTCCTTTTGCCCTTCTTTCCCTCTTTTGTTTCAACTCTCCTTCTCTTCTTGCTACCTGCCTTCAGCGGGGAACAGCCTTTACAACGCGGATGTTACACCGCAGTTCCCTTACGACGCACATTTTACAACACAAGTTGTAACAACGAATTGCTCTCGGGGGCGCTCTAGGATAGTAAATAGTTTAATTTACTATCCAACTCCTTCCCTACTATCCACGGGGACTGGAGTTGGAATAGTAAATTAAACTATTCACTATCCAGCCCCCAACAACGCAAGTCGTGGTAACGACTTGCATTGTAAAACATGCGTCGTAAAGTACTGCGATGTAAAAAATCGCGTTGTAACGACATACATCCGTCTTCAGCCATTCCTTTTACATTTACTTCAATTTTCTTCCCCTTTGTTTCTTATTTCTGTCTGCTCTTCATTCATTCTTCTTACCTCCTTACTTTTTCTTTATTGCCTTTCTGTCTCCATTTCTCTCTTTCAATATGTCTCTCTTTGAGTGTCTTTTTACTCATTTTTAGGGCTCGCCTGGCAAAAGCAGCGCATGCACTGCTCTCGCCATGGAGAGGACCTTTTGGAATCGCGTGTATCAAGATAGTACATTCTTTTGTGTGTGTGTGATTGCAGACGCGTCTTTGCACAGTAGTACTGGATATGCGTGTGAGTGAATAAGTGTATGTCTGTGTGTGTGTCGTACTATTTGTGTCTCTGGGTGTGATATTCTGTCCAATTCAGCAGAAGGTCAAACCGACCACGGTCCAGAGAGCACACTGATTCTGTCACTGTCACTCACACTCATCCACCCAGTCTCCACTCAAGAAGTCACTCCTGAGATGATATGAGTACCACTCGCCCAATCACCATGACCCACAAACCCCACACCTCAGAGCCCTGGCAGCAGTATGCTCTTCCCAGAGTATGCAAGGCAAAAGATCTCCTATTTTCAGGGTGTACCAAGAGTCGTCCCAGGCAGAGGGGGATGACCCTAAGATGAGGACTTCCGTTTTGTCCGAGTTAAGTTTTAAACGGCTATTCTTCATCCACTCGGCTACTTCTTTCATTCCTTCGTGTAAGTTGGTTTTGGCGGTGCTTGGGTCTTTGGTGAGGGAGAGGATCAGCTGGGCGTCGTCTGCGTAGGAGATGATGTTGAGGTTGTGTTGGCGTGCGATGGTTGCGAGGGGACTCATGTATACATTGAAGAGGGTGGGGCTGAGTGATGATCCTTGTGGTATGCCGCAGATGACTTCGGTGGCCTCTGATTTGAAGGGGGGGAGGCGGACTCTCTGGGTTCTTCCGGCAAGGAACGATATGATCCATTCCAATGCTTTTCCTTGTATTCCGACGTTGCTGAGGCGTTGTATGAGGGTGCTATGACAGACTGTGTCGAAGGCTGCGGAGAGGTCAAGTAAGATGAGGGCAACTGTTTCTCTGTTGTCCAGTAGTGTTCGGATGTCGTCTGTTGCTGCGATGAGGGCGGTTTTGGTGCTGTGTTTGGCTCGGAAGCCGGATTGTGAAGGGTCGAGGGATTTGTTGGATTTGAGGAAGGCGGCGAGCTGACTGTTGACGACTTTCTCAATGACTTTGGCGGGGAATGGGAGGAGCGAGATGGGGTGGTAGTTCTTAAGTTCGGTGGGGTCTGCTGTGGGTTTCTTCAGAAGGGCGCTGAGTTCGGCATGTTTCCAGATTTCCGGGAAGGTAGCGGAGTTGAAGGAACAGTTGATGATATCGCGGAGATGGGGTGCGATGATGGAGCCTGCTTTGTTGAAGATGTGGTGGGGACATGGGTCGGTTGGTGATCCTGAGTGGATGGAGTTCATCAGGCGGATGGTGTCTTCGGTGGTGATTGGGTTCCAGGGGCAAAGGTTGTTAGAGGGCGGTGTTGGTTCGGAGATGGGTGGAGTGGACTTGTCTTCGGACTGGTTTTCAAAGCTGTTATGTATTTCGGCGATTTTGTTGTGGAAGAATGAGGATAGGGAGTCGCAGAGGTCTTGGGAGGGAGAAATGTCGTTGGTGCCGGCGGTGGGGTTAGTAAATTCTTTGACGATGTTGAATAGTTCCTTGCTGTTTTCGGCATTGTTGTCAAGTCGATCCTTGAATGCGGATTTCTTGGTGGATCGGATTAGTTGGTGGTGTTTGCGGGTGGTGTTCTTGAAGGTGGCTAGGTTATCAGTGGTTGGGTTTTTTTCTCCAGGTTTTCACGAGAGTGCAACAGAACTTCTTGGATTTCATAAGGTCATCGTTGAACCAGGGGGCTTTTTTGCTACCTAGTTTGATTAGATGGTTTTTCAAGGGTGCTAGTTCGTTGGCGCTGTGGGTGATCCATTGTGTGAGGTTAGTGGCTGCATGGTTTGGGTCTGATGATTTGGTGGGGGGTTTTGGTGAAGCGATGTGAAGAGTTGTTCAGTGGTGATTTTGTTCCAATTTCTTCGAGGAATAGGTTGTGGAGGGTCGTGGACTTTTTGTAGTTGAAGTGAACGCAGCTGTGGTCCGTCCAATGGAGAGCTGTGGTGTGATCAAAGGAGATGTGCTTGCTGGAGGTGAAGATAGGGTCGAGCGTGTGTCCGGCGTAGTGGGTGGGGGTGTCTACAAGTTGTTTGAGTCCGAGATTGGCCAGGTTGTCCAGAAGGGTGGTGCTGTTGCTATCGTTTTTCTTTTCCAGGTGGAAGTTGAGGTCTCCCAGTAGAATGTAGTTCTCGGAGGGGAGGGCATGTGGGCTGATGAAGTCAGTGATGTCTTCGCTGAATTGTGTGCCGGGTTCAGGTGGTCTGTAGATGAGGGTGCCTCTGAGTGTGGTATTGTGGTCGGTGTGAATCTGGAAGTGAAGGTGTTCGGCGGAAGCGAGGTTATCATCGGAACTGGTCGTGATGCGGATGATGTTCTTATGGACGATGGCGATGCCTCCTCCTGTTTGGTTGGTGCAATCTTTTCGGATGATCTTGTAGGCTTCTGGGATGGCTATGGCGATGTCGGGCGCTGATGAGGCGTTCATCCATGTTTCTGTGAGGAAGGCGACGTCCGGCGATGTAGTGTTGAGTAGGTTCCAAAGTTCAATGGAGTGTCTGTGGACTGATCGGGTGTTGATCAGGATGCACTTTAGGTGGTTAGTGTCGGAGCTCTGTATGGAGTTTGTGGATTTGGTGTGGGTACTGATACAGTCGAACTTGCAGGAGTGGCAGGCGAAGGGACCATGGGCGTGTCTTGGGGCGGCTTGGTAGCAGTCTTGGAGACGGCGGGTGTTGAGTGCTGAGAGGGTTGCGGCATCATACGTAATGTGGGTGGAGTGGGTTTTGCGAGGACCAGGGTGTCTGGCGCTGGGCGCGGTCCAGGCGCGGACGGGCGTAGACGGGCTTACCTTTGGCGCACCTTCCGCATGCATGGGGCGCCTCCGCTGCGCGTCAACGCTGCGCGCGATGGCATCTGTCATATGCGGATTGTGGAGGGGGAGGAGCGAGGGAGGAGCAGCTGGGAGGCGGGAGCGGGGTGGAGAGCCGGGCAGGGGGCACAACAACAACAACAAAATGGCAGCAAGCCAAAAGCGAAACAGGATTGGGGCACAATTATATGAAACGCGATGTGAATGGCAGTGGAACCGGCACAATCAGGCACAAAACAAAAATACAGGCAGCACAGCACAATTGAGCAGAACGTTGAAGCGCACTTTGGCAGACTAGCGCTACGATAATATTCAAATCAGCAATCAGGAAATAAACAAGGCAGCACAGCACAATTGAGCAGATTGTTAAAGCGCAATATGGCGATCTAGCGCTACGATAGTATTCTGATCAGTAATCAGGAAATGGAAGTTGTGGGAGCAAGGCGAGCAGGCAGGCAGTAGTCTGGCAATAGGTGCTACGATACCAAATCGGCTTGCAGGGCAGGGAGCAGCGTGAGGAGCGACCGCTTCCTACCACAACCACTGAGCAATGTTGCATCTGAAGTGTGTCCTGGTAAGACTCAGTTGCATGAGATGAGTTCAGGGATAGTAGTGGAACCCCAAACTCTCGTTCGCTAATGAATCACAAACTCAAGGATCACTGTACATGGAAAATGCATTTTAAAATTTTTATTTCAACCAATCCTCATCTAGTGCAAACAATAGGAATGGTAATATCAAAGAATATAAAAATAAAGCAGGGAACAAATTCAGGAACAGTGAAGACAACAGGAAAAAAATGAAATATAGTTATTGAATATTATGGCCCTAACCCCCTCATTGTGCCATCTCTAGCTAAGCTAGTTCTAGCATATTTAGTAAAGAATAAGTCTATTCTTGAGTTTCAAATGTGGTGCACATACTTGGTCTGGGACAACAGAGTCTGTTGCTCCATCTGACGGAGCAAGGCTGCTATTCTTATCGGAAGGGCAGCTGTGTCTGTCCAAGAACAGACACAGACCTCCCCAGCCAGTGAAGGATGAATGTCTCACCAGAGCCCTACGGTGGATGCTGATGACGTGCCCAGTGTTGATCCTGACCACCTGCTTGAAGTCCTCTCCGACCCATATACTGCCACATGGTTTTTACATGATCTGATAAGGAGATTTGTTGAAGTAGACCTTATCTTTTTCTTTATTTTACTTCATGTAATGAAAACAATGGTAGAGCTCGCGGACATTTATGTTATGATTAATTTAGCAAGCGGACACCCAATCATGGATGTAAATGTGTCAAGTCAATTGTCACATTTACCTTATACCTTTTAGGTATAGCAAACAATCCTAGAGAGCAAGTGCATGAGATGCAAGCATTTGTGTGCATGTCTAACTATTCACACGCTCTATAAACTAAATGAAAGACTTTCAATGCATAAACATAATGGAAAACTCCTAAACTAAACAATCAACATAGGGAGGCCAAGTGTTCTTTCAGCTGCGTGTTGAGCATTTCTCAAACTAAACAATCACCCAGATATTCAACCTTTATGAATGTGCTTTGCATGAGCTTGATTATAACACCATCATGAGTCATTTGCAAAACAGAAAAACATGCTAGAAATATGCATTCATTGGAACCATAGTTATTCCCTTGTTGGATGTTTAAGAGCACATGTTTACACACTGCAATAAAAGGTCTTCTGCATTGAAAAAACACAATGTTCAGACTGACCCAGTGGTGTTACAAGGTCCTTGCACATACTACAAGTGGGCCAGGTAATACTCCTGGAAGGTTCAGGTACAGATACTCTGGTCCACTCATAATTTGCTGTGGCAGTATCCCCCTGGAGATCCACTCTAGCCGGCTCACAATGAGGGCCTCAGTGTCTGCCAGTGGTGCAGAAACAATTTTCAGAGTGGGGTGCTGCCATCAATGTTACATCACTGAAGTCATAGAGATTGTGAAATATCTAAGTGTCACACAAAGAACAAGTACAGCAAATGAGTCACACCCATTCAGCAGGGGAGTGGTAAGGGTGTGCAAGGTAGCTGATGAGGCATGCTAGAGCACAATGTGGCAAGTATATTACTAAAGCATGGTGTGGTAGCACAGCGTCATGTGCAGACGAACACATTTGCCATTAAAATGGCCACAAAATTTGCACTGACATGAGGTCACACGATTAAACTATATAGCACTCACACGCTTATGATTTTCAGCAAATATTTACTATTTGCACACCACCAAGCATAAAGGATTTGTCTCAGACCTACGGACAAAATAAGCCCATAAAGGGTTGGTTAGTATTTTAGAGTGACCCAGCGAATATGTGACGATATATCGCGATCATTTAGATCAGGGTAAGTTACATTGCAGTTATTACAACGAAAGTCGTTACAACGACTTGCGCTAGAGGTGCTGGACTTAGGAATAGTATGATTTACTATTCCAACTCCAGTGTGTGTTACAGTAGGGTAGGTGTTGGAATAGTAAATCATACTATTCCTTAGTGTAGAGTGCCATCCAGCGCAAGTTGTTGTAACGACTTGCATTGTAATGATCGCAAAGTAAATGTATTACGGTGTAACAACTGCGTTGTAAAGGTCGTTTCTGGACCCAGCTTAGCAGCCTATTAGGAATAGTGAGTTCCTGAGCTCTAGTAGTTCAAGTGGGGGGGTTCATGATGCCACTGTTCACATCCATGAGTCAGATTTAGAAGCACATATCATATGACTGCTACACTAGCCATTTGTCGTACCAGAGGTTGGGTTCAGTTGAGGCTGAGCTCATTCCTTTAATCAGTAGAGATTTTATTTCTAGCTTCATTGCAAAGGCACACAATAGGACAGGTTCAGCCAAGGCACAGATTGCATTAGCTTCAGTGCCTGTTCATTTATCTCTTAAATGGTCTTCCCCAGTGCATTTTACTTGGCGACAAACTGCAAATATTCAGCCTTTCTCCATCTTTTCATGGTTGCTCATGTTTACTTCTTTGCTCATGTCCAGTGGAGTCACAGCCTTTCTTTGTGCTTCTCCACCTCCAGGTCACTGAAGATTGCATCTAATCGCCCCCCAATGAAAAATAATTCTTTCATCTAATGACATCTAAAGACATTGTTGTAAATGAAGAGCAATTGAGAAGTAATTGATCTTCAGATTTTCTTGTGTAATCATTGCTCTATTGTCCAATAACTTTGCTTGCCAAATTCCAATCACTGAGCCATACCATTTAATCACTATTCTGTGTACTGTTTTTAAAGATACAAAGATAAGAGCTGATGGTCCAGCTCTTTTATACAGTCCAACTGCAATCACTCATGGATGCTTTCGAGACTTAGGGGCTTTATAAGTGACAAGGAATTGGAGTCAGTTTCAATAGTTCAGTCAGGTAGTCAGCTCATGGACTTGTGTTGTGACCTTTTGAGTTTATTACATTGAAGGGGATTCCTCCTGTCCCAAATTAATCACCCAATTCTTGTCATACCCTCTAATGTCTTATGAGCATTACCTTTTTTATTTTTTTTATTACTTTATTTTTTCACTTTTTATAGTACCATCCACAAAAAACAGCAGTTCCCCAAAAGGAGAACATCAATATATACCTTCTGTTACATGTCACAAACCTCGAAGAGAAAACACAGGAAGTAAAAGGAGTAAAAAACGTGTCTCTTTAACACCTCGGCTCCTTTCCTGCTCAGGTGTAGTCAGCGCCAAGACACCTCAGGGTATATGTTAACAAATTACTGTAACATAACAATACAATTAAAATGATTGGACATTGCTGAGTATTACCTTTGAGTTTGGATGTTTTGTGTGTATTTAAAAATGACTTCATAAAATTTTAGAGGGCAAATCAATAACATACAGCTAGATTCATGAAGCATTTTTGCGGGCGCAAATGGTGTGAATCGCAGAATTCGGCCGTTTGCGCCAGCAAAAATGGCATTTGACATTCATCAATGGGTCATGAACTCGCAATTTGAGAAATTGAAAAAAAAATCGATTTTTCAAATTGCGATCGCATTTAAGAAATCTCAATCTGAGATTCCTTAAATGCTATTCATGAACCATTAAAAAATTGCGATTTCACTATTTTTTGCCGCTATTTACCGCGAAGTCAGACTTCGTAGTAAATAGCGAAAACTGAGAAAAATGCACTTTTGTGCATTTTTCTCAGTTGTATGTTACACACACATGTCCTTTGGACATGTGTGTGCGCAACATAAGTCTACATTTTCATTTCAGGGGTGCTACAGGGTGTCCTTTGGACACCCCTGGCACCCTTGAAATCGCATCCTTATTTGCGATTAGCAAATTGCTAATCGCAAATAAGGAATGACTCCCCATTCATTCCTATGGGCCTTAGGCCCATAGGAATGAATGGGGAGTCATTCCTTATTTGCGATTAGCAATTTGCTAATCGCAAATAAGGAATGTGTAGGAATCGCAATTTATTTAGCGATTCCTACATGAATCCCGTTTTGCAAGTCCTTAATAGCGATTCCTTAATAATCGCTATTAAGAACTCGCAAAACGGCTCTTTGATGAATCTAGCAGTATGAGTTCTAATTGGCTGGTGGTAAAACTGTACATTGATGATTTCCATGGTTCTAGGCAACTTTCTATCATTGGAACAGGGAAGTAAAGGAGGCCCCCAGAGTTTCCTGTGTTGGAGGGGCTACACTCTAAACCATACCACTGCACGACATGCAGAATGTGTGCAATGATTTGGAAAAAGAAATTGTTAAATACTCAGGAAAGCCACTATGCTTTACCGAGCAGGCCACTGCAGCGTATGGGGACACACCGTTCAGGGGGCCCCCATTGAGCCCATTCTCTAGGTCGCCCCATCATTTTGCATTACACCACTGCATTGACTAGGGCCTCTAGCCGACTAGGCAAGCAATCAAAATGTAATTATGAGAGAAGGGAGAAATGTAACTTAATTTTATAGGGCAGAATAAACACAATAAAATGTCAGTACTTCTAAATTTCAGTAGGTCTTCAGTAACCTTGCTGTACAAATATCCAAATACAAACAGATTCAGAATATGTTTTGTCTTCTGTGTGGGGTAAAAATATTAAAACTAAAATCTCACAAAGAAAATGGCAATTTGCTATCTCCAGGGCAGGGCTAGATGTCCCTTTTATAGGGCAGTACCCATAGTCTTGTATTCTCCAACAGACTAGTAGTGTCCTGTTTAAGGTGCATATCAGGGATTTTAATCAACCATGCTATCATCTAGTGGAAACAAAAAAATCCAGTAGCCAATTTTACCTCAAAGAAACATTGTTGCGATACCGATTTAAACGCTGCCAGAGGTAGTCAGGCTGCACATATTGACAAGGCAATCCCAGCGATGTCCCTTTTGTCAGAGAGTACAGTGGCACCCCAGGGAAAGTAAGCGTTGACTTGAGAATCATGGGCCCTGGGAATCCATTGTTGGAAAAAGATCTCCGCCAAAGAGCCCCTCTTTGAGGTGAGCCCGTCGGGGATTGCACCGCCTCCCCGACGAGGAGCAACCGCCGATGATGAAGCATGACATCCTTCGGGGTGTGTGAGGCCATTATATCCAACAAAATGGATGCCCCAGGATGTTACTCCAACATCCGTGGTCATGCCAGCTAGACACTTTCCCCAATTCCCATAGGAACAGTACAGCGACCCCTTTTGTTTCCTCAATCCATTGTTAATGCCACTGGCACACACAGGTCCTGCAGCTACCAAATACCTGGGGATTACCGGGTCTGCGACCCCTCAGAAGGAGCTAATCTCTTCGAGGAGCCTGTGGAAACTGGGACATCAACTGGGTGCGCTTCCAGTGCCATGCTAAGTTCTGCCCCGGCCCTGTCCTCTTCCGGCTATGGCCCGGCGGCATCTGGAACCAATGGCTAATTCTGCCGGTAGCATTAGAGGGTTGGTGATGGTGGAAAGGCCTGGGCACATCTGGTGCTTCTGGCCAGGAGTTCTAAAGGCCTGGCAGCACACTCACTCAGTGTCTTCTTGCTATATGCCTGCCCTGCCTCACACATAAAGGTGGGGTGGGCGCTTAACTGGTATATTTCCTCGCTTTTGAAGTTCTGTGTTTTAGGCATTACTCAACGATCATCAACACGATCCTTTAGCAGCAGTGCCTTAATAAGGATCAATGTACTCCAGTTGGTATGAGCCTCTAGCCTCCATTACCCTGGCATTTGTATTTTTTTTTCACCCAATAAATATCCATTTGCTAGGGGTCATTACGTATCTGATACAATAAATGACGTCAATTATGACTTTTCCTGAGATAATGGGGAGTAACAAGCAGGTTATGGTGTTTACTGCACTAAGATATGCATATCCCAAATTTCCCAGAACTATTATGTCCAGAAATGTTGGCCAGTTTCCTCTAGTGATATTTAACTGCAGAATATTCAGAGAAGTCGGTAAGTTTTACCCATCATAAATGTGACATCTGGGTAAACAGGCATTTTCCTGTGCGGCTCTATTTAACACACTTGTAATGGAGACCTTAGTGCCCCCATGCCTCTAAAAGCATTAATGATATCAGGCGGTGACGAGCATTCACTGTTCTTGTCACTGGATGTCAATGGACCCTCCCATTAAGGAACATGAATGGCTGATGTCAGAGTTGAGCCTTACCAGCCCAGCTTATGTGTGGCTTTAATAGACCAAATGCACACATAGCCCTAGCCTATAATATAGCCATATTGCCAGCTGCCAAGGGCTATACCAGCGATTACAGGCAATGAACCCGAGATATACTCTCGAGCCACAGACTAGCCATGTTTTTGTAATGCATTTGGCGTATTAAAGCCACATACGTGGTGAGCCATACAAGCTATCCATTAGAGCATTTGAATGTTGAGAGGTCCATTGAAGAAGAAGGATTGGTTCAGCGCTTATATTGGCTGGTTTAAGCCATCTGCTCCAACATTCCAATGCTTGTCTTTCTGTTTCTCCTGTTGTAATTTAGAACATTCTACCCTTGGTGGATGGACTGTTCTAATGGCCTTTTAGCCCTTCTGCCTCGAGACATACCATTGGTAACTTTATAAGCACAGGAAATTATATATTGATCGTGAATGACCCAAGTTGGTAATAGGTATCAGTATCGACCCCAAACAGTAATAAACCTCAATGACATCAGGCAGACTCAAGAAATATTAAGTATGAATAGCATTCCCATTACTCAGCATCAATATTCCAAAGAAAGTAATCACGTCGTGGAAAATCAGCAACATACTCATTAATTAGCAAGAATGGTACCTTGCAGTACTGGCAATTGATGCTCCCTTGCAATATACCAGTCAGTATGAGCAAAAATGTCCGCATCGGTGTCTATGGGAGCCTAATATCCCCAAGAGAGATTTGAGAAGTATGAGTCACAATCCAAGCAAATACTCTGTGTTTTTTACTCTGCCACACAACTTTATAATATTTCTGCTCTGTGGAAAGGGTAAGTCCCACAAACACCTTTTTTACCTTCATTTGTATATTTCAAGGGGAAGTCCCACATACAGCAACTTAATTGTGTAAGTTTCTAAACATTTATGGATAATGTCAATCCACCATAGCCAACCTGGTGGCACCCTCAGGGCCTGCCCAAGGGCCAGAAGGTTTATTGTTGCCAACTCGAACCCATACCTTGCTCTAGGATGGAGAGATTTTATTGTTCTGATAGCTCAGTACAGCTAACAACTGTCTCAGTGTCCTCTTTGCAAACGGGGCACCAGGCTGCTGCTGTGGGGAATCGGGTTATTAGTTGAGGTGGGGGGTGAGAACCCACCTAAAAGTGGCAAGAGCATGCCCATACATGGACCTCTTGCTCACTGTGCCACTAAACCAAGCGACACCTAACTGAAGAGCCATGATCAGGGTGAAACCAGTCTTGGGTTGCTTGTGTTCTGGTTCAGAGAGGACCTGGATTGGCAGTTTGGCTGGACTGATCTTATTGGAGCAAGGTCAAGACGGATTTGCACATAACTGGGTCTAATCCGAGGTAGCCTGGTGGGCAAAAGAACCATGGGTTGAAATGCTATCCCGGGGGTATTGTCAGTGGTTAGACTTTTTGCAAGCATTTCTCCCATCACCATTTGTCTGTTTGAGGGCTACAGAGTTGTCATTGAGACAAACTGCGCTCAGTGTGGAAATTCAGCACACGCAAAGCTTTGGAGGAGGAATCAGAGGGCACAGACTCTAATACCAGTTAACCATTTTCCCTGTGATCACTCTGCAGACTGCTGACGAGCTGGTCTAAATTGACTGGTTATCTATGCCACGGAACCTTGATTATGCTACATGGATCAGGAGGTCAGGGTGGTTCCACTCACCCAGAACAACCCCCAATAAAGTTTGATGCCTGTCAACCTGGGACTATAGTAGCCATGTGTGGTGAACATATGGCTTTAATTTCAATGTATGCTTTATATTGTAACCTTCAACCTTGTTCCCGATGGTCAGCCGGATCAGGCATATGTTTCCTTTTGTGCACATATAAACTCTTCCTCACTATTTTTCATGATGCACACATACACAGTCGCTTCCATTATGTACCATAAGCAGTGTATATCTAGGGAAGTATTATATCTGGGAACAAAACCATATTGATCCAGGTGAATTAGGGAATGAAAGGCCTGCAAGACGCATTGGGGCACCTACTACTTGGGCCAAGGCCAAACTAGATATAGACTCCACTAATTCTTCTGTCAAAGTCTCCAGTTGAAAATTAATATCTCCAGGAAAGCTAAAATCGCAGAAATGAAAACAAAATTCGAAGAGAAAACAAACTGCTTGTACGAAGGCAGTTCTAGGGCAAGGGGTGTGGTAGATTACTAGTCAATTAAAGGATTTATTCTTGGAAAGCTTGGAGAACGCGTCACATTCCAAAGAGGACACTGAGAGGAATATGGCTACCAAATGGTAGTGGTAAACCACAGCTTGTCCCCCTCTCCTCTTTGAAATCCGGTCCAATCGAAACACAGAATATCCAGTAGGAATAGCAGTTTTCATGGGTAATTTAAGCGGCTTTTAAGTTAAGAGTGAGAAACAGATTTCTGGGACCCCATTTCAACTTCTCACCCATGTGACCCATTGGCACCAAAGTTGTCACTATGAAAGTCTTAACTTTGTGCCATTTTTTTTAAAGATTTGTTGCAAATTGGATTGGGGGAGACGAAGCTTATGACAATGTTACATTGAGGTTTCCAGTCAAGTGTGGCAACCTGAACTAGACCAGAATACCTGTCATACACATGTAATCTAGTTACAGGTGTGTGCCCCTGTGTACAGAGTTGCACATGCACATATGAATATATATCTAATCCTTTGTAGCAACGCACTCTACAAAGAATTACATATGGTACCTAAATATGTACGGAGAGTTTAGAGACAAGGGTTTAGAGCTCACCTAAGTGGTTCTGTCAGCTCCCAGCACGTGACCCACCACACATATTCACCCTGAAAGTTTAATTTCATAGAAAAATATTAGCTTTCCCCTTTAGTTACAGGAGACTCTGATGCGCCTTGAACCAGCACCTTGGCACTGCATAACTCACATCTGTGCTTGCACAGCTGTGAGCCTTACACTGCCCAGGCTTTGGGAGCGGCCGCTGCTGAGGCGCACTCTGCTCTCCTGGGGCCTGATCTAAGTGTGAATGTCAGAATAATAAGGAGGCTCTCTTCTTCATGAAACACTGATCCCATCAGCTCGCCTCTGACATAATCGTTTGGGGGCAGCCAATAACAACCGGTTGCTTATAATTAATAACATACTCACACTGATACCCAATTTATTCTGTCTGCTGCTTCAATAACCTTACTGCTGGAGGTAAGCTCCATTTCAAAAACACTTCAGGTTTACTTCAGAACATAAGTTTGTTTTTCTGTTGGTGTGGTAGTTTTTATGCAGATCAATCAAAGGGGAGTAAAGTAAAAGGAAGGGGCGTCTATAACATCTTATAGATGTTAATAACTCTGGTGACCTATCACAGATCTACATCAAATATGGCAGCCCCTTTGCATGTTCAGCTTACTCCTGCTATATTGAGTTTCATGCCACGCCATCAAGGAAGGAAGAGTTAAATGAGGTGGTGGGGCAAAAAGTACTCCTTTACCAGTAATTTTAACACTAGTTAATTAATCAATTTGATAGACTGTTAGCATGTGAGTCCAGTGCAGGAATCTCAAGTTTCAGGCAGATCCATATAAAGAGGCAAAGTTAAAGAGGGGGGTCAACGATTATTTTAACTGCTAATGTCTTTGGTGCGGTATTATGGACCATATTTAAATTTGGCAGAACCTTAGCATGTTTACCTTACCCTTAACATATGTAGTTTTATGCAAATCCATCGATGCGGACAAATTTCAGGGGAGGAAGAAGGGTTAATTTACTGATAATTTGCAAAGCTGATGCAGACGCAAGCCCCCATTGCACACCGCCTTCAAACATGCCTGGCATCGGTTGGCTGGTAATGTTGTTCGTGGACCCTGTTTTAATGGGATTGCAGAGCAATCTTTGGCACTGCAGTCTCAAAATGTACAACAGGAGCTAAAAGATTCTTTGTCCAACGTGGACTTTTATTTTTAAAAGTAGGCTCTAGATACATTTGCAAACCTATGTTGGCGCACTGTCTGCATGTTAATGGTTCAGCTAGCACAATCTTTTAGTCTTGTCAAGCCCACTGACACATTTTTATAATAATAGTTTCTTCAAAACAACTGAATGGATTTATTCCAGACCAAGAGACAGCACTCCCCTGACTAAAGTTTTGCTCACATTATACGTTTTCCATAATTCCCTACAGGATTTCTTTCGGTTGTGCACAGTAAAGAGTCTAATGGGAGTTAAAATGGGACCTGCTGCACCCTTGTAAGTGTGCCCAATTTGATGCCTTTGCATCAAACTCAAAATATCACAAATAAGCTAAGCTTGGCACCTGACAGGTGTTGTGCAGATCTATGAAACTTTGCTAAAGCTATTAGCTAATCAGTGATCTTTGACCTTTCCATTTAACTTTCTCCACCCTTCTCAGATCTGTATGAAACCTGAGATTCCTGCACTGGGTGTAACATGCTAAGAGCCTGTTAACATGTCATGCAGTATAATTATAGAGAACAAAAGTTACTAGCACTTACAATTATTTTTACCCCCTCTCATCTTTGCACCCTGGTGGATCAGCATGAAACTAGCCATATCTACAGAAGATTAATCATGTGGTATGTCTGCCACATTTTATGTGGATTTCTCATATGATGCCATAGTTATTAGCAACTAAACACATTTTTACTCCCACTTTTGGAAGTGCCCCAGTTGACCAATTCGCACATGTTTAAAAATACCAGGAGTAAGTTATGCATGCTGGCCATCTGCAAATTTCGCACAAATTTGCCATCAGCACGAAAGTTATTGGCAAATTAATAATACAGCTTTCCAACTGCGAATATATCTAGAATGTAACCTCCTCACACCCAACTCAAGCACTTTTTATATGCTAATTTCTTGAAAAGTTCTGAGCGTATTTACACTAAACCAGCAAAAGCACACTATTCGATTTAAGTTCTAAAGTTGTTTTACATTTGGCGTATTTCTATTGAGCACTTTATTGCATATCGAGGAGCAAAGAACCGTATGGGATTTAAAATGGGAAATCACACTTGTTTGTGTGGGGGGGGGGGTTAGGTCTTTTCTCAGAGAGAAGGCTCAAATGATATTGATTCCCCCATTTCATTCCTTGGTGTCTACAGCCAAGGGTGGGGTTTCTCAAGAGTATGGGAGCCCCCCATTCTGTTTAATATCTATATGGAAACCCCTGGGCAGCTGATCTGCTCTTTATGATTTATGATATTCCCCCCTGAAGATGATACCGATTCGGTATTTAAGAGTAGGTAAATAGGAAGGATGCAGATGTAGGTAATTATTATTTTAGAATTACCGAATCTGTAAGATTCGGTATTTACCGATTCGGTAAATACCAAATCTGTATTTCCTATTGATTCCTAAGGGCCTTGAAGCTCATAGGAATCAATGGGAAATAAAGGTTCTGTATTTACAGAATTGGTAAATACCGAATCCTGGCAGGGGGAACGGGGTGTCAATTTGACACGCTTTAGCACCCCAATTGCAGGCTTGTGTGCCATGTGACACACAGACATGCCCTAAGGGCATGTCTGTGTGTCACATGGCATAGGTGTACATGCACATATGGGCATGTACACTGGAATTCGGTATTTTACCACCCAATAGGATTGGGTGGTAAAATAAGAATTCCTAAGGGCCTGTGGCACTGCACACTGTGCCAACTACATATGGGATTACAGATTCGGTAAATATACCGAGTCGGTATTTTACCGATTCTGTAAATTTGCAGATTCGGTAAATTTACAGAATCGGTAAAATTGGGGCCCCCTACATCTCAAAAACCAATTACCGGTCGGTAACGGCCGAAATCGGCCGTTACCGACCGGTAATTGGTGACCTACATCTGGCCCTAAATGTTCATAGTGATTGCTCTGTGCTCAATTGATCACACAGTTCATGAGAAAAAGTGCAAACAGAGTCCGAGTGTGTATGATTCAAGGATGGCAATGGTACATAGATATCTTTGATGCTGTTTTCTCCCTTTAAAAAGAAAGTAATTTGTGTTTTACAGCAAGCTAAATGTATTATGGGTACACTCTGTTTGCCAGGAGGGCTCTGATGGTGTTTTGACCAGATATAAATTGAGGGTCACCATCAGGACAATAACAATTCAAGGGCAGAGCAGTGTTTTGATGTAAAGCACAATAATTAATGTGGAGACTGTCAGTGTCCAGTGTCTGGCCAAGGATGTCCCCAGAGCGAGAGCTGGCAGGCAACGGTGTCCTGCAACCACATCCAAATGAGGCAACTGAATTTGTCTGCATACTTGAAGCATTTGCCAAAGGTACTAAATATCCGCTGTGAGGATCCGCCAGGAAAATGTAATCAAAAGGACAGACAATTAGGACTATGTGACTGTTTTACAACATGGGTGAGTCCCACTGAAGTCTTTTGTGGACACAACAATATAACTTGGAGGCAGGCTGAGTAAATCAGCCTCTCCGTTTGAGCTTGGGTGAGCGATGATGAGCCCGGTGCTCCTGTGTGCGCAGGAGTTTCTGTCTCTGGTTTGGACGTGCTTGCAGGTTAATTATTGTGCTATAAACAGGGACTTCAAAACACTGCTCTACTCTTGAATTGTTGTTCAAAACACTAAAATTAATGGGACGAATGCCTGCAATGAATCTAAACAATGACCATCACTTAGGGTAGCATTCTGTCAGGTCCTCTCCGAACCCAGAACATCTGCAACCCAAGACTGGTTTCAGCCTGATTAAGCCTTTTTATCAGGTGTACCATCGTTTTAGTAGTACAGTGAGCAAGGGAACTATGCCTGGGCATGACATTTATGGGATGGTTGCTTGTTAATTCTAACCACTGGTATTAGCTTGAGGAAGCATTCCAACCCAGTGTCCTTTTGCCCAGCATGCCACCGCAGGTAACACTCAGTCATATTGGAATTATTCTTGGTCCTACTCCAACAGGAGCAGTCCAGCCTAAACTGCCAAACGAGGTCAACTCCGAACCAGAACACACTCAATCCAAGACCAAGAGTGGCACAGTGGGCGAAAAATGATGGGTTGGAATTCTACCCTGAGTAATTGCTAGCAGTTAAGCTTTTTGCAAGTATTACTCCCATCCCCATTCTTGCCCTAAGTGACAAAAGTGTATGCCATCAGTCACTTGTTCAGTGTGTCATAGGATCCAAGCTATACCTTATTGATAAGACCTATCTTGGCCGAAACCGTTCTGGGGTGGCATGTGATCCCATATTTTTTTATTTTATTTGTGCAGTTTTACATACTGCAAACTTTGTCCAAGAGCATTAGATCACTGTACAAAGGCCCCACTTCTATTACACAAAGTCAGCTTTTTTTTTAGGCATAGGGAGATTTAGTGATTTGCCCAGAATCACAGGAAATTGAGTGAATGCAGGAGACAAAGCAGATTTCCCAAGTTCCAAATTTGGCAGCTCGGATCATAACTCCAGAAAATTGTCTGAGGATTTTTGTGTTCGCTTCTGGAAGGGTCCTTGTCTGACAGTTTGGGATGGATTGTTCCCAGGAGGAGTAGGGACAGTACTAAATTTGCCAACGGTGGTCCTTTGTCTAAAGTGGCACAGTGGGTGAAAAACAATGTGTTTGAATTCTACCCCAAGCGATTGCCAGTGGTTAAAATTTCTGCACGCCTTCCTCCCATCATCTTTTGTTTGATTTTTGAATTGTTATTGTCCTGATGATGACCTTCACATTTTTAATGGGCCCTAACACTGTTGAAGCCCTTGACTACCTATCTTTCATTGAGCTTGATGTATTAAAACAATAAATGGTTTCCTTTTAAGTAGACAAAGCAGCAACATTATAACTATGTACCATTGCATTCCTTGTATCATTCACCCTTAGAGTATGTTTACAATCGTTTTCCTGAACCATGTGATCACTTGAACACCAAGCACTCGTTATGAGCATTTAGGGCCTTTTTACAATCTTGGTGGATGGGATACTCCACCACAAACATGATGGATATCCCGTCCGCCATATTAAAAGTTTCATAGGATATAAAGGAATTGGAATTTGGAGGACAGGATATCTATCATGTTTGTCAGAGAGTAACTCTGGTCACCAAGATTGTGATTAGGCCCTAAATCTTTATGATATGGAAATAGGGCTATGGCTAAAGTAATTTTGTTGACTAATTTGTTTGTTTCATTATATGAATAACTCGTATATCTCCTATCCTAGTAGGAACCGTTGTTTAATATAGGGCCAGATATTCACACATCGCGCTTCCATAACTTTATCTCCTGCAGGTACGTCTCTTTCTTTCAATCCCAGTAAGGTGGAGGCATAATGACAAGTGTATGAAATAACTAAAATACAATGAAGCAAAGCAATGCAAGGATGGATTAACAAGAATGCCACAACTATTTATCCAATATTTCAGTAAATAAGAATACTAGTTATCTAAATTGTCACAAAGGGAGATTAAGGACTAATATTTCACAGACTGTGAGTGCCATGGCCCATTTACAGTATTACAGATCTTTTAATTTGAACCATACCTTTGGAAGGGCATAGTGGCAGCCTTAGATTTACTGGAATTGCAGCACAGGAATAGATGCAAAGTTGGTACAGAAATAACTTGAAATTGTGCCTGCAAGAAATAAACAGATGGATGACTAACTGCATATTAACTTGTATGCTAAGAGAAAGAATAACATATGCAAAAAAGTAAACATGTCTCATCTTTTCATATGTCTGTGTATTTTTACATTTAAATTGACAGTTTGGAAAGGAAAACTGCATATTCAGAAGATAATCATGAATTGGCAAAGCCAATTGGTTCTTGTTTTGTTTTGTCATGGTTTTTGCAAAACTTTGTTTAGAAAGCTGTCGGGCCCTCATTGTTCTAACCAAAAACATTTGCATAAAAGCAAAACATTTGTTGAGGTCTCAAAAAAGCACACATTGCCATAGTATTCCCTGGCACTGAAGGGAACTGCTTTGTGAGTGGATGTGCTCCTTGTGAAAGGGCAGCAAGGTGTAATTCATAGTGAAATCAGCCAGTAGCTGAAGTGGGCTGACACAATGCTTGCTGGAGGGGGTGAAGAAAAATGTAACCGACGGAACCACAGACTAATGGACGAAATCTGGTTAAAAACCCATATAGGTAACTATGTTATACATATAATTTTAGTAAAATCAACAGGTCTTACCTAACACGGACTTAAAATATCAATCGGTCTGGTAATGGCTTTTGAGAGAGAAAGAAAGAAACAAAGAAAGAAAGTGAGAGGAAAAAGTAAGATGAAAGAAATAAGAAGGCAAGATTGAAAGAACGAGGAAAGTGAGGAAGACAGCGAAGAGGAAGACAAGAAAGTAAGAAAGACTAAAATGAAAGAAAGAAGCAAGGGAAGAGAATAGGAAAGAAAGAGAAAGAAAATAAGAAAAAGGAAGGTAAAAAAGAAAAAGGGAAGAAAAAAAGAGAAAGGCAAGAACAAATGAAAAAATAAAGGAAAAAGGGAATGAAGAAGAGGTGGAAAGAAAGCAGGAAAGGGGGAAAGAAAGAGAGAATGTAAGAAATAAAAAGGAAAGATAGAAAGAAGAAATGAAAATCAGAAAGATAAGAAAGAGAAAGGTAAGAAAGAAGGAAAAAGGGAAAAGGAAAGAAGAAAGAAAGAAATACAAAAGAGGAAGGAAAAAGAAAGAAAGTGGCAAGAAAGAAAGGGAAGAAAGAAAAAAGTAAAGGATGAAATAAAGGTAAAGAGAAAAAAGAGGGAAGAGAGAAGGACAGAAAGCATGAAAGAAGGATAAAAGAGAAAAAGTAAGAAAGAACAAGGAAATTAAGAAGGAAAGGATATAAGAAAGAAGTAGGTAAGATAAAAGGACAAAGGGATAAAAGAAAAACAAGATAAAGGAGGAAAAAATGAAGGAAAGAAAGACAGTGTTGCAAAGATAAAGAGCACCCTCATGAGCATATAGTCAGAGAACATGTGAGTTTCTGGTATGGTGTGAAAAAGCAGCAGTCAGAAAAAGAAAGGCCACTTCAAAAGGAATTTACAACAGTATTGGCAGGAGACAGGTGATAAAGCTAAAATGCGCCCTGTTCTCTGATCAAGAAAGCTGGAATGCCCCCTGTGCTCTCATCTGGTAGAATGTGACCCACTATCACACCAAGCCCTACAGACAAAGGCAACACTAAAGTAAAAATCAAGTAAAAACAAAAACACTTGCACTGAAGAAAACTACATTGTGTGGCCATGTGCTCTTTATTAAAATGACTAAATGCAGTCACTCAAAGTACAATTAGCCAGTGGCTGAAGTGAGACGGCCGATTGCCCCATGTATATAGTGTAGTAGGAAGAAGCAAAATGTTAATGTCCCAAGAACAGAGAAGAGAGGTGGGTGACAGCCCCTTAATGTAAGTATGTTACACATGATTTTAGTAAGATCAAAAGGCCTGTGCTAACGGCAGACCTAAAAATCACTGATGATGTTATAATGTTGTTGTGTTGTCCTTTGGAACCGTGCTCAGGGTTGAGAAGCATATAGGGTATGGGGCTCTGTCAGTGTTCGAAGTGGGTGGGATCGGCAGGGCACGGCGTGCCCCTACTTCTTTAATTCCATCCCCTACTTTTTTATTTTAAACCTGCTTCTCAGGACGGCAGAAAGAGCCAAGGCCTACAGATAAGGCTCAGCGACGGGAGGGCAGAAAAGGAAAAGGACTCTGTGTTTTCCTTCTTGCCCAGAGAAGTCAAGGACAGTGTCCACTCCTGCTCTGCTGCTGCCAGCTGCCCACCTCTCTTTCTTCCTCTTATTCACTCCCTTCTGTCTAGCTCCTCCTCACTTACTGAAAACGGTGACTTCAAGAAACGCTTCTGAACCACTGTTCCCTCCTTTTGTATATTTATTCCCCTGTGAAATGGATCCAAAAAAGAAAAACACTTTTGCTGGAAATTTCATCTTTTTTGACATTTTTCTATTCCAAAGTGCAGCCTCAGGAATAAAAGGTTTGAAACATGAAAAATAAACAAAGAACTAAATAAAGCAAGATCCGGAAGTGCACCATTCCTGGATGTATTGCAATACCTGCTTGATGGGTGAATTGGAAAACAAAATGTGTACTGTGGCTCTGTGTTCAGGGATGTGGTCTTTTTAAACCTACTGCTTATGTTTTGTATGTATATAAGCAATGTACATTGAAATGGGTCCCTGCCTATCCTTAACTTTTCAGGCAAAAATACTCATTGATTAATGAATAATGAGTGTAAAAGCATTAAGGTAGCCATGTTGTTCCTGCTTACATTTCACATACTTTACTTAAACTTACATTCCGTATGAGTGTTTGCTTTTTCCAGGATGTTGTTACTGTTTTTTAGGCAGCATATTGCTCTTGTATAGTGCGTAATATGAATCCGGTCGCCTCCAGGTGTTTATTGCTGGGCACAAATGAAGGCAGTGCAAATTTCTTTCAGTGTGGCAGTATGATGTTCAGTGGGGGAGGGGATATGGTTCTATGGTCTAAGCTGCCGAATTTGGAACAGGGGAACCAGGTTCAGCCTTCATGACCAATCCACCAGACCACTCTCCTGCGAGAGCACATTCCCATTCAAGACCTTAGAAGCCCTGGTGTCTTAGCACTAGCAGGTGGTGCCTAGCGTTGGCAAGTGTGGGTTAACCTTGAAGGCTTGTCCACCACAATACATACTGAAGTTCACCTCCAGTCTTGTGCACAGGCCTATGAAGCAGCAGACTCTGTCACCGAGGTCACAGGACTCTTGAAGGACCGGCTCTATGGCAGTGCGACCTTTGACTTTGGGAGGGGACGTCAGCAACAATAAAAGTGTCATGATAACTCTGGTGATTAATGTTATTCCGAGAGAGAGGTCAGTTTTGTCTAGTGGAAGCTTTAACTCATAGAAAAGTAGCATCATGCACCATACAGATCACAGAGTGCACATAATGTAAATAGGTCTGTGGGTTACTGCTTTTATCAGTGAGTAAGCATGGGCGAATTTTGCGAATCTCGCGTTCGCGAATTTTGCGGATTTGCGAACTCGCAATCCGCAAAATCCGCAAATTCTCGCGAATTTGCGGATTTTTTTTTTTTGTGTTGGCGCGGGTTTCTGCCAGTTCGCGAGGGTTTTGTACACTTTCGCAAATTGCGAACTTACCTGTCGGGTCGCAAGTTTCGCGAACTTGTTGTTTCTACGTGTCCAGCCTGTTTGGGACACTCTTCTTCATCACTGCCACTCTCTGTCACCACTGCCACTCTCTGACTATTCATGCCACCCTCTGGCCCACCCATGCCACCCTCTGTTTCATCACAGCACCCTCTGGTTGTCCAGTCAGTGTACATTATTGTGGCAACGCAAGCACACCTTCCCTGCCTCAAGTGACCTGAATTAATTTGGGGCTGATTAATGTGTCACAGAATATTTTTATAGCTGGCACCTGCTTCCTTAGTGCTTCCTGATTAGTGATCTTTTGTACTTGCTAAGTGCTTTCATTGTTGCAAAATTAGTTACAACACCTGCCGTGCCCCAACTGACAATAATGAATTAGGGGCTGATTAATGGATTTGAACTTCCAGCCTGGCTCCTGCTTGTCTCCCTTAGCTGTAATTCAGGACCTTTGTGGCATATGTGTAACTATTCTGAGGTTCAGAGCAGGGTCACATAATAGTTGCAACTGGCAACTGAACTCTGGAGGGGCCCCTCAGGAAGCACTACAGGAAATGGCTACTAATGATGAGCCTGAACTTTTGAACCTGGTAAGTAGTTTCAGTTTTGCTAAGATCGTATTTCTGCAATTTTGCACTTATTCGCGGGGCGCGAAGTTGTACTGGGAAGCCGCGAACTCACGCGAACAGTGCGAGCAGTGCGAGCAAAATCCGCTGCTCGCGGATTTGCGGATTTTGCGGGAGATTCGCGAATCTCGCGGATTGCGAATTTACAGAAAATCCGCAAAATCCGCGAGCGAAACGGATTTTCCGCCCATGCTTATCAGTGAGTTCCTTTTGTTACTTGCTGTTTATAAGTTAAAATTCTAACATCGAAGAGCAAGCTATTAACTGTCATCTAAGAGCTGCATGCAAACTGCAAAGTTTAAATTAGAGCGTTATGGTTTTTTACCACAGTCTCTGATTATCCTAATTTTGAAAAAAGTGTTCTTTTGGATAGAAATCAATTCTGAATATTAAAGAGAACCCCCAACCATGGTATTATGTTTTAAATTCTGAGTTTGTGTTTCTCCAGATCAATCACTATTAAACTGTACGGCTTACTAGTATGGTTGTCATGTGACTCCTACACCTTGTAGTCCTTAGTCATATGTAACATTTCCTATACTTACACACGTATAATTGATTATATCTGTGTAATGTGTGTGATGTAACATGCTCTGGCACCCTAGACTGGCATGAGTGGCGCTGTAAATCAAATTAAATGCATTTGAGAGAGAGTATGGTTATGGATACTTGAGGGGCACTGGTAAAAGGTGGTAGTGAGGGAATACGTGGCTCAGGAGGTCATTGGGGGGCACCAATAAACAATGTTGCACAGGTAGCCACTAGCACTAAAATCGGCCCAGCCCTTGAGGCCAGTCGGCCTCACCCATTGGTACCTCCATTGGCCTTGTTCAGCAGTAGAAGCTGCAACTCACCAGGGATCGGCAATGCAGGATTTTGCAAGCGCACCAAATTAAGTTCACAAAATTTACAGTCTCCCTCCTATATGAACAAGCACTTTTAACATGTGCCGCCTAATTTGGGGGCACTGTAATTATGCAGCAAAGGAGGATAAAATGATGCTGCAGTGTTGAAGAAATTATGCAGAAAAAAGGCCGCAGTGTAATGCAGTATATTTTCTGATGCTTTATTATTTTGATACTTTTACACATGATAACAGTCTCTGGAAAGATTTTGCCTTATTAGTACCAGTGTAACATACAAATGTAGCAGTGAGAAAGGTGATCAGTCAACCTTTGCAAAAGACTGTCCACATCGCAGCAACACAAGGCACATTTTTTTGTTAACTTTCGATCCGTTTGAGCTACCAACATTTATTACTGAAAATTGTCAGATTATGCATCAGATGTATGATGTGGAAAATTTGGCAGAGCCATAATTATATAGAAAGCATTTGCAAACTAGGGTTTTTTGCTATTCAGTCTCAACTGCTCTTGTGGAAAAAGGGGAGGAGAAATGCTGATGACAGAAACTGCATGACTCGGAGACAAATGGCTTGTGATTCCACTTTTAAGAGTACTTGGGACATTCTGTGATTTGAAACATATCCCACTTTGTGAATGTATTTTAATGTCAATAACTCTAATACATCTTAAATAATCATATGTATTGATTGGTTGAATTAAATAACATAATAAGCTGTAATTGGTCAGTGAATTGCCAAACAAATACTAAAAAGTGTAAAGTTTTGGGAATTCTGGCCACACCCCTGACTCCGCCCACTGATCCCATCTTTGGGTTATTCTCGCCCTCTGGTTCTCCACCCTTACTTCCCCATTTTTTTCCCCACTTCGACCAGTGGGCTCAATGGACATTCTTGTGAATGCACAGCAGCATGGAGATGCATGGTAGAGCTGCCATTAATCAGAAATATAGATTTACATAAGGACGCCTAATGTACCTGTAGGAAATTATTTGTTGAGAGGCAGTACAACCCAAAAGTCAGGATAAGCATAAAAAAAGACTTGAATGTGATGAGTAATCATTTATTTATTTATTTTATTTTATTGAACTTGTATTGCGCACAGCTACCCGCAGTGGGTTTCCCGGCGCCAGGGACAGACTAGAGAAGAAAAACAAGCAACTGCAAAGAGGGAAGACAAAAAACAAGACCGAAAAATTTAGAACAGAAGAGTTTTCAGTTTTTTGCGGAAAGCAAGAAGACTCGTTTCTGTTTTTAGCGCCAACGGGAGAGCATTCCACATCTTGGGTCCTAGATATGCAAATGAACGGCCTCCCATTTTTGCCAGTCGGATTCTGGGAATCACAAGATTGCCACTGTTAGATGACCTCAGAAGCGGCCAGGCCAGGCTAATCACAGAATTCTTCAAAGAGAAAGAATCCTTTGAGATTTTTTTTTTAGCAGAGATGAAATGTATTGCATGACTCATTTTCAGCCTCCACCTCTGCTAATTGCTATACGAAACACATTGCATGGATAACTTGACCATAAACACAGGAGGATTAATATAATTTTCAACTATTCAAAACAAATTGGTTCATTTGTTTCCAATGACTTTCAAATGAGAGTTTCAATGAGTTCCCATTACCACTAAAATAAAATGCTAACTTATCTAGTTTGCCTGACTCCTTACTCAGGTGCCTGGAAGTGGTGGTTGAATATCATTGCCATTAAGTTTGGTGGTCGAATAGATTTACCCCTACGCTCACAGTTCTAGTGCCTCAAGTTATCTCCTCACTGCAGCTGATCGCGCCCCTTCTCCCGCCTGACGTCCTTTCGCTCGAACACCCTCCACTTAACTGCAGAGATAGCTACTCTTTGAGGACATTTACAATTGCTCCCAAACCTCATATAGGTCTGATGGAAGCATGGCTTCCAGGATTTTACTTATGGACACCATCTTCTAGTCCTATTCAGCAGGAGGAGAGGATCAGGACTACCCTATGGGTAGTAAGCTAAACTAGCCCCAAGAACATACGATTATTTTCTGAAGTACAATCTACAAATACCTTTTGATATAAATAAATGCATAAAGTATTTCAACAACTATTCTGTATAATCAATCTAGACTAAACTAGTGCTCCTGCAATGATATCTATATTGCTTGCCCTATAAAGTTATCCATAAAAAAAGTATTTATTGGGAACACCCCAGACGTTTGCATCGCCGTCAGAAAAAGAGAGAGCGGTGCATGGTCAGGACAAAAGTAGTGTCCTGAGTAAAGGAAGCTTTTATGGATGTGGCAATGACTTTGGAAGACTTGGCCTTTCTGGAAGAGGGTCCATACTTCAATATGTGTCCCTACCCAGAGTCCTGCAGATTTATACATGAACAGCTGAGATGAATCTTCTCAGCTAGATGTTTCCTTAAATCTTTGTTCTGTGAAGTTGAAAGTGAACTGACATTAGTCAAGAGCCATCCCATGGACATATCACCCAGTTCAGGTGGTGGGTACATTTCCAACGTGGAGAAAAGTAGTAACTCCTTCGTGAAAAGTTTCCAAAGCCTACCTCTTTCAAATTATACAGGATGGAACATACAGCCTTTCCCTTCTCTACATAGTGTCCAACAAGGTAGTCAATTTTGACTTTCTGACCGTTATGAATGACCCAAAGACATGGGGAATCCCAGACTGAGCATCCATGTAAGTGCAGGTGTGAACAAAAGTGGAACGAAGAAAGAACACACCTACAACTATATCATATTCAGTGAGGGGGACAATTTGAAGTCAGGATCCTAAGGAGAATACTAGAAATAATCACAAAAGCATGAATGTGATGACGGCTATAGAATGACCCAACTAAGCATCCCATAGCTTGGACGTGGTAGTAGTAGTAGTAGGGTATCATATGACATAACATGGCAACGGTGTCCAATAGCATCAGCAGATTCTTTACTGCACACACTATTCACACACTTTGTTAGCCTGCAGCATTATTGTTTTCTTATGCGACCCCGGGCTAGCTGCCCTTCAATCTGAAAAAGAACCATCTAATCATGCAAAGAGATGTGCGCTGGAATGAATCTCTATTCTACAATCTAAGATCCAGCGGATCCAGGACTCCTTCCTTGTACTGGAGCCTGAGGTGCCAGGTCGGGCGGAGAATGCCGCTGTTACCCGACCGAACGCCGGGGTGGCCCTGGCAGCGTTTCCTCCTCTCTCGCTGTCAGCTTCATTTGACCTGATGGCGGGACTAAAGTCAGGCTCCCCTCGGGATGCCTGCCCCGCAAAATTTCTGGCTAAAATGGCAGCGGTCATTAATCCACTCGTGAACCCCCTGTTGAACTGTTCTCTTGCACAGGGTGTGGTTCCCCAGTCCTGGAAGCAGGCAATGATTATTCCCCTGCTAAAAAAGCCTGGTCTGGATGTGGAGGTGTTAGCGAATTATAGACCTATCTCGCTCCTGCCGGCTTTTGCGAAGGTCATTGAAAAACACGTGCATAAGGTGCTTGCCGATTACCTGGAGTCCCACGACCTACTGCACCCTACCCAGTCGGGTTTCCGCGCCAATCTTAGCACCGAAACAGCCCTCCTGGAAGTCTCGGAGGCGATAAAGGAGGTGCTGGATTCGGGTGGGAGAGCGATGCTGGTGATGCTAGACCTGTCGGCGGCTTTTGACACCGTCCCTCATGAGGGTCTGCTTGCTAGACTCTCAGAGATCGGTCTTCGAGGGACGGTGCTCCAGTGGTTTCGATCTTTCCTGGCAGGCCGTCGACAAACGGTCTGGGCTTCTGCTTGCTCCGCCGAGATGTCGCCATTGGGTGTCGGAGTTCCTCAGGGCTCTGTCCTGAGCCCAACTCTATTTAATATCTTCATGACCCCTCTGGCGGCTCTGGCGGAGTCCTTCGGGGCCCAGATCGTTTCTTACGCCGATGACACCCAGCTCCTCTTCACCTGTGAGAGGGGTGCGGACTTCGATGGAGGTAGGATCCAGGGTTGCCTTGAGGCTGTGTTCCAGTGGTTCCATCATAACAGCCTCAAGTGCAACTCGGATAAATCTGAGGTCCTCTTTTTTGGGTGCAGTGCGGACCCGGAGTGGAAAGAGTGGTGGCCTGAGAACATGTTTCCACCAGCAAGTTCGTCCCAGGTAGCTAAAAACCTTGGGATTAAGATCGACAATGGCCTCACTCTACGCTCGCAGGTAATCGGTCTCACTGGCACCTGCTTTGGCTTACTCCGGATGCTTCGCAAGTTCCTTCCCTTGTTATCGGAGGAACACAGGAAGATCACGGTGCAGGCGATTATAGGCTCGAGAATAGACTATTCCAACGTCCTCTATCTCGGCCTGCCAGAATACCTGCTTCAACGATTACAGGTTGTTCAGAATTCGGCAGCACGTGCTATCTTTGGACTATCTCGCCGTGCCCGAGCCTCGGGCCTCTTGGAGGCTCTGCACTGGCTTCCCGTCCGGAAGCGGATAGTTTTCAAAACTCTCACCCTGGCACACAAAGCCTTGCACACCTCCGGAGCAAAATATCTTCAGAAAAGGCTGTCCTTTTACCTTCCTGCCAGGTCTCTTAGGTCTGAAGCCTTGTTTCTTGCTGTAGTGCCCCGTGTGAAGAGAGCTCGCATTGGTGGTCGCTCCTTTAAATTATTAGCGCCTCAGCTGTGGAACAACCTGCCTGTGTCCTTGCGCAGCACTCCTAACTTGCTGGCCTTTAGGAAGGGGCTTAAAACTTGGCTTTTTACTTCTTAGTTTCAGGTCCTATTAGGTTTCCTCTTTTTTCTGTTTCTGTTCAATTTTTCCCTGTTGTGTTATGAGATTAGTGTGCAATTCAAAGCGTCGGGACACTCTTTCGAGTAGCCGCACGCTATACAAAAACCCGTATAACATAACATAACATAAACCCGTATAACAATCTGTTAGGGCCAGATGTCCGACGCGCATAGCGCCTCGCAAATTGCGAGTTTTTTGTGACTCGCAATTTGTGAGGCGCTAGTTTAGATGTACAACTGTGTGTATCACACTGTTTGCGATTCCCAATGGGGTCGCAAATTGAGAGGCTCGTGAATATTTTTGAGTCTTTCGCAATTTGCGACCCCATTGGGAATGGCAGGCCCTCCCAGGTATGGTGGCCTGCTGGGATCAGCAGACCATGTCTGGGTCTGCTTTTAAATAAAGCAGTTTTTTTGTAATACAGCCTGTTTTCCTTAAAGGAAAACGGGATGCATTTTATAAAAAAAATGAAATGTTTTAGTTTAATTTTTTAAGGGTAGGTAGTAGTCCTTGGGACCATTGCCTGCCCTCAAAAAATATTTTCCCCTGCTTTTGCAAAGGTAAGGGGGTCCCCTTGGGACCCCTTCCCTTTTGTGAGTGCATTACCACCCTCTAAAAGGGGTGGCAATTTCTGAGTGTTTTGCAACCGCAATGGCGGACGCAAAACATTCATACTTTGACTTTCGCTCGCTATTAGGAAGGGAACGCCCCTTCTTTATAGCAAGTCACAAAACCTATTTAGCGAGTCGCAAATAAATTGCCATTCGCTAAATAGGCTTTGTACATGGCCCATGCTGTATTTGCATGTGCAAACGGGTAGGCAAACCCGTTTGCGCATGTAAAAACGGTTCGTGCATCTGGCCCAATGTCTATTAAATCCTAAATAGAAATGCACAGAATGCACAGAGGGAACCTCTTGGCTCCTGATTTTCAGCATCCCAGAATTGACTGTCTACTAGATACAGAACACAATATCATGTTACAAGAAAGAAGCCCAATATGAGAACAAAAACTACTATAATAATTCCTTTATTCCTGACAATAGTCACACATGGACATGAGTTATTTTTCCATCTGTTCTGTAAATTGTGTGCTATTTTAATGAAATATTCCAAAAGGGGCATTACATATTTCTCACAGGTGGAAATTCTCACCAGTGAACTCTGCATATGCTGTAACTGAGCCCAGGGAGAGGAGGAGTGGACACTGAGATGGCCTGACTAGTCTGTGTTCCTTAATACTCTTCCTGAAGTGTTTGCTTAGTGGAAGAAAATTATGAAGGTGGATGCCCTATCAAGTGACTATGGAATAACAAGCTGTTGGAAGTCTTATTCCTACTCTTTGACCTCTAAGTGTCATGGTGATAGAGTTGCCTTATGCCATCATGTGAGAGAGAGTAGTGATTCCCAAATAGTCGGGTGTAGCGCTTCAGCGATCCAGCCTGTATTATTGAGATAGATCAGAGATGCTCTCTGGCCCCAATACAGTATGCTGAATGTGTCCCAGTGTGTTTTGCTTACACATTTAGCAACACCCGCACCTTGTCTGCTTTTGTGTTTGGAGCAGCAAACGGCAGGCGATGAGGGGACTGTCCCATTTTCACTTCCACCTGGGACCATAGTAAAGGCCCCATTTAAAGGGCCATCTGGCATCCCAGGGCCAGACTAGGAAACCAAAGCCGTGCTGGCAAATTTTGTCAGACTAGCTCCCATTTGTTGCAGAGCGAGCGCAGCAAGCGATCCTGACCACTACACGAAGGCTTGGGGCAGTTCTCCCCCAAGATAGTTTGGGAAAAATGGTGCATTCTGCAACATATTTTCTCATTATATATGCAATTGATGCTCTCACTATCTCCCGTCAACAGTGCCTCTTATTTCTCCATAGCCCCTCTCTCGACACATATTTTATTTGTTTTACGGTGCCTCTCATAAAAGTGTATGGTATCGGAACACTGTACATCTCACATACACACACATACAATGAATCATATGTATGCAAATCTGTGTATATAAAATGTTACATAAGAAAAAGGGAATACAAGATGTAGGATTCACGTCATCTATAGGCATTTTTTAAGAGTCCTTGTTCTAGGGAAATAACAAACTCAGGCCTCAGAAGTAACACAGTGGTTAAAGTTGACTTTACTAATAAGAATTTACTTCTACCCAAACAAACCCTTTTTAGCAAAATTAGGCAATGAAAGACTGGGTTAAAAAAAACATAACTTTCCAGCCAAGAATACAATTGTAACTTATAAACTGCACAGTAACAAAAGGTTCTCTGTAACAGAGGCAGTAACCCACTGAGCTATGCACATAAAATACTGTTTTGTGATCTGCAAAGTACATGCTCTTTTCAGCAGGCATTTTAACCCTTGCACTACCTTAGGTGAGTCAAAACTGCCACTAGACAAAACTCTGATCTCTCACCAGCAGGTGCATTAAGCACCTGAGTTATCTTGACACTTTTATTGTTGCCTGAAAACTGTTGGTTATACCAAGAACACTGCAGTGCTTTTAAAGCTGCTGCACTGCTACAAAAACGGCCCAAGTAACAAAAGCGGCCCCCTCACCTTATCAGCCTCTCTGGGAAACGCCCAATTCCTGGTACGGCCGGTGCTGCTTTGAGTCTTCCTTGTTTTTGAGTTTCCTCTTGGTTCGGAGTACCTGGAGCCTAACTCCTAAATGCCAATACAATGGAGGGAAACACAGTACGCAGCGTATTATCACTTCACAAGTACTTAAGAGAAATTATGATTTGGATGCAGGTTTTTGACTTTGTATGCAAAGTATGCTGGTGTTCAAGATATGGATGCCCTGTAAAAATGCCAGATGTATCTGTCTGTCTGAATAACTACAGTGATAACGATTTAAATAACACTCGTGATGTTTTATTCAATCTCGTTTACAGTGCTACTTATCCTAATGTAGGTTATCAGAGAGCTTTATGTCTTCACACACGCACTCAATATAGAGAGACAATATACCATACAAGTGTCAATCAATGTACAGGATATGTTCCATAAAACAATGAGGGTTAAAGAGTGTAGGAGTCGCACATCGTCCATACTGGAAGGCATTATATGCTAAGGATGTGCGGTCTGAAGAAATGCAAAGTAAGGGTTTAAACTGTGCCACAGTAGTTGGGATTGTCTGTACTGAAAAGGCTTGTTTACTACCCACAGGAACACTTTTTAGCTAGCTTAGAATAGCGAAGGATTGAGAAAAAGGCAACAAGGTTCTAAACCCCTGCCCTGCAGTGTGCAGCTCCTTACTGCCAGTTCATGGCCCACTCCTTGTTATATTAGGAGGATTGAGACTTCATGAACTGAAAGTAACAAAAAGAGCTCTGTGACAAAAGCAGTAATCCACCGAGCTATTTGCATAAAATCAAATCTGTCTGCATTTTACATGATGTAGTTTGCAGCAGGCACATTACCCCTCTGTGCTACTTTAAAACTGTGACTAGACAAAACACTGATCTCTTCTGCAAGTGCATCAGCCACCAGAGTTACCATTGTTATCATCCCCTGGAAATTGTTGGGCTCACAGAGATCTCTGCAGCAGGCGCCTTAACCCTGTGAGATATTTTAAAATGCAGCAACGTTGTCAGCCATTAAGACAGAGCACATTGCCAAATTCTTTGCGGCAGATTTTTTTTAAGTAATCTCATCCGAAATCCACCCCTATCTGCAGCCTCACCTTGACCCCCAATGTGTAGGTTCCCGGTGTACATTGCTTCCATTCCCAGCACGGACTATCCGGTGATTGACGTTTGGATTGATCTGAACGAGAATTGCATATTGTGTCCAGTGTCATATTCAGCATCATTGGGAAATCATCTGCTCCGTGTCCAATGGGACTGGCGTGTGCATAATGCGGCGTGTGAGAGGCATTCCGTGCATCCATTCTCTGTGGGAAGAACATATGTTTGAGTGCAAAGTTTAGGGAATAACGCATGAAATAAATGGAGATGTCACTGGGCAATAATGTATTATGAGCGGCGGCCCCATCTGTTCCTCCTTGGAGACCCGTCTTGGTTCATTTCCTTTTATTTTACAGCACAGCCGTGGAACAGCACAGCCTGATGCAACCAAGGGAACTTGTAAAGCAAAAACGTGCAGAATATGTTATTGGGTTCGGACGCCTGGCCTTCAACGGCAGCTGGGAAAGAGAACAGGGAAAGAAATGAGGAATATTGGGGAAAAGGGTGAAAAGAATGAGGTATGGACGAATGAGTGGGCGGATGAATGAGTAGGTGGATGAAATCAGAGGGTGAAAGGGTGAGTGATAGGTGGATGGGCAGGGGAAATGATGGCAAAATAAAGGGGTGGGTGGATGGATGATGAGTGAATGAATAGGTGATTGGCCAGGGGAATGGATGGCTGTGTAAAGGGATGGGTGGATGCCAGAGTAAAGGGCTGGATGGGTGGGTGGATGGAAGGGCGAAAGATAGCAGAGTACAGGGATGGATGGAGGGATGGGCGGAGGGGCGAATGATGGCAGAGTAAAGGGATGGATGAATGGATGGATGGGCGGATGGGCAAAAGATGGCAGAATGAAGGGATGGATGGATGGACAGGTGAAAGGATGGCAGATTATATGGATATATAGATGAGTGTGTGGGAAGATGTGTAAATGGATGACAGAATAATTGGATGGGTGTCAGGGTGGATGGATAGCATACTAGATGGATGGGTGAAGGATGGATGTCAGAGTTGGCAAACTGATGGCAGAAAGGATGGATGGTAGAATGTATGGATGGATGGCAGAGTGGATGGATGGATGGCAGAGTGAATGCACTGAGGGATGAATGACTGAGTGGTTAGATGGATGGATGGCAGAGTGGATGGATGGAAAAAGGAAAGATCAAATGATGGATGAAAGAATGAATGGGTGACAGAATGTATAGGTGAAATAGTGGATATCCGCAGGTGGATCGAAGGCTGAAAGAATGAATTGATAGATGCATGGATGGAAGAGAATAGGAAGCTGTTTTAGGGAGTGTTTGGCTCACTTGCTTATCTTGTTTTGTCGCCTCAGCGCTTTAGTTGAAAGAGGGGGCTATTTGAATTTTCTGGCTACTCCAATACCTTATTTAACTTGCCAACATGTTCTTCGCCCATTTCGTGAAGGTTCCCACGAATCACTTAGGTTTCCCGAAAGACTCATTAAAACAAATACATTCTAGCAGCGCCACGAGAGGAAGCAGGGTCTCTGGTTTATAGCAAATTTTCCTGTGTATATGTTTAGTATTTGCATTCTAGACTCAGACTTTGTTGAGATAGTAAATAAACATTTCACTCTAATTGCCAAGTGGAAAAGTTACAGCAGAAAGAATGCTGTCCTCCAGGGGCGAGCAGCTGTCTGAGAGAACAACACTGGAAGGAAAGGTGTAATCTCAGACCAGTGTCACAGGGAAGTAAACACAGAGCCACTGAGATAGGAGAGAGATACAGTCAGAACCACTCACATGGCAGTAAAAGAGTGGTCTTGTACAGCACACAGGATCTCAGTCCAGTGTCACAGGAAAGTAAACACAGAGCCACCAAAACAGGAGAATGATAAAGTCTCTTGTGGCAATGAGGATACGGGGATCGGCAGATACACCTCAACTCTGATGGGTGCAACGTATTATGGTTGGTTGTCAAGGGGCGCGGTATAAGGAATGTTTAACCCGTTCCGTGCTGGTGACGGAACTGCTCTGTCACGAGCCTCGGGTGGGCTGTGCTGGTGACGGAGCAGTTCTGTCACGGCCCGCTCGCCGCGCCTGCGCGGCGCGTTCTATTGAGCGGGCGGGGCCGTGACGGAACCGATCCGTCACAAACACAGCCCGCCAGAGGCTCGTGACAGAGCGGTTCCGTCACGAGTACGGGAGCACCGCACGGCGGCCCTCCCCCGTAGTGCTGCGGCGGAATAGCCACCGCAGCTAAGGGGTTAAGAGGAGACTGTTGAAGAGTTGATTGTGTATGAGGTGACGGATCACATGCAGGAGATTCGTGACTGATAGTTCACTAATCAGTTTTGAACCATGCTAATGTGGACAGTCGGGTGTGGAAAAGATTGGGTTTCAAAAAACAGGCTCTGCTTTCAGTACTTAGAGACATAGTGGTGATCCATTCTATTGGCTTGAGAGTTGCCTACTTCCAGGGCTAAGAATCATTTTGACCCGCCAGATCCATTACCGGATATGGGGATCTTGCTGACGACATTTTTTGGACACTTGGAGCCGAGCTGGTTGTACTAATCTCCGGACTGGGGCTCTTGCACATATTTTGTTACGCAAGATCAGACACGAACTGCTTTCGGCACTGGCCGGATTGATTCCGACGCTTATGCCTTAAAAAGTCTTAGCAAAATATGAAACACGTGTCGGCTACCGTGTTCTGGGAATGTTTTAAAGAAACTCTTTTCACAATATGAATAAAGACCGCTGAACAGCAAGAATAATGTTCTGTCTGGATGTCTGATTCTGATCAATATTGTTGTGTCTTGTCCGCATTCAGCATAGGGATCAATATTGCAGGTTCCCAGAATTCTGATCTTTACTGTTGATGGATCAATATTTGACTTAATCGAGTGCTGCCAGTAGTTTCGTATAAGTTGTTGCACCTTGGTTGGTGCTAATAACACCTTTAGGTGGTAGGTGTTTGGGGTTGAGCTAGCACCCTTTTGTATAAATATATCAAGTTATTTTGACTTTTCACACTAAATTAATTATTGACTATAGTATGTTCATTGAATGTGTGAATATTTCCATTTGAGGGATCACTACTACCTGTGTGTTTTTGTTGAATGATAAAGTCAGGACCACTCTGCAGTAAAAGAGTGGTCTTGTGCAGCACATAGAATCTCAGTTCAGTGTCACAGGAATGTAAACACAGAGCTATCTAGACAGGAGAGTGATACAGTCAGGACCACTCACGTGGCAGGAAATAAGTGGTCTTGAACAGCACATAGGATCCCAGTCCAGTGTTACAGAAAAGTAAACACAGAGCCACAGAGACAGAATAGTGAGGCAGTGAGGTATCCAAGAAGGAGGGAAACTGACAGTTCTCAATTTTGTGGTAAATAAGGATTTATTGAAGAAGCGAGATCCATAGATGAAGAGCCCACGCCAACCGCTGCACTGGAATCACCGGAATGCCTAGGCACAGGATTCCACATTCCAGATCATGCGGCGAGGCGAGCTCAGCAGACAGCACGAGGATACAACACATCCTCCTCACCAGAAAAGAAAAGGCATTGATCTTAACAGTTAATACATACAAGCAGAGCAATTAATACAGTCACATCACATTGAGAACAAATTGGAAAGAAAAGGATTATTCATTGAGAACAATTTGGGAAGAAAAGGTTATTCACCAACAATGTAATCTTTATGCCACACAGGAGGTTTCCTCAGACGGGAAAAACTTGAATGAGGAGATTGGACGGGAATGGATCGAAAGGAACGAGGGAAAACAGGAGGGTGGCGAGAATTGGAACTAGAGGGAGAGGTCCCTGTACGGTTGGGGGCAAAAGAACTGCTAAGAAAGGGTGGGACTTTGACAACTTTAGAGAGACTCCAAACATTCCCGTCTGACAGCTCTACAACCTGCCTGCCCACTCTTACGACTAACAATGGGTCAGAAAAGCGAGATACACCAGATCTAAGAAAACCAGACTTTCTCACACGCACCCAGTCACCAACCTTACATGGATTACTGGAATTGGAAGACACCGCAGGGGAACGACAAGTAGAACGTTTACCATCTACAAGGTTTCGCATCCAGGGTTGGCTTAAATTACATACACCTTTCCTCCCCCGCATTATTTCAAAGGGAGACAGTTCACCATTAGCCTTAGGAGTATTCCGATAACTCCATAAAAGTTTTTTAACAGCCTCGAGACAATTCTCACCGTTGCACACAGCAAGCTGTAGACCCTCCTTGAGCACCCTAATCCATCTTTCGACCATTCCGTTCCCTTGAGGATAGTAAACAGAAGAGTGCTTGTGTAGGATGCCATGATTGCAACAAAAAGATTTCATCTCGGAGGAGGTGAACTGTGTGCCGTTATCAGAAAGGATGGAAGAAGGAAAACCTTCTTTTTCAAAAATTGAATTGAGAAAGTCGATAACCACTCTGGAAGATACATGTGGGACAAATTTCACCTCGGGCCAACTAGAGAACTGGTCTATCAAAACAATGGCGTACATGGGACCCTGACCAAAGGACATGGGTCCGGCAATATCTACAGAAACACACTCCCATGGTTTAGATGGTCTTGAGATAGAATCGTGGTGATATTTAACAGGCTTTTGGGATTTATCACTCACACAACATTCAACACAGAACCTTACTTTTTTCTCGATTAATTTATCGACACCAGGCCACCAAAATTCACTTCTTATTCTTTTCTTCATGCTGGACATGCCTGGGTGGCCCTCATGAGCCATGTTTAACACGGTGTTCCTTAAACTATCCGGAACCACCAACAATAAACCTCTCAAGAGAGTTTCTCCCTGGACGGAGAGCTCTTGAGCTACTTGAAAATAAGGCAAAACACTAGAAGATAAACTGTTCTTGGGAGGCCAACCATTTTTGACATAAGATACAACATCCAAATAATCACGGTCACTATTACAACCCAAAACCCAATCGTCTTCACGAATGCAACCATTGGACACTTCGCAAATTGACACCACTTTGTCAGGGTCATTATCGGGAGCAACATGATTGTCGTCTTCCACGGGAAGCCTGGAAAGGAAGTCAGCAAGGACATTCTTTGCACCGGGGATGTACTCAACGGAAAAGTGAAAATCTTGCAGCTTGTACTGCCATCTTGCGATTCTAGAGGTGGCTTTACCACACCCTTTGGTCGTAAACAGGTCAACAAGGGGACGATGGTCCGATCGTACAACAAAATCTGTACCATATACATACCTGCGAAAGTATTCAATTCCCCACCAACAAGCCAATGTTTCCTTTTCAAGAGTAGAGTATTTTGTTTCAGCACCACGTAGTGGTCTTGATGCAAAAGCAATAGTGACAAAGCCGCTGTGTTGCTTTTGCATCAGAACAGCACCAATGCCGACATTGCTTGCATCAGTGACGATGAATGAGTTGCAATTAGTGTCAAATGGGGACAAAGCAGGAGCAGAAATTATGCATTGTTTGATGAAATTGAATTGACATTTGCAGTTATCATCCCAAACCAACTCTTGATGATTTTTCATTAAATTACGTAAGTGAGAAGTTTTATCAGAAAAGGAGGGATAAACTTGGCATAGTATTCGGCTAAACCGAGAAAGGATCTAAGTTGATCCTTGTTGCCCGGTTCAGGTGCGTTTTCAATAGCCCTAACTAAGCTTAATTTGGGAGAGATGCCTTGTTTACTGATGGAATGGCCTAAATAATCTACTGAACTTTTCCCAAATTTGCATTTCTCTTTGGTAAGAGTGAGACCATTGTCTTGTAGGATAGACAAGACTTTAAACAAAATTTCAGAATGTTCACATTCATCCTTGCCGAAAACCAAGATGTCGTCCTGAAAATATAACACGCTGGACACATTCTTAAACATATTGTGCATTACACGTTGAAACACTGAGGACGCGGACACTAACCCAAAAGGCATCCTTTTATATCTGTATGCACCTTCAGTGGTTATAAACGAAGTCAGATGCTTGCTATCATCGTGAAGTGCTATCTGGTGATATGCGTTAGATAAATCCAATGTGGTGAAGATAGATGCATCCTTGAGCTTAGCGAACATTTCACCAATATTGGGTAAAGGATGTCTATCCACCCATACATTTGAATTTAAATCGCGCATATCCACACATAAACGAATTTTCCCGTTGGGTTTGTGGGCTACGACCACTGGCGAGAGCCATTCGGAGGATTCAATTTCCTCGATTACATCTAAGTCGCATAACCTCTGAAGTTCTTTTTTTACAGATTCACGTAAGGCTAAGGGTATGTTGCGTACTTTATGTACTTTGGGAACAGCGTTATGTTTGAGAATAATTTTGTGCTTGAAATTTTTGAGTAGACCCAAAGTAGGGGAGAAAACCTGTGGAAAAATAGTTTCCCATTTGTTGTCACGGGCTACCTCAACAGAATTGATGAAGTCAGAGTAACCTAAAACCTGATCGGGGTGATTGGGATCAAGTTTCATCATCAATTCTCTCTGTTGTGGCCAACCTAGTAAGCATGATCCATCCTTAGCAACATAAACTTTAGCATGAATTGACTTGCCCTTAAATGACAAAGTGGAAGGAAAGTATCCAAAAACATCAATGGGTTTTTTCCCATACCCCCTTAACTTTATGTCAGAGGGAAATAACGATATGACATCTGGGAATTCCTTTAGCAATACGTCATCACCAATTAGAGTGTATTTAGCACCAGAGTCTGCCATGACTTTTATAGATTTGGACCCAATTTGAAGCATACAAAAGGGTGAGTCTTTTTTATCTTCCCCAACTTCAAAGACGTTGCAGATGTCGTCGTACTCATCGTCGTCATCAATGTCTACAGGTTGAACTTCAGAGAATCTGGGGCGTCTCGGGTCAGAATTAGAATACTTCGACCTGTTGCGACTCTTACACATCCTGGAGAAATGACCCCTAGACTTGCAATAGTTGCAAAATTGTCCTATAGCGGGACACCTTTTATCTGTTGCTACATGGCCAGGAAAGCCACATTTGAAACAAACGACATCCTTTCTAAAGCTTTGATGAGAAGTAGAGGCCATCAAAGGTTTGTTGGAAGTAAAAGTGGATGGGTTCTTCTTGACGTTTTGGACCACCGATATACTAGGATTTTCGGAAGAGGATTCTTTCGGTTTTTTATCGGACAACTCTTTGATGCCTAGCTTCATATCTTCAAATCGGTGTGCGATGTCGAGTGCTTTTGAAAGAGATAAGTCTTTTGCGTCAAGTAATTTTTCTTGAAGTTTCACATCAGAGACATTATGCACAAGTTGGTCCCTTAGCATTTGATCTTGGAATTGTTGATAGTTGCACTTTGCAGCCAGGATCCTTAAATCTTTGATAAAAGAATCAATTGGTTCAACGGGAAGTTGTTTTCTGCTAAGAAACTTGTGACGTGCCACCACTTCATTGACTTTTTTTTTATGAACTGTTTGTCGAGTTGCATAATTGCATTTTCATAGACATCAACTTCTTCTTCAGATGAATTATCTAATGTCATTGGAGGTAAATGTGACAGAATTTGTCTTCCTTCTGCGCCAAGCGAATGTTTTAGTATTGCAAGTTTGCGTTTGTCCGTGTAGTTCTCACCACCAATGGCTTCGAGATAGGCTTCAAACCCTTCACGCCATTGTTTCCACTCCAAAGGTGGTTCTCCGGGACTGGCCAAAAATGGCGGAGGCGCATTAAAACTTTCCATTGAGATGCAGAATAATGAATGGAAAAGTTGATGAATGTAACTTTACCAGACTACAGAAAATGTCTTACTTAGGTATTGTGATGTCATACACAGTGGTAAAAATTCTTTAGAGGAATTATTCCATGAAGAAGAATGCAAGAATTTCCTTGAAGAAAGCTTTGTGATGTCACAAAAACAGCTCGAACAGATGCTGCATGTACTTGCTTGTGCTGACGCTGCCTGCCTTGATGAAAAGCTTTGTGATGTCACAATAGCAAATAGAATAGGCGATACTTGCACTTGCTTGTGCTGACGCTGCCAGGCTGGAATGCAGAGAATGTTGAGCGTTGGCTCGCGCTGAGATTTTCAGGCGCGTGGTGGAGCGCACGCGTCAACTCGCGCAGATGAAAGTACAGAGAAAAGTATTAAAATGAAAATAATCTCACCGCTTGATGTGAAGAAAGCGGGATTTTCACCAGCGTGGCATCAATTCGATAATGAAGGCTCGGCAGGCACAGAGGAGAGAATTCAGCATTTCATGTTCACAACGGTAATCATGGTCCGGGGATACCGGGGCTGCAGGCTCAGGAATCGCGTAGGTTCGTTCACACCAAGTCGCCAGTGAGGTATCCAAGAAGGAGGGAAACTGACAGTTCTCAATTTTGTGGTAAATAAGGATTTATTGAAGAAGCGAGATCCATAGATGAAGAGCCCACGCCAACCGCTGCACTGGAATCACCGGAATGCCTAGGCACAGGATTCCACATTCCAGATCATGCGGCGAGGCGAGCTCAGCAGACAGCACGAGGATACAACAGGCAGTCAAGGCCACTCACTTCACAATAAAGACCGGTCTTGTGCAGCACACAGGATCTCAGTCCAGTGTCTAAGGAAAGTAAGCACAGAGCCACATAGACAGGAGAGTAATATAGTCAGGACCACTCACATAGCATTGAAAGAGTGGTTTTGTACAGCACACAGGATCCTATCCAGTGTCACAGAAAAGTAAACACAGTGCCGTGACAGAAGAGTGATACAGTCAGGACCACTCACTTGGCAATAAGAGTGGTCTTGAACATCACACAGGATCTCAGTCTAGTGTCACAGGATAGTAAAATCAGAGTCACCAAAACAGAACAATGATAAAGTCAGGACCACTCTGCAGTAAAAGAGTGGTCTTGTGCAGCACACAGGATCTCAGTATAGTGTCACAGGAATGTAAACACAGTGGCGAGACAGAAGAGTGATACAGTCAGGACCACTCACTTGGCAATAAAAGAGTGGACTTGTACTTCATAGAGGTTCTCAGTTCAGTGTCACAGGAAAGTAAGCACAGAGCCACCGAGACAGTAGAGTGATAAAGTCAGGACCACTCTGCAGTAAAAGAGTGGTCTTGTTCAGCACACAGGATCTCAGTCCAGTGTCAGAGAATAGTAAACACAGAGCCACTGAGACAGGAGAGTGGTACACTCAGGACCTCTCACTTAGAAGTAAAGGTTTAGGGCCAGATGTAGGTGGGCAAATACAAGTCGGTAACGGTGAAATTCATTACATTTCACTGTTACTGACCGGTATTCAGCCATGTGGGATGTAGGGAAGGAATCGGTAATAAGGAATCAGTAAATACCGATTCCTTAATACCGAATCCTTATTGGCCTTGCATTTAAGGAATCGGTAATACCGATTCCTTAAATGCAATGTAGGTAGCACTCAAAACAGTGCATCTCAGCCTTTCGGAATCACTATTTACCACCAACTTCAAGTTGGTGGTAAGTAGCGATTTCCTTTCAAAAAGCACTTTTTTGCTTTTTGAATTGTGCCATGTGGCACACATCCATGCCCTTAGGGCATGCATGTGTGGCACATGTGCACACGTGCACATTTCAGAGGTGCAACAGGGTGTCCTTTCGACACCCTGGCACCCTTGAAATACCTCCCGGTATTACCGATTCGGTAATACCGAATGTCTTCACATTCATTCCAATGGGCCTCCAAGCCCATAGGAATGAATGGGTAGGTATTTGTTATTACGGAATCTCAATTACCGATTCAGTAATAACGAATATTAAGAATTCAGTATTTTTTACCGAATTCTTAACTACATCTGAAATACCGATTCCTAAATACGGAATCGGTAAAATTTGGTATTTAGGAATCGGTATTTCCCTATTACCTACATCGGGCCCTTAGTCGTAAACACTATAAATAATCTCATTCCAGTGTTACAGGGAATTAAACACATAAACCCATTGCGACAGGAGAAGGATGAAGACAAATGGTGTCCACACTTTGAAAACTTACCTAGGGGGCGTATCATACAACATACACACATATGTACTACTGTACAATATGGGCTCTCGCAGTTTTTAACACTTTTATTATTTTTTCTGTAACAATCTTACACATGTCAAGAACATCATTCTTTGATAATGACAAATTCTAGTACCTTGGGTTTTTGGATGGAAGTCAGTCCAACTGTTTTACAAATCTTAATGTACATTTTTCCAGATGTACCTGCTTACCATAAGATGCATGGAGGCAGGTCGTTCCACTCACTGGGCCTGCAGCTCTGGAATCTGCTGCTCTCGAGTCTCAAGATTACTTCCGGTCTGGCTGTGTTCAAGAAGAAATTGAAAGCAAGCCATCATCTTAATAGCCCAAGGAATATATCCCCACTATCTCACCATCCATTAGTAAGAGGGCCCTGTTGAGCGTGCCTGCTAATGAGACATGTATCTAATAAGTGATCAGGCGATCTCATTTACAAACAGGTATTGAATCCTCACAGAACCGCCGGGGAAGAGAACAGAGTTTTCAAGAAATACTCTTCATACTTCAGTAGCGCTCTGAAGGCGCTCCTATCATAAGCCGTCGTGCCACAAAATAAATAAATAAATAAATAAATACTTCTTGGATACCAGCTAAATAAAGAGTTTTATTATTCAATTGATGTCTTCTTACAGTGATCACTGTGTCACTATATGCCCTATTGCAAGTAATGTAATTTGCCCCCCTCTACTCTGGATTTGTAGTAAAGAACAGTCATTGCACTGAAGTGAGCCCTCACACCCTTGGGCCCTGGTGTCATTACAGCTGCTGCACTGATGATAGCTGTGCACCTGACTGCTCAGTGTAGCAGTGTGTCAGTAAGATAAGGTCATGCAGTAATGCAATGTAATACATTCACTGCTACAAAGGACACCAGGGAGTCAGCATTATGGAATAAGAAATGCCTTTGTTTCACTTTTCATCATAAAATAGACATAATTCCATTTTTACAAATTCTTCTTCATATCTCTTCCCATTTTCCCAGGAGTCATCAATAATTGACTTTGAGTCTCAACTCCAGAGTCTCTTTTCAGGGTTAGCATCAAATCTCTTCTCAGGATGCAAAACATTACATTTTGATCTAGTATTCATAACCTGTCAGTTGGTCCTTTTGCTGTAGGTAGATTCTACTCATCCCTGTGGTAGGTTTTTACTTCTTAGAATGAAGAAGAAGGTGCCTCTCTCAGGTAACCTCCCGGGATTTCTGCCTGCCTCTTCCCTCTCTACTTTGTCTCTGACTGGGGGTTTGCATGGAAGAGGTGTGTTCTGTTTTCCCGAAAGCTAAGGAAAAGCATTTGTCATGTGAAGGATGCTTGCTATATGAAGGTGGTCTACCATTCTGCCTTCTACCCTTTTATCAGGGGCGGCTCTAGGTTCATGGTGGCCCTGGGCACAGAGCGTAGGTAGGGGGCCCCGGAAGAGGGGGTCCGGGTGGGGCGGAGCCGTGAAGAGGGGGGGTCATGGTGTTTGGAAGTTGTATAGAGCCAGAGGCCACCAAATCCCTGCCAGGGGCCCCCACACAAATATATATCCATCCTCAGAGGATTATTATATTAAGGATATATATTGATGTGGTGGCTCCTGGGATTTGGTGGCCCTGTGCAGGTGCACAGCTTTCACATGCCTAAGGCCAGCCCTGCTTTTATTGTGATGGAACTCTGTCTTTTGTCTCTGGTGAGACCATATTGTTAACGGGAAATGGCCTGAGCAACGCAGGCAGAGCCACGTGTGCCGTTCCAACACAAGTGCAGCCACGCTTGCCTTAACCACTCACATGCGTGGTTAAGGCATAAGCGCGGTCTAGATGCTGAAATGGGTGGACCCAGGAACAGGAAGGATCAGGAGATGATGCAGTGAGTTAAGTGGGGCTGGGGCAGGGTTTTGGGGGCAGTTTTTAGGGCTCAGGGTTGTTTTCAGGGCTGGGAGGATGGGGCCATTTTTAGGGCTGGGGTCAGGTTTGCTTTTAGGGCTGGGGGTAGGGTTAGTGTTTAGGGCTTAGCAGGGGTCATGGTAGTTTTTAGGGCTGGGGGCGGGGTCATTTTTAGGCCACAGGGGGGTACTTTTTAAGGCTTTAGTAGTTAGGTACTTTTTAGGGCTCAGGGGGATCGGAGAAGTTTTTAGGGATTGAGGAGGTCAGATTAGTTTTAGGGTTCAGAGTGGAGCAAGGGCACTATTTAGTGCTTAGGAGGTGGTCAGGGTAGCTGTTAGGGCTAAGGGTAGGGTCATTACTACCCGTTCCTATACCAGTCATGCATTTACCACAAAATTACATGGGAAAGGAATGTGTTGTTCAGACGCATTAGTGTTTTAGGCAGCCTAGTAGGCATGTGTGGTTTAGCCATGCATGCCTCTGTCATACAACCATTGTAAACCTATGATGCAATAGGACAGGACTTGATTACCTATCTCCTGCTGTATCTTTCACCATGTGAAAGCCACATAAAACAAAAAATATAATATTATTTTTTTTAAAATCTGTAATTAGACACATTTACAATATAGCAACAATTAAGTACTGCTAGCAATAAACTGATTAACTGTATTTTCTTCCATTTTATGGATTCTAATATCCATTTTAAGTCAGAAATAATCTTTGACTAAAGCCCTACCTCTGCAATTTCGTACAACTAGTTAAATCCACAAAGAGGATTTGCTAATGGAGATAATAGGCAAATTACATGCTTCTTGCAATGACTTATGGGTATTGTTATAAATCTCTCTCTTCTATTCATGCCTGAGTTTTATTGTAGCATGTGGTTGGCTTTAAGCACATCCTAGAATATATCATCATATAAATCCTAGTACTTAGGAATATAATCATTTTACAAGGATTGTCTTGTTTATGGGGGGGAAAGTGCAATTGAGAATGTGGCCTGACTAGCAGCAGGAAGGGATTTTCTCTCCGAATGAGATGTAGCACTCAGAAATGTCTGTAACACTGGGTAGTACCCTGTCCCATCACTGTTGGTATCTAGAAAACCTGTGGCAAATATTATGAACCCAATGGCAAGAGTTGACCCTTTGGTCCAATCATCATGCAGCAGAGGGAACGCCTGGTGGCAATGCTGGAGCTAAAGCTCAATGGAAATAGCAGTTCTGTGTCCAATAACAGCCGTTAAACCCTTTTATCAGCAGAGTACACAAAGAGGTATTACCTTTTGAATTCTGTGGATAACAGTTGTGACTCACTGATAAAATATTATCGATCTTTAATCTTTTAATATAGAGTTGGAAGAGTATGATGAAGTAGGAAGGTGAGTTTTAGTAGATTTTAAAATTGGTTATATTTATCGTTGCATTTTTTATATTTATATTCCTAACCATTCTGGTGTGGATTTTGGGATATTTTTTCTACATTAATGAACTTTAGTAATTACAGTCTAATTGTAGAGGGTGATAGTAATCAAATTCTTGACTCTTTTTTAGTGACTGGAACTTAAGATGTAAACATCTTCCTACTAAAATGCAAAATGTTACTTATTCTGAGTGCAGAGTGTGCTTTGTCTGCTTGCTGTCCAAGATGGACTAGTTCTGCCTTAAGGCGATTTAGGGCACTTACCTTATATTGCTACCAATAGTGGTGCTAAAAGGGTGCAAACCTGCAAAAAGGCCTAACTGATATTATTTGTTAAAGGAAAGGAGCACCCAACCGTCAAATATGCCATTTTGTCTGGCACTCATAACTCCTTGTGCCTGTGTGCACTGTTAGAGCCCAAAACCATAAAGACCACAGGACCATCTAAACATCAATTGAACACAAGAAATATCTGAAATTGGTATTCAATGATCAATGTGTTATCTGGTACAGTCCACAAACACATTGATCGTACGACATTACAGTCCACAAACACCTTGATTGTATGGACAATCTATGGTTGTTTGAGAATAAAATTTTGATTGGCTTTATGGTGATGATGGACTTAACCTATTGACACCACAGAATGGTTGTAGAGACTGTCCATCAGACCCAATCAATGACTGCTTTCTAATTATCCGCATGTTATTCTTCAATTAAGTGATAATTTTGCTACCTCCGTGATCCAATTTAGGGGCTTTGTGTGAGCCGGGGGGATGCCACCAAAGATGTATTAGGCAGTATTTAGTGAACAAAAGAGAGAAGATCAACCTTATTCATAGGATAGCGTAGGGTATGTAGGTTAGCCGTAAAAGAGAGAGACCCTAACAATACCCAGTTTCTGGATTAGTGTTCTTAACTTCTGCCCTACCCTCTGCAGGGTCATCACCAAACATTTTGCCTTCACTTCTCATAATCAGTGCTAAAGTGCTTGTGCTCACACCATAAATGTTGGTATACCACACGTATGCCCTGTAAATTAAATGCTGCTAGTGGGCTGGCAGCACTCCATGTGCCACCCACTTAAGTAGTCCCTTAAAATATGTGCCAAGTCTGCCATTGCAGTTTTAAATTGCCAATTCGACTTGGCAATATAACCTTCTTGCCAAGCCTTAAACTCCCCTTTTATTACATATGTCACCCCAAAGGTAGGTACTATGTAGCTATAGGGCAGGGTGCATTGTAATTTAAAAGGTTGGATATGTACTTTTATGTTTTACATGTCCTGCAGTGAAAAACTCCTAAATTTGCCTTTCCCTACTGGGAGGCCTACTTGTCCCATAGGATAACAGCGGGGTTTCCTTAATGATGTTTAATAAGTTCTAACTTTTGATTGGGAGCAGAAAACATTTCATGTTTGATGTTAAAGAAATTGTAATTAAAAATCCTCTTTAATTGTAAAGTTGGATTTTAAGCTGCAATTTTGAAAATGGCACTTTTAGAAAACTACCATTTTTCCTGCCATAACTATTTGGTACCTGCAGCCTGTTAATGGGTCACATTACTGGGTGTAAATGGCAGTTAAACTTTGTTTATTCCTCCCAGACAGGCACAATGGAGGAATTAAGTGTGCCTGGATGGGCCATCATTGGCAGGATGGGGCTTAGGGGGGTTGTGCTGGGCACAGCCTAGACTTTGCCCTTCCTTTACACAAATGACTTGACACCAGATCATTGTTCATGCAGCCAGCTTTTACCCAGGGGAGGCATGATTCTTCAAGAACTTCAAAGGGAATTCTATAGAAACTTCTCCTACATCAAAGAAGGCACAAGGTATAAAAATAGGACACAACCCCACTCTTCAATTCACTTTCTGGACCTGCAGAAGGACTCTCCGAGGACTGTTACTCTGCTGTGTACTTCAGAAAACTGCTTTGCTGTACCTGAAATGACTGCTTTGCTGCCTGAAGCCTGCTTTGAACCCTCAGAGTCCTGTTGCTTGAGCTCTTTACCACTGCTGAATCTAAGACTGCCAGAGTGACTCCAAGGGCTAGTTGGCCGTCCTTCTGTTCTGAGCCTCAGGGACAGAAAAGAAAACCTTCTTGAACCTGCACTTGGAAGTGAGTACTAACCCCTCAAGTTGTGCCCCTCCAGTCCTGGGGCCTAGGTAATGGCGCTAAAGTGCCCAGTTAGCCAGAGACTCTTCCCCGTTGCAAAATCTTTCTCCTTTCATCTCCTCTGCACTCTTTCTTTGGTAGTCCTTTTTCCACCACCCTCCATCTTCAGTAGTCCTTCTCTCTGCTACCAAGCACCTGACTCTTCTTATAAGGGACTCTGGGAATCATCACAGATGACACCCCATGAACTCTACTTGTCCACACACCCCTGAGACGTTTCAGTCTGTACGCCCGGTATTTACTATGGTTCTGCCTGCTCAGTTTCATTTAATTGATGAGTATAAAAATATCCATATTAAGTGTAATCACTACATCGTAATGGTATCAAACAAGGGTTTGAGGTTCTTGGCTCACCGTTTATTCTATCGCTTCTAATGTCAATTCCGTTCTTTGGTTGTAAATATAGAGCTCTGATGCGCAGGCGTCCTGGCCCATGCAACATCAATTTTTGTTTGCACCATTATTGGAATGTTGAACTTTGCTTAGCAATCCTGAATCACAATTTTTAACCCCTTCGGCGCTGCGCGAATTTTCCCGCTCTGCGGGAGAGTTAATAAGTGGGCGGGATTCGGAAGGCTCCCGGCCGTGCTTAGCACACGCCCACCGTGATGTCGGATGGCCAAGGGCCGTCCGGAGCACCCAAGAGGTTAAAATTATCGATCTTTAATCTTTTAATATAGATAATATATACTGACACAAAATATTATTGTTTTCCTCTAGTCTAAGTTCAGTGAATGTGAAGCAAGTAGAGCCCATCAGAACATGTAGCTGGCATTACCAGAAATTACCTGCCCTTTGTCACGTTAGAAGCCTGTGGCTCATGTCCATAATTGTGGGGTGGGCAATTAACAATGGTTAATTCCCAGAAGAGAAGTTATTAACTGATGTTAACACAGCGAGAAGATGGGAATAATGCTCAAATAAATAATGATCTTTTTTTGACAATGATGTTATATTGTATGAGAACTTATTTAACGTATAAGGTAAAAATAACACAAAGGAGTGAAAGAACATGGATGAAACGATGGCAAGATCTCTGGGAAACCAAATATATCTAGTATGTTCATAATTATTTTTCTTTATTAACCAGTGGCCGGCAATGGAAGCTTCTTTACTGTTTGTGTCATAAATGCAACAAATGGTTGACCTTAGCGTGAACTTGACAGGTGGACTTGCCTGGTGTTACTTTGTTGACATTTTTGCAATTCATTGGCAAGTCCTTTCTATACACTTAGCTTAAAAGAGCCCTACACAAAACCTCACTCCTCAAACATAAGGACAGAAAGTAAACAAAAAGAACAGTTTTTAAAATGTATGTTTCCTCGGCTCATGGTGCCAACTTCCCACACTCTAAGGGGTTAACAAAAACTGTAACTTTAAACTGCACCATTTCAAATCAAAACAGAGAATAAAACGGCATTAAAATTCCAGCATGGATTGTATTTTCCAACCCTGCATACATTTCAGATTACATTAAAATTCGTTCTCTTGCACGCTCAGGGTTCCCACATTTTCAGAGTACATTGCGTGCCCTTTGTTCATGTTTTAACATTCCGGAAGAGCCCAGCAATGAAACTTGAAAAATTATGTCTTCAAAATCTGCATAATTCTTCGGTGACATTGCAAGTTGCTATCATTTACTCTAATACATTTAGGTATAGTTTAGACAGCCCCAAAGGCCCTTTGAAGTAATTTTGCTATTACACTCCTGTTTTAAGGTTAGGTTTCCAAGGGGAAAATAGATTGAACTTTTAATGATTCTTCAATACTATCCATGGGGATTAAATAAATACCAGCTATTCTGTAGCCGCGTGCATGTTGAACTTTTCCAGCATGGTGTGAAGGAAGTGCATCCAATCTCAACTTTTAAAAGTGGTGTGGCTCACTGGTTAGAGGCGGCAGACCCGTAAGCAGAGAACGGCCCGGGGCCAGGGTTCAATTCCCGACGCGGCAGGGTCGTGGACCGGGGTCAGCGGACTCGATAATTCTCGCCTCGGTGCCTACCCTAACCAGAGAACACACTCGGCAACTCTGGGCATTAAGCTTGCCTCATCTCTACAACGGCCCCCCACAGACGCCGGGGATGCCTGGTTTCACCTTGGAGATACCCAGAAAGGGACCATCTCACAGGGAAAACCAGGACGGGTTCCCCAGCGGTCTTCAGCGCCAGGATACTCCTTGGAGTCACAGTGCGCTTTACAAGTACACCCACAAGTACACCCACAAAACCTGCCTAAAATTCACCTCTAAGGACTGGTATCTTTGGTCTTAACATCACATTGCTTTGCCTTTCTATTCTGACGTTGACTGCATTCATTGTCTTCCAGACCTGACTCTAGTTTGGTTATAGACTCACTGTAAAAGGGTCTTGCTAGAATTATACGTCGAAATGCACATCTTCGAGTCACCTGTAGCAATCTCGTTATAAATATTTTTAATGCATGTTCTAAAAAATTATATTATTTTGGCAAAATTGTTTTGGTCGTACATGTACCACATTAACACATCAGTTTTTGTTGTGCCCTTCATTAAAAGATGGTCTCATTGTGTGCATCAGTATTTTTCATATTGTTCTTACCGTCCTGCATCAGTTCATATGTCTAAAATTGGAACTGACTAACCTACAGGGGCACTTCAGAACAACTGTGTAAATAAATAAAAATATTAATTAAAAAACACTTTCAAACTTTGGAAGCGCTAGTGTAGTGCATGCTTTCTTTCCCCCTCCCCCACTTTAATTTGGAACATTCTAACCTCAATGGGTGGAATATTCTAGCAGCATTATATCCTTCTTCATTGGCCCATATCAGCCATTAATTCTATTTTTAGGCCCTCACTTGTGACTTCTCCTGTAACTAATAAAGAAGACCTTTAACAACTTGTACATCCTGGCAGTGGGCTATAGTGCTCAGTTATAGCATCATAAACCTCTACTGTGGCTATACTGGTCCTTTACTACCCACTGCCTGAGCAACAGTCCCAACCCAAAGGTTAGAGCCTATAGCAATAGGGAAGTCCTTTATCAACCAGTAGAGTCTGAAAAAGAAGCTTTATAATGGTATCGGAACATTCCATCTGTAGTGTTGTGCGATATTTTATGACGCAACCCTTTTGGCTGCTAATGGACTCCGTAGAGCTGTGACCTAGGTGTCGGAGCTCAATGACATGAAAGCTTGTTTTAGAATGTTGAGTTTGCAGTTTAATGCAGCAGAATAAAGACGAAGACGTGTAATACTAAGCTCCGTGTGTGGCGAAGTCATTGATGGGTACTCAGGCTGGGGAAGATGCTGCAAAAGACGATGAGTTAGGGGATAACTATATAAACGTCATTTGGAGGTAGTCAGGGGTCGCAGCAGTGACCTCTAGCTTGCTCCCTGCTACTCCTGCCGCTTCCTTTGTGACCCAAACGTTTTGCCCCCTATGAGGCCAGGTGTCACAAATGAAGTGCCAGGAGTAGCAGGGAGAAAGCTAGAGGTCACAGCTGCGACCTCTGACTACCCCAAATGACGTCCATGGATAAGTTACCCGAAGACTAACTGTGCTGTCCCAGAGACACCCTAAACATGCCCCTTCCAAATACTTAGTCGTGTTGGGTCTCAAACTCACATTGCAAATCTGTAACCTGTTACCAATTCACATTTTCAGGCTTATACATAAGAAAAGGTATTTTTGCGATCACAGATGGCCCATATCTGCTGATTGGGACGTTTGCAACCACAAAAATGCTTAGTACATCTGGCCCACAGTTCCTAGAAATAGTAAAGTGCCACTGCATACAACAGTACATGATTTCAGGCAAACTGCAATAGAGAATAGGTCAGACTCATTAGACAGGAGATCTAGGTCAACGTTTTTACCTTTGGTCTTAGTCTCTGAAATGGAGGTCGAAATATTCCAGCAGGTCAAGGTCCAAGGTTGTGCCTTGTTGAGGTACCTGGAATTCTCATGCATTGTGAAAAAGCTCATGCTGAAGCCATTAGTAATGTGATAAATGCTCCAAGTGGGACAAACTTGGATTTCAGCTTCACAAGGTAGTTTCACGGGCCATAGGTTTGCCAGCTCACCCCACTCTAAAGTTTTGACTTCATTCTTGGTAATTTTTTTGTAAGTCAAAATATCCCAACCGGACTCTGTAGACAGGCAGGGCTCTTCATGACTAGGTATCCACACTGCAAGTTTGTGCTTAAAACGCTTTCAACACGGCAAATATTTAGGGCTTAACAAACCTGATTTTCTTACCTGCCTAGAGTGAAACCTTCTTGGGTAAGCCTCAGTACCTTGTCCCGGTCCTCCAGAGAAAGAAAAAAGACTGAGACTGTTTCCAGCTTCTGGGAAAGTTATTTCTAGTTAGTTCTGAAGACCCCAGCTCACTATTCAGCCACTTCTTCAGCAGGGTTCAGTCCTCTGTGGTCAGCTGGACCCTCTTGGGTACAGCTGACCACAATTTTTTTAAAGTTACTTTTCTACCTCAAGTATCAAATATGTAATTTCACCATTATGTCCGGTTTTGAAACTTAAGTAGGAAATAACTCTGAAGCATTTTTCTAGCATTTTCCTACGTTTAGGTAGGAAATACAAATTTTAATCTCATCTAAACCTGTTCTAGGAAACGTCTGGAAAAGATTACACAGTGAAATATCTTTTGGATTTCATTTGATTATAAGAACAAACTATTCCCAATATGTAGAGTGTGCTATTGTGGTTTAAAATGCACTTTAAGGATGACTCATGAATGTATGAAAAATAGTCTTTCCCAACTTGCAAAGCATTTTTTCATGCATTTAAAATGCAGCCCTACCAAAGCACAGTGGTCCTCCTTGAAGATGTAGTTTTGATAATGCTTTGTCTCCATATTAATTTTCATAGGAAACTTTAGACATGGCTACAGCCCGAACTACTGAGCGAAATTACACCAACTTTGGCAGAAAGGTAGCACTTGGTCCAGAAAACACTTTTTTGTTAAATGGTGTAAATATGTTCAGTAGCTGATCAGAATTTGAAAGATATTCTCAGCTGTGTATATAGGGACGCAGTGGATCCATGACCCCTCCTGATCTCGTTCTGAGATCTGATTGGTTGCCAATACTTTAAACCAGGAAGTGTTGGCATCCATCTTGTGACACGGTTGAACCGAGTCACAAGAAAAAACACTTAAAGAAAAAGAAAGGGGGCACAATAGAAACACCATGGCCCCCTGGGCCTCCTGAGAGGGTCCCACAGGGACCCCTCTAGGCCTAAAAATCATTTAAAAAAATGTTTTGGGGCAGAAATTCCCCCAAAAATGGAGGTGCAGTCTTTTTAGCTCAGGGAGGCCATGGGGCATTTTTTAATATTTATGCAGGGGTAGTCCTAGCAGCAAACCTCGTGCTCTGGGGACTGCCACCTTCCCAGGGAAAATTAATTATTTTATAATGATGCTGGAGGGTCTGTGCGGACCCCCGCAGCCCCGGGGACTGCCACCTCCCCAGGACTACACATAATAGTAATGAGGGGGGCATCGCGGCCTCCCCTGCAGTCCTGGGAACCACCACCTCCCTGGGGCTCTAATTATATATATGCAGGGGGTCTGTTGCGGGCCCCAGGGACCACCACCTACTGGGGCAAATTTGAAGAAAGAAAGGGGGCATGGCCCCCTCCTGGAAACCTAGATTGTGGGACCCCCGCCTCTGGACCCTGCTCCGGCAATGTCCTGGGGTGCCCACATCCGGGATATTGCTGTTTGCTATGGCTTGGCAGAAGCACTGCTCCAGCCAAGCCATAGCAATCACTCTGTTTTCAGCAAGCAATAGCAGAAAATTCTCTTGCTTGCTGAAAGCAGAGCATGTCTGTTTCCCTGCTCGCTGTCAAGCGAGCTGGGTAGCTGGCATTGCTTTGAGATCCAGGGAGCTGAATGTTAGCACCTCCCTGGGTCGCAAAGCAATGCCGACTCCTACAGGAGGTGGGGAGCTGGCTGACACCGCAGGGGCCTTAATGCTCACCTCGCAGTCCCCAAAGAAGTGGCCAGGCCCCAGGGCCAAAAATGGCCCAGGATGGGGGCTGCTCAGCCACTCTCCATTTAAAGAAAAAAAAAATATATATATTTTTTAAAGGCCTGGCCCGGGGGATGGGGTCCTCGGGGCCGGAATCAGCCATGTGGTCCCTCAAAACAGTCCAGGGAAGGGGGACAACACGGCCCAAGTTTCTACTAAATAAAATATATATTTTTTAAAAGCCAGCAACTCGCTGGAGGGACCCTTACTCCACCACTCTGCAAACACGCCTCCTGGCATGCTGCTGGTTGCGGGATGAATTCCCCTTGGCTGCAGAGTTTTCTTAGAGGCCAACAAGACCTTCTGTTACCTCCAGTAAGCCCCACACAGTGGGATTGCTGAGAGGTGGTCGGAGACCACGCCCCCTTTCTTCACCACTCTGCAAACACACCTCTCTATGCTCTGCTGGTGGGGGGATGAGGTCCCCTTGCCTCCAGAGGACCTCAGGACTAAAGTGGGCTTGAACCCCCAAGAAACAGTGAACCAGGAGGTACGTTTGCAGAGTGGTGGACAAAGGGGGTATGGCCTCTGATAACCTCTCAGCAATCTCGCTATATGGGTATCATTAGCAGTAAAAGGAGGGCTAGTTGGCCCCCAAGGACTCTCAAAAGCCAAGGGGACTTTATCCCCCAATGAGTAGTGCGCCAGGAGGTGCGTTTGCAGAGTGGTGGAGAAAGGAGGAGTAGCCACCCAAAAATTCTCAGCAAACCCACAGTGTGGGACTTCCCGGTAACATGAGGGGGTAGTTGGCCCCCAAGGACCCTCAATAGCCAATGGGACGTCATACCCCTTCTAGTAGTGCACAAGGAGGCGGGTTTCCAGAGTGGTAGAGAAAGGGGGTGTGGCATGTTTCCGGGTCTCAGTAATCCTGCTTAGTGGGACTTCCTGGAGGTAACAGTAGGGATAGTTGGCCCCAAGGATGTCTTTGGAGGCCAACTACCCCTCCTGTTTTCTCCAATAAGTCCCACTTAGCTAGATTAGGTCTTCAGAGGCCACTCCTCCTTTCTCCACCACTCTGCAAACACGGCTTGTGGTGCACTACTGGTTTGGAGAGTAAGTCCACTTTACTCCCAAGAGAAACCTTCCTGGTGCCTCCTTTAAGTCCTACACAGCTAACGATTCCTTAGAGCTAGTTCTAGTTAGTGAGCTAACTATAACTCATGCCCCAGCAATGCACTGCTTATGACTTCACATATTACGGCACTTATGTCAGGGTCAATAACATATAATACACAGATATAGCCCACATATGACATTTAACTTCAATGCCATAGGTGCATTTTCTGAGCCATCTCCAAGGATCTTACATTATTTTTAAAATGGCCAATGGGGTCAAACCAATTTTACCAATACCATTTTAGGAGCAGAGTGTACACACAAACCATAGCACTGATTATCATGCCTGCAAAAATAGGGTTTTGAAAAAGGTGCATAAATGGCGTGAACATGCAGTAAAGGTGAATTTGTGTCAGTCAAGTTGGTGTGCAAGGTCACAGCACATAGTGGTGGTGGCAGCCTAGTAGATTAAAGGAAGCAACTAATTGGAAAGGCCAAAATATTAAGGCAGATTTTAAACATTGCAAAATTCACCGATTTTCTGTCTGCCTGAAGAGCAGAATTAGGGTTTCCCCTCTGCTCTACAGGCAGTAAAAAAATTCAACCACAAACACATTTGCTTATAAGAGCAATGTGTTTACCTTAATGATGAATTGCTTTAAGGTAAATACATTACTTCAACCCCTGGCAGTGCTCTTGGAAGCCAGTTCCTCAGCAAGGAAGCATCTGTGCAGTGCCTGCCTGCAGGTTCTTTCTGGGAGGCAGGCACCACACACAGGTTCCCCTTCTGGGGATCTTGCTTTGAAGTATTGTTAGGGAACACGTAGTGTAAATAACCTAATGCAATTACCATTCAGGTAATTACATTATCCGCCCTCTGATAATGCTGGATTACACAAGAATTCCTCTATTGTGCTTCTCACACTGTGAAGAGCGATGACATATTGTGCTGCAAGGCATTCTGCCTGCTTTTCACCTTTTTCTTTTTAAATATGTAACACTCAGTCAAGACAAAATTGTATGTGTTGTAAATCACTCCACACTTAATTATAAAATTAAAAACATAATCAACAAAAATTGGAAAATATTGGAGGTTGAAGGTGAAACTAACCTAGAAAAACCATTGGTGACATACCGACGTAATCAGAATCTGAGAGATCGCCTGGTTCACACCAGAAATAAAATGGTCTCAGTAGAGAAACAAACTACGTTGACAAGTGGAGACACGATTCGTGGCAACCACAGATGTGGCAATTGTCATGCGTGTGATGCTGCAATTATAGGCAATAGTCTGTCTCATAATGATAAAATGATTACTCTAAGATCTTTTACAAATTGTCGCAGTAAAAATATCGTCTATTATATTGTATGCCCATGTGGTCTGGCATACATAGGCGAGACCGGACGCGAATTCAGGCTAAGATTTAGCGAACACAAATCGTCAGTGAGAACAAACAAACTGACATCACCTCTGACTCAACACTGCATAGATCACAACCACAATGAGTCGGAATTGAAGTGGTGTATACTTGAAAAAATCCAATGCAGGAAAGGGGAACTACCGGAAAGAACTAGGAAAAAGCGGGAATGTTTTTGGATTTTCTACTTTGACAGTGTCAAAAGGGGCCTCAATGAGAATATTTCCTGGTATGTGACAGAATAACCCTCCTAAATAGAGCGTATATATAGATGTCACATATTAAATTTTATTGAGAAAGTAGTGATATAAGACCTACTGTTTATCACGCAAAAGTGCAACAAGAACACCACTTAGTAATGGCAGCTGCGGTATCCCGATCACGTGACCGCATTTTTAGGCGCCCCCAATGACGACATACATCTGACTGTAGAGTGGTGTAAACACTCCCTTTAACACTACTGGTTATTGGTTGCCATGGTTTCGATCATGTGTTCAACCTTAGGGCGCCAAAACACCGTATATATGAAACTGGCAGAACAACAACATGTCAGGCTACCCGAGTAGCGCGAGTGCGGGTCCGTTTGGAAGACTTTTGACCTGACGGGAGAGGAACATAAGTAAGTACAGCGTAGCTGGCAATTTGGCAAAGGCGATTACATTTAAAAAGACAAGCGAGCGCTAATAATTGTATTTGACGAGGGTTCATTCTCGTCTATTTCAGAGCATTTAAATTCATATCTCCCCGTGATTAAACATCGAAGGGCGCAGTGTTGTCTCAAGTCGCGCCAATTATCCGCCGTCAGAAGACGCTTTGCGGGAGGAATTTATAATACCCATAAAACAGGTTAGTATCAAAATTCGACAAACCCAATTACAAATCTAAAATTCGTATAAAATAAAAACGTTAGTGAGACAGGGTCTATGTGTTTTGTTTTTGGACCTCTGCAGATATAGATCGGTCTCAAAACACAGAAATACAACGATCGCTCGCATTTATGACTACTGTTAGAGTCGCTACATGACCTTGGGTTCAGGCGTTTTGGATGCAAGGTCAGTAACAAAGTGAAAACATCAGTAAAAAACCTAAATATGTTTTTTCTATACTAAGCATTAGTAAGACAGGGTCTGTTTGTTGTTTATCCCTGGGTCTCTGCAGATAAACATCGGTTTTTTAAACAAATGAACGCAACAACCCTTTACATCTATAACTAGCGGAAAAGTCAGTACCTGATAATATTGGTAAGCATTTTGTACACAATTATTTGATAAACTCCTTTATTAAAATACAATATCTCAGAAAAGTGACAACATTTGTTTTCACTCTGATACAGGAAGTTACATATAAATAAGCCCTGAAATCATTGCTTGAAGCTGGATAGGAGTTCATTGATAAAATTGAAGGTATACTATCCACTAAATCTACGTCTGTTTCTGCTTTAAGTGACAATATTCTCAATCTGTTATGTAGAAATAATCGTGCATATATGAGATAGCCTCAAACGAGGGAGTCTCCTCTGGGAGAAACATACAGTCATATATAGTATTTTATTTTTCCATCCAAGTCTCCTTTTGGCTAAAGTGACAATACCCTGTGGAAAAGGAGCCCAGATTACTACCGATGCCCAGGCCGCTGGCGCAAACCGCCTCTTAGTTCCCATGTTGAATAATTACCAAATAAAGAGACGGGCGCTGGAAGCAGGAATCAAGAACAGAGTTTAATTCTCATGAGGAGAGCCAGTCATTTCGGACACGAAACACAGTGTCTTTCGGGAGGTGCTCTAACAAGTGAGCTGAGACTCTTGCTTTTATACCTTACAAAACACTTGATAGTACAATCAGGACAGTGTGATGCAAAAGAAAGACATCCCTATAATCCTCGTGTCAATCCTACCCCACATATGTTCACAATGGGGACCCTTGACCTGCTGATAAGAGGGGAGGGCAATCACGCAGCTGAGTGTTCCGTAGGATGTGTACGCCTGATCATAGCCCAGGGGGTGGGGTGGCTAGGATCAATAGTGGTTCCTTTGAAGAGGAGTGACTTCATACAATAAGGGCAGTAAATGGTATCTCCTGGCTTAGGCGATGGCCTCGGACATGTGTGGTCAGCCGGACTCGGGGGAAGGGGTCAACAAAGGAGTGGTATTCATGCCTTGTGGGCAATCGAGCGCGGAGGGAAGGCTTGTCAACAGAGGGGCATTCATGGAAGGAAAGGAGGTGTTGGTCAGGCGCGGTCGTGACCCTCAAGGACAGGGCCTTGCAGAAGAAGAAGAAGGTTTGTGACTTGCCCATGTGAGGAGAAGGGAGGGGTAGCCAGGGCGGACACAGGGACGGAGTCACACAGAGAGAGAGAGAGATCTGATGACCCGTACATGAGAGAGCGGGGGCAGTCAGGTGCAGCTGGGGAGGGCTACGTCAGCCAGGGCGAAGGATGCCTCTTCAAGAGGGAATGGGGGGTTTTGTGCGGGTCAAGCAGGAGAGTTGCCTTTCACAGCAGGGTCGCGCAGAGGGAGAGGGTTTCATGGTCTACGCATGAGAGAGGGGGTTTAAGATACGCGCAGGAAAAGGCCATGGTGCCTAGAATGGCTGTACATATGCATAGGGGTATGGGCTCTTACTGGCAGGGTGATACGGTCAATAGTTTACAGTATTCATGGTGCTCACAGGGAGAGGAGTGGGAGAAGAAGGGGAATGAATGCTGTCTATGTACATCAATTTCTTCAACTTTCACAGTCGCCCCTTTTTACATAACAGCAGTCATTTTTGCAATTGATGGGTTTACAGGTGGACAGGCATCGTTGATGAATTAGCATTTTGTCGATACTAACATTTGGCGTACAATCATAGACAGTCGAGGTGATGGGCAGAATGCAGCACATAGGAAATTGCATTTTCGTTGTGTTCCTGACAATTAAACGCACTACATAGTATAAATCCTTCTAACTTAAAGATGTGACCAATGAACAGTTTTGACCAGGTAGTTGAGAGCGGAATTCAGTTCAATACACAAGATTTCTTCGTCACAGTGTCTTTTTATCATTGAGCCATCACTGGTAGGCTCTAGTCCGTGTACTTTCGTTGGCGCTGTTGAGCACCGGCGGGGGAGCTATAGGTCCAGCTCGGTTCTGTCCTTACACGTTGCAGGGTGCGGTCAGTCCTCTGCTGTTAGACCACAGTCCTGTTCCCTAAACAATCCGTTTGGCGGTGCCTTATGCTCGGCACCTATATTTCTGTGGCAACACCCTATTCCCATTTGAAGGCAGTTCTTCCCTTTGGCAAAAAGTCATGCGGAAAAGAGGGTGAGTGTGGTTCAAATAGTCGATAGGAGAGAGAGGGCGGAGTTGGGTCAGAGTTCCTGGGACACACAAAAAGGGACCAAGGGAGCAAAGGATAACAAGCAGGCAGGCCCATCAATCGAGCCCAAAGAAGGGGGACGGAGACTCCAGGCACACGTGGGTTAGCAGACGGAGGGCTTCAAGGCGGCCCGTCATTTTTCATTTTCCACGTTGAAATTGCGGTCTCGTCCCGTATCCTGTTGCTCTGCAGCTCCACCTTTGGTCGAGGTCACACGTGTCCCAAGATCTGCAGTCAGGCTGTACGCCGCATCTGACCCATCTCCTTCGGTGATCGTGAATCTTTGAATAGGTACAAGACAAGGTTTTAGAGAAATGGCAGAAGAAGATATCTACGCATGTGAATTCCTCCCTCAATTCTACGCATTTGGGAGATACGCTCACTGGTCACAGTCAGAGGTCCATTACTAAGCAGTGCATGTGTCAGCATTCCTACTGAGTTCATGGCAGGTTTATTCATCGTCCTATTTATAACTCAAGTGAGGTAAATGAGATTCCCATCAACTGTGCATTACATCATATTCAACATTACGGAGCATTTCCCTTCAGGACTGGCTAACCTTTTCAAACAGGGCGGGGGTGCCATCATCGAGAGTCAGGCAAAACAGGGTTTTCTCGAGGGTCAACAGCTACTCATGGTCATCATGTTTATATCCGGGACAGCAACTGGGGTCTATCAAAAATGGGGCGGGGATGCTTCGGGCGCTTGCGCTTGGGTGCAAAAGGGGGTGGGGCGATCTGGGCATTGGGGTTCAATCTAGACGTTGGCGTTCGTCTCTGAAGAACAGACATAAGGTGCCATTGACATACAGTTCCCCCATAAATGGCCAGATTTGGGGGACTTTAGTCGTCTTACCTGTCCTTTCCTTTTTCAGCCAATTCAAGTTCATTCATTTTGCAGAAAGGAGAGGCAGTAATATGGCGAGATACAATCATTTTAGTTTCGGTCAATTTCGTTGAACACCTTCGCGTTCAATATGTATCAAATCAGACTGGTGCCGGTGGGGCACAATTTTACCAAAAAGAGGGAGAGAAAATAGGGAGACTCTCATAGAGAGTGAGAGTCGTCCGCAATCTAAACGAGCCATTCGGTACACGTATGACATGTAGAGAGAGAGAGAGAGAGAGAGAGAGAGAGAGAGAGAGAGAGAGAGAGAGAGAGAGATAAGAGGGTGGTGAGAGAGAGAGAGAGAGAGAGAGAGAGAGAGAGAGACGTGTACGAAAATAGGTCATTTAGTGCGCTCACAACACAGAACAGTAAAGGTCAGGTAACACGCAGATACAGACAGAGGGAAGACATAAATCCGTACATTATACACACACACAAACTCAGACAAGGAAGACAGCACCTGCATTACACATGTATAAGACATTCACGACAAGACAGGAAACAATTGTTAGCCAACAAAATTTGTTTTATATCCTACGTATCTTTACTATCCTATTTATCTACGTGCTTAGCTCTTTTTACCCTTCCCTCCTTTTTCTTCTCGCTTGTCGCGTCTGCGAGCGTTCCCAATTGCCAATACTCACACCTCGGTTGGTCGATCAGAAATTAACCTGGTCGCGCTAGTTACCCATGGTTGGATCTTAAACCATTTTCAGTTCCTTCCTTTGGTGGGAAGTTCTCCAGGCTGAGGCAACGGCAAGTATTGATCGGGAGAACAGTCCGACAGCTTGGCTATATCTATAAGAGTGTGAGAAAAGGGGGCAGTGCATTTTGAACATCAGCAACATTTCTAACTTCCTAGACGGGTGGTGCCGTGGCAACCCTTACCCGTATATTTTCCTTTGTCCTTTCCCTACCTAGTCAAACGTCCAGTTACATTATTTAATGCGTCATTTCTAGTCAATTTTTCGTCATTCGGTACCTGTCCAATTTCTATGTCAGTCCATCCTCTCAGTCGCTATGTCCTAAGGAGGAACAGTCATGTTAAGTCTACGTCTTTTAAAAACTTATCGTTATGAGGACTATGCACATATTCCCTCCTTCCCTTTTCGTCGGTGGTTTGACCATCGCTCTCCCATATTTCAGCCGACGTTCTGACGTGACCTGCAGAAGGGAGAAAAAAGAAGGGGTGGGGGGCAGCATTCAAAGTACATCAGCATGCAGTAGTCCGAAAATGTTTTTACCTACCACATACTCGACCTATCTCCGCGTACTGCATTTCTTTACCATCTCGGCGTTTAAGCCCAGAGGGACCAGCAAATGTCAGATAGATAATCATTGACGATCTGCGTATCTACATGAGTTACTTGGTCGTAACCCTCTTTGTCGGGTGCAAGGGTGACGGTCAGCTGGCATTTCTGTGGTGTCGTTTTAAGGGTGTCTAAAACACTTTTCTGGCTGCCTGTGACACATAATGTAGCTGCTAAATATCTGATCCTTTTTGATCTACATCTTTCATCATACTTATTCTTCGCTCACAGTAGCAAGACATCCAAAACTCATTAATGCAACTGCTACAACCATGCTTTCTTTTTCAAAATACTTTTAATAAAAAGTGTTGAGGTACAAATACAGGCCTTCAACTCAGTGGGCCGGCTACGAAGCAGATTGAAACTGTACATAAGAAGAAGAAGCTGGTGGCAGTTCATTGCATAAAGTGCAGCAGTGCAATAAAATCGCATTAAACTTCCCTACAGAGCAAGCATGATGCATGTCAGTAATTCATCTTTAATAAATTCATAAATTCATTATCCAATGTTCATTCATTTACCTAAATTATACCAATTCATTTTCCAAATCATAATCAGTACCCACCCTAAGTCAGTTCATTGTCCAAGCACATACTCAATATCCTTCGCATCTACTTTCATTATCCAAAAACTGCATATATATCTCGGGACAAAAAGCTGCGCAATCAGGGTGCAACAAAGTTTATTCAAAACGTCTCATTTTGTGTCGGCGCCATTTTGGGTGGGGTCAGGCGAGTTCCAGCACAGTCAGAATGTCTCCAATGACTCGTGGTTGGACCGGAGCCTTCCGTTGGAAGTTCAAAAAGTTTTGAATCATGTGGTTAACAGTTCTAACAATATGGACCATTAGTCAAAGAGTGGGGAGGGCGGCAACAATTTTCCTACCGGGTCATTCTGGTGTTCCACCGGAACTGAACAAGTCTATGCCGTGGCTGCATTTTAGCCATTTCCAATCCGAGGCTGGCGCCGGCAGGAGTTGCACCGATGTCGTGGTTCCCAGTGAAGGGGGCGGGGGCGCCCATGCGGAGGGATCGGGGTGCCCCCGGCTCTTATAGAATCTTCAAGGTTGAGGAGAGAAGGCATGGAGCGTGTGCCCGTCCTGGGCAGAAGACCGCTTTTTGATGTTGATCCTCTTTAAGTAAGAGCATTGGGGTGTCGCTGGAAGCCTCCACCTGGAGGGAGGTGGGGGAGGCTTGTTCGCGCCGCCTCCCCCTTCCAGCGACCCCGCGCCGTTCCTCGGCTCCGTCGCTTCGACATTGGCCGTGCTGGCTATTGAAGATGGGGGGGTGGTCGGCGGCTGAGGCAAGCAGCCCCCCCTTTTCTCTTGACATGTGGCGGGACTACCTGGAACTGTCCAGGCGTCGACATGTGGCGGGACTACCTGTAACTATGCAGGCGATGGCATGTGGCGGGACTACTTGCAACTGTCAGGCGTTGGGTGTAGTTGCGGCCATTATTGCACAAAGAAATGCCGCCATCCTTGCCTTGGCTTCGCCCATCAACGAAAGCCGGATCGGGTGAGAGAGAGGGGTGGTCGGTGGCCGAGGCAAGACAGCCCCCTCTCTCCCCGCGGCCTGCAGGGCGGCAGAAGAGAAGAGATGGAGAGGTCCTTGTCATTCTTCGGACCGCCTGCCCAACATCATCTCCTACTGACCGTGGCCAGGCGGGCCCCTCGTGCCTCGAGGCCTCGCCTTCCGGATGGGCGTAACCGCGGACCTGTTGCATTTCGGGAGCTTCCGGAATGGGGGTAGGTACCTATTGAATTGTTTCTATTTCATGTGACCGTTATTTTGGGCGTGGCGGGCAATGAGGCAGACATGTTGGGAGCAGGAATAGGCAGTGAAGCCTAGCTACCTCGTGGCTATTTTTGTTGACAAACTTTTCGCCATTTTACATTTCTTATTACGAACTATTTCTAATGTTTCTTATTTTTAGTGAAGTCAAAAGCTCATCAGGGGTTTACTGACTTAGCCTGATTTCTTTTTATTTTTCTTTCTCTTCCTTAGCGTGTTTCGAGCTAAAGTTTTCTGTTAGTAGGGAACGGTGATCACTTCATATTTTTATGTGTCCTTTTCACTAGGGGGTACTTCTGGACGGACCAGACGAGTTCCCTCCAATAAATGGTCCGGGGTGGAACGAGATTATCGATCAAAAAGGGGAACATATATTCCTTCATTAGGGTATCATCCTGGACAGACCGAGCGATGTACTTCCACTTACTAGGGTAGCCTCCTGGACGGACCAGATGGTCTACTTCCACTAAATGGCCCATGAGCGGGGAGCATATGTCCTCCATAAGGGTAGTCTCCTGGGCGGACCATGCGAGCTACCCCCCAAATAACCAAACAGTGGGGAGTGGGTAGGACTGACGAATTCACAAAGGGGCATAACCTACCCTTTACTACTTGCAAAGACTAGATAGAATATTTCTACTCCACGTTGTTTGCAGGCAGAAAATACCTCAAACGAAACAATTCCTGGAACAACAATGTCCAGGCAACCAACCAATCAGTGGGGAGAAAAACAGGCATGACGGATTACAACGGGGACAAACGTCTGCATTACCTGCCCTTCGCTATCCAGAAAGGAAGACAGAATATTTCTACTCGTCTCAGTTTGTAGACAGGGAAGATCTCAAAGAGCAACAATCGATTATTAATCGATTTCAAACAATCCAGTGGGGAGAAAAGTAGGCATGACGGATTACAACGGGGACAAAAGTCTGCATTACCTACCCTTCTCTATCTGCAAAGAGGGACGACGTTCCTATTCGCCGCTGTTTGCAAACAGAGAATGTCTCGTTCTCAAAAGAGAACCAATATGTCAAGTAGCATTCAAAGCTAAATGAACCAATACCAACAATATCAGTATACAAATACCGATTTCAATACAAACAATCAATCAATCAGGTGGATAGAACCACCCTACCAATCAGGCGTAAAAACACCCTACTTAATCTTACCCGGACCGGACCATACGGACAGTTCTTCATCTCCCTCCTCCAGCGCCCGATCGTTCTCTTACTCCATGTAGCATTCCTGTGGGATTCCAGTCAGGACAATAGGTCACTCAAGAGAGGTCCGTTCAGAATTGGTGAAGTTCTTTTGATCGGCAGCCGGGCGAGGGCCCTCTCAAGGCAGGCATACCCCGATCATTTAGATGTTCACTTCTTCGTCTGGATCTCTCTTACCGAACCTTATGTCACTGATGGACCCCGCGTTGGGACGCCAATTGTGGAAAAGGAGCCCAGATTACTACCGATGCCCAGGCCGCTGGCGCAAACCGCCTCTTAGTTCCCATGTTGAATAATTACCAAATAAAGAGACGGGCGCTGGAAGCAGGAATCAAGAACAGAGTTTAATTCTCATGAGGAGAGCCAGTCATTTCGGACACGAAACACAGTGTCTTTCGGGAGGTGCTCTAACAAGTGAGCTGAGACTCTTGCTTTTATACCTTAGAAAACACTTGATAGTACAATCAGGACAGTGTGATGCAAAAGAAAGACATCCCTATAATCCTCGTGTCAATCCTACCCCACATATGTTCACAATGGGGACCCTTGACCTGCTGATAAGAGGGGAGGGCAATCACGCAGCGGAGTGTTCCGTAGGATGTGTACGCCTGATCATAGCCCAGGGGGTGGGGTGGCTAGGATCAATAGTGGTTCCTTTGAAGAGGAGTGACTTCATACAATAAGGGCAGTAAATGGTATCTCCTGGCTTAGGCGATGGCCTCGGACATGTGTGGTCAGCCGGACTCGGGGGAAGGGGTCAACAAAGGAGTGGTATTCATGCCTTGTGGGCAATCGAGCGCGGAGGGAAGGCTTGTCAACAGAGGGGCATTCATGGAAGGAAAGGAGGTGTTGGTCAGGCGCGGTCGTGACCCTCAAGGACAGGGCCTTGCAGAAGAAGAAGAAGGTTTGTGACTTGCCCATGTGAGGAGAAGGGAGGGGTAGCCAGGGCGGACACAGGGACGGAGTCACACAGAGAGAGAGAGAGATCTGATGACCCGTACATGAGAGAGCGGGGCAGTCAGGTGCAGCTGGGGAGGGCTACGTCAGCCAGGGCGAAGGATGCCTCTTCAAGAGGGAATGGGGGGTTTTGTGCGGGTCAAGCAGGAGAGTTGCCTTTCACAGCAGGGTCGCGCAGAGGGAGAGGGTTTCATGGTCTACGCATGAGAGAGGGGGTTTAAGATACGCGCAGGAAAAGGCCATGGTGCCTAGAATGGCTGTACATATGCATAGGGGTATGGGCTCTTACTGGCAGGGTGATACGGTCAATAGTTTACAGTATTCATGGTGCTCACAGGGAGAGGAGTGGGAGAAGAAGGGGAATGAATGCTGTCTATGTACATCAATTTCTTCAACTTTCACAACCCTTAACCTGTTATTTAGTAAAAATTGTGTATATATGAGTTAGTCTTCATCCAATAAGTTTTCTCTAATAATAGCACATAAACTTTGCATTGAATTTTAGATCACCTTTAATGGTATAAAGCTTTACAATAATTAACAAGTTTAGGGTTTTGTGTCTATGATGAGAGCTACAGAGATGCAGGTGCATCGTTTGTTTCAGGTTCAACCACACGAGAATCAAAGTAATTAAAGAATAACATATGTAAATGAATAGTTTCTTTTTGGTTGTACATAGGGCAATGAAATTGATGCAAATGATGTAAAAAAGATATGAATTATGAAGAATAAGTGAAACAAATGTATGTCATTTATCGTTACAGATACCCAACCATGCAGGGGCTATAAAATATTGTTTGTGAATATATGAGTTTTCTGCAAGATAGGTCCTGAGAAAGGCGGTTCCACACTGCCGAAACGCGTCGACCTTGCGTATTAATTCGCACTTTCATCTGCGATCCCTCAGACGCAGAATTAAGAATGAATGCAGTATGTATGTTAAGAATGGGGTGCATGTATTTGTGAGAATGTTCAATTTTTCGTATATTGTTTTCTCTGCATGGAATGGCCTTTTATTGATAGTATTGTAGTATGATATGTTTTATATTATGTGTTTTTGAAAATATATAAATTGATGTGACAAATTGATAAATGAGAAATTTTTGTACTAAGAAATATAACTAAAGTGAGAAAAGAAAAAAATAATAAAATTATAAAGCTCAAAAAAATGTTGATGTTTGCCCTTATGTATTAAAATACAAAAACTAAAGTGTTGGATGTGTACCGTTAAAATTATAGAGGTCAAGGGGGAATATTCTTTGATAGTGTTTTGCTTTTCCTCTCTTTCCCTGACCATTGCAGTAATAATAGAGGGGGTCCCATTCTTATGTTAATACACTCAGTTGTAATATCAGTGGAAATGGCAGGAATTGACCATATGTTTGCATTTTCTAACTGTGGATTTGAAAAAAGGGGCTCCATCCACATATAGACGTAGCAGACAGGACGTTAGAACTTGAAACTACTGCACAGCCCAATAGATAGTTGTAGTAGGACTACATAGTGGTTGCTTGAAACTATTCAGGGGCTCATGTACAGTCCCCTTTCGCTTACCATGCATCTTGTAATTTGATTCTTCACAATCCAGGCCAATTCAAACACCTGTTTCAATTTAGGAGACCACTTTCCTGGAGCAGGCAGACAGCTAGGAACATCCAAAAATGGCATCAAAGTATAAGATGTCTTCTCGGGCATGTCATCAACAGGGAAGCCTCTCTATGTTTTCCTTGTGCATGTGTGGCTGCATATATGTGTATGTGTGCATGCATGTTCAGTATGGAGCTGAAGAGAAGGAGGTGCTAGGACAGCAACTGCAAAGTTACTGGACTATCCTCCCAGAGTGTCAGATACAGATGTATGACGTTACAACGCATGCTTTTACCATGCATGCTGTTACAACACCAGTTTTACAACGCAAACCTTTGCAACGCATAGCGCTTTGGGGTGCTGGATAGTGAATTATTTAATTTACTATTCCAACTCCAGTCCCCATGGACACTAGGGAAGGTGTTGGATAGTAAATTAAATCTATTCCCTATCCTAGAGCGCCCCCCAGCACAATGCGTTGTAATGGTTTTCGTTGTAAAACCTGAGTTGTAATAGCACTGCATTGTAAAAGTTTCGTTGTAAAGGATGTTTCCCGTAAGATACTCTGGGGCAAATGTACCTCCTCAGTTAGCAATGGAGCACTCCCCTCTTGAATGTGTTCCATTCTTGAAGGATGGCAGTAGAATCATATTCTGCACCAACAAAAGGAAGCTATCTGAGTTTATGGCTAAGAGTCCTAGACTTATCAGCTATAGCAATCTAGAAAATGGACCATCTACTATCCTACAAAAACAGCAGTTTCCCTTCTGTCTCAATAGGTTGAGTTGTGACTTCCCCCAGATCATTAACTACTCCTCGTCTGCTGGCTAGAGGCAATGCCACATCCCTGAAACTCTTGGACTAGGAATGTAAGCTTGTGTACTGATTGTACCTTTCTGCCCTTGACAGAGTGAAGTGCATGCAGGCAATAGGTCTTATCCTTTTTCTGTGGCAAAGCACTGTCCCTAGCTCCTTGAAGGTGTGGTCTACATAAAGGGGTCGATTAGGATCGCGGACGGACTTGAGTCCGTTCGCGACCCCAGAGTATGAGGGAACGTCCGCAGGGGCTGCGGCGTTCCCTCATGTGCGATTAGGATGTGACCGCCACCCTGGCGGTCACATCCTGGATATTTAACATTGCGGCGGGTGCTGCTTCAAGCAGCACCCGCCGCAATGTTAAAAGTGCATGTTTTACATTTACATGCACAAAGCGGCAGGCACCGCGCGGTGCCTGCCGCATTGTGCATGTAAATGCTGGGGGGTACCATAGGTACCCCCCATGTGCACCCCCCACCCGCCAACACCCTGGGGGCCCGCAACGGGAAAAACCGCCGCGGAAAAGCATGTTTACTAATGCTTCCTAATTTGGCTGGCGGTGTCTGATAGACACTGCCAGCCAAATGAGAGCTTTTCCGCCGCGGTTGTAATCCGACCGCGGCGGAAAAGCAGCGGACAGAAACCAAGACCCACCAGCCATCGTAATGCGGCGGTGGGTCTTTGGTGACTCCGCAGAGGATTTTCCGCCTCCTCCGGGCCGGAGGTGGCTTCTGCCGGCCCGGAGGAGGCGGAAAATCCTCCATCCTAATCGGCCCCAAAGTATTTAGGACCGGCCGGGGTCTATAACTGCTAAGGCAGGACTAGCAAATCAAATGTTTGTTAGAGGTATGCAAGCGTAATGGTTGTTAGTTCACCTGTGTCATAATGGACCACGTTTGTAGTGAACTGGTGTTCTGTCTCTTTTTAGAGGGCACCACTTTGTCAGTAGGGACTTTCTTGTCTTTGCAAAGAAGGGAATACTTTAGTGTCACTAGGACTACTTTAGCAAAGGAAAAAAGGGAAACTGCTAACCACAGGTTAGTACAGTACTATTAAGTGTGATAGCCATTTAGTTTTTAAAACTTACTCAATAGGGATTCAAACCATAAGTATTAGAAGTTTAGCCAGTTGCCACCCTTCCTAACTGGCGAGATCAAAACACGTGTACATACATCATAATCAAATGTTTCTATAAATATATATTTACATTGACAACGTCTTAACATAAAATCTTTACTTTGACAGAATATGCAAACATTGATTGTGATTAAACAAATTTGCTGTAAGAATATTTGTGGTGTCGCAACTAGAAGTTGCATGACACAGCGCTCCATCTGTCTTTCTAAAGCGGACAAATATGACATGATTGTGCTATGGGAAAAATAACAGTGCCTGTGATACAATACTGGCAACTATCATAACTTGATCAATAATCCATTTCAATTGAGTACTTTTTTTTAAGTCAGTTTGTTAAAGACATTTCAAGTCATGCGATGTTTGATGCATCTTCGTGTCAGGATGCACTAACCTTGTGTTTGGAATCCAAGAGGTGAACTCTTTTGCCTCTCAACCCCTCCACTGCCACCAGATACACAGAAATGTGAGTGCCATGTGTAGAAACAAAGAAAGGAGAATAGAATAAGAGAGAAAACAGACACTCTATATCTCTACATGAGAAGCCTCATTCCAGATAGCACCAACATACAGCAAGGACCACCATAAGCCCCTTATCTGTGAAAGAAAGTTTAGAATACTGCTTCCCTGTATTTTGAAAGCTCCAAGTGTCAAGCTGTACTTCTAGCCCTGCTTCACAACACCTGCTCATAAGAACAGGGATCAGAATGTTTATGGATTTTTATGACAGCAAATTTAGTTTTTCTCCTAAGAACTCTTCCTCCTAGACAATAAGCAATACATGTCAAACCTCTTCAACGGGACAATAAAGGATGAGCTCTTCTTTGGGACAGATTATGGAACCCTTGTTAGGATTTTACTGGTTATCGAACCCTTGTTTGAATTTTAACTTGCATTTAATTAGTCTTCAACTGAATTTATTTCAGCTGTTTGAATATATCAGTTTTTATTTAAGGAACGCCACTAGAAAGCCTTAGTGGGGCCATTTTCAAGGGGCATAGTGGTTAGCATGGTGGATCAGAAAGACCTGTGTTCACTGCTAATTTAAATGTTGGTTCAGACTACAGACGTGTGATAGGTAACCGACTTCAACCTGCTGAGTGGCAACATGAGTCAATCCTATGGAAAAGTAGGCTGTAGCACAGTCTTCCCCTATTTGAGAAGTGTGCCTGCAATGAGGGACAGAGATTATTATATACTCTGTAGTCCATGGGACACATATGAGGTCCATTCTTCAACAGTCACTCCCCAGAGCGCACGTGCTATTCAGAACAATAGACTGAAGCTCAGCAAAGTATTTCCCACAATTAGAGAGAACCTAGTGATGCCAGAAAGCCAAGTAAAGCTGGATACCTCACTTACTGTCTCATTTGCCAGGAGACCTACACCTGTTTGGGCATGAGCCAGACGAAGTTCCCATATTGGAAGGTCCGTCACCTTAGATGGTACTCTTGTAGGTATCTAGTATTAGAGGTATCTAGGTTAAGATAAACCTTCCCCACAAACTGCTCAACCAGGTAACCCCTCTCTGAGTTGCATGTGAGTTCCTTTGGTTTACCGAGGAATCAATCAAACAGCATTTGTAAAGTGCAACACTGTCACACAAAGGGGTATCTGAGAGCTGAGTGTCTCTGTCGACGAGCCAGGTCTTGCGTCTCTTTCTGAAGTCTGCCAGCAAGGGGGCTGAAGCAAACTGGAGGGGAAGGCCATTCCAGGTCTTTGCAGCGATGTAGGAGAAGGCCACTGATGCGGCTGTGGTGAATGCAGGGGTTGTGAGTGAGGGCGAGTGAAGAAGTGTGCAGATGTCTGGAGGGTTGGTGGAAGTTCAGTTGATGGTTGATGTAGGCAGGTGCCAGGTCGTGGAGGGCTTTGTAGGAGTGTGTGAGGATCTTGAACTTGCCTCTCATCTGGATGGGGAGCCAGTGGAGGTCTCTCAGAAGGAGTGCAATGATGGTTCATTTGGGAATGTCCAGGGAAATGGTGCTACAGGAGAGCTAAAGAACGTATGCAAAGGGCATAGGATAGACATTCTGCAGAGCAAAAATCTTCCACTTGTATTTACAGCCACATTCTGATTAGATGGAACAGCAACTTCATGCTACCACTTGCCAATCCTACTGGAAAAGAAGCTAGGAAAGAAGCCTTAAACATTATTGTCGGAAATACAACGTCTCATTAAGACATCCTGTTCGTATACGGGCCATCAACTAGACAGAATGATGTCTGCAGTTAGTTTTCCAGCAAACGAAGATCACATTTTCTGTAACTATATTTGAAAATCCCACTTATATTGGGGATTGGTTAAAACAAACATGATGGTGATCCATATATCATGAAGGATGCAGGGCTACATGGCTGCTTTCAGAGATGGATGGGCTTGACACGAACCAGCCACAACTCCGTGGACCCATTCTAGGCTCGATTTCCTTGAGTGTTTGGCTGATTTGAATTTTTTTGTCAGAGTTGATTTTTATATTCAGCATGTAATGTAGACATGGGGCTCAGAAAATGTGGAGGAAGTCCCACAAATCACATCATTGTGTGAAAGTTGTGGTTGGCCAGTGGTTGACTTGTGTTGTCAACTTACATCCTCAGTTTGTTGTCCATTTGTCATAGTTTGGAGCATCCCTGCAAAGATAGATAGCTAGTCATATTCATGTCATGTTAAATTAAGTGCATGGAGTGTACTAGAAATGCTGGTTCCAATGATACAAACAAAGCCTCCAAGATTCTCCCAGAAGGGTTTGATGTGAGCTACTTTAGCACATTGGATGTGTGATCTAATCTTGTGCTCAAAGGACGGGCCATACACTGGCTACTATTTTATGTTTTCCGGTTTTTCTTTTGTATCACGCACAAGCACCAGCTAGGCAACTTTCAAGCCCACGTTCTGTATCTTCTCACCCAATGCCAAACCAAGTTAATGCAGCTGTTAAGATTGCACATAACACCAATTTAATATGATAGATATATGCTGAATGTTTTTATAATAACTTTAAAGCTCTCAAATATTGTTTCTCTTACTAAGATTGTGTAATATATTTTAATTTCAAATGTCTAATGAATAAGGTTTTACTGTGAATTTCACGCTGTTGTTATTTGTCTTACAAAATGTCAAAAAATATCTTATACTTGATTAATACATGTGCATCAAAAGTGTGCATATTGCTCAAGAAAAGAAAACTAATTTTAGAGATAATGGAATGAAAATCTTTGGTCTAAGAGGAAAACAGACATCTAAAGTGTGGGATAGAGATTGACAGAAGTAACACTGTTTATTATACTATTAATATTACTATCATTACCTCTAGGTCCGGCTAGTCGAAGGAAAGCGAGCCGCTGTGGCCAGCTCGGTTCGCTAGCTGCTTTGAAATATGCTGTTGTCGGACTCTACTTGCTCGTCTTTCTAATCCTTGTTGGAGTCTTTATACTTGCAGGTAAGAAAAAGGATACATATTTCTAAGGTGTTGAGTTTTATTTGGGTTTTTATACTTGCAGGTGAAAAAAAAGATGTATATTTCTAAGGTGTTGATTTTTAATAGGGGTCTTTATACTTTCACATGAGAAAAAAAGACAGACATTTGACTTTTTTTTGCTCTGTGGGATTGCATATGCTTGGTGTGCTGCATTAAGGAGTACCAGTTTAAGTACACCTTTCACATATACAATTTGTCAATGAGAAATGTAAAGATGAAGATCTGACCTGACTGTGGTCCACATATCTTATGTTGGGCTTACTGCTGAGTGCTTAAGCATCATGTTTCTAAGCTATGTTCAGAACTTTATAATTCTGACAAAGGACAGATGTTGATCATCCACTATGACTATAGGTAGTGGTGAATGGTACAAGTACTTATTTGGGAAGGTCTCCAGATCAGGTCTCCTATAATTTTATTTAGGTATCTGTGATTCATGCGGCTACAGTTAACATGTTGACTGATAGGGTGGGGACCAGTTATGTCTGCACATGGGGTATAAGTGAGGAGCTGTGTGGGGGTTCTTTTATAAAAACCTGCTTATGTTTTGTTCAGAGTAGTGTAATTTTCTGCCCATTTTTTTAAAATTACCATATGTTTGCTTCAGTGCATAGTTTTCCATTTGCTTGATCAGGCATCAATCTTTAGGATGCAAACAATTTAATGACCTTTCCTTGTATTATTTTTGAAACATTATATTGATATTTAAATTTTATCGGAATCACAATTTTATTGATCAGTTTTGGCAAGCGTTCTTTATGTTGTTTATTCGCCCATTTGCGACTGGCATAATTACTCTGTAGCAACAAACTTAAGATTGGTGTTTCTTTGTTTTCTGACTCTAAAATGCTTTGTTTCTCATTTTTAATGTCTATTTATGAACTATGACATAAACTAGATGTTGTGGTTCTTTCTTTCTAATATTGTCTGGTAGCCCATTTTTGTAACATCCCTGCAGTTCTGATTTCTCTTTGAATATGTTGGATATGTCCTGTGTTCTTCAATTAAGTTTCTAGGATTCTTCATTAAACCATGCAAGATAGGATCTGATTTTGATTTGATTTTTTTATTGTTGAGTTAGGTGTGTTGTGATCTAGATTCACCCTTTGACTAGTATGCAGCAGAGGTGTCTCTGTTACCTCCTGTTACCAATTCTTGAAAATACCATTAATACAGGCTTTGGCTCTCCCCAGAGGTATACTTTTCTCACTGCATACTATTGACTGTTTAGTGTATCCTTCCATCACCAACAGAGCGCTAGCATTATAATGCATGAGAGACTGCATTACATCTCAAAAGAATACTGAATCTTTGCACATTAGATTCTTTACCTCATAAATGCAGTTCGTGCAGAAAACAATCATTTTGTGTGGTTTTTGTCACTATTCTAGTTTTTTAGCAAATAATATATTACAATTCATAATTTAAGGCAGACCTGTTGGATTTGACCCCAAAATAGGTGGGGTCAAACAAGCTCTGATTCACACCGTTATTGATCCTTTTTGTTGACTCTGTTGGTTTGCCTCAAGATGATGATGAATTCCTCTATTTCCACTGCCTTTAATTAATTCGCCACATCCTCTTTCATTGTTGCAAACCAGGAAGACCTGTTCTGTTATTAAGGGAATTTCTGTAGTTTCCCAACTTAACTGTATGCCCAATTGTTCTTTCTTTAGTCTTTAGAAAATGTCCAGGTTTCAGAAAGATACAATAATTAGGTATCTATTATTATCACTGGGCACAAGGATGTTCAGCTAGGAAATGTAGTAAGGACCTTTTGCTCAAGGTAATCTCATGACATTGTAGTTTTTTCCCCTTTGCAAGTACAATTGTGGTACAGAATCGGTACTTTATGAGAGTTCCATATAACTATATTGTCTTCACTAAGTCCTATTCAGACCCAGAGTTTGTCAATTTAGGACCTGAATCACATTGTTCTAAGAGTAGAATATCTCCTTCATTTCCAGCTCTAAAACAAATAGCAATTTCAATGAGTACTGACACATTTGTCCAGACTGCATCCTTATACACAGAAAAAAGGCTTTGGAAACCTGGTCCTGAGCATAAATACCTACATTTCAGAAACACAGTAGTGTGTTACACTAGGAGAAAGGATCAAGACTCAACTATTCACAGAATAAACTTTGTGAATTGGTCCATAGTCACTACATGTTCAACGTGCTGGTTCCTTCTTCTGTAGAACAGCTACCTGATCTTGGAATACTTAGCACTTGCAATTCTATGCAGACCCACTACAACTAATCTGTAACCCCTCGAAAGGATTTATAATTTTCCCCCTATTATACATATATGAAATCTCTGAAACTTCAAGGTCTCCAGTGCATTGATTTCTTAGGGTACTATTATTTTGTGGACCTGCAAATGGCCAGCAAAATAAAATAAAATGTTTACTTATTATTTTGGAATACAAATATATGTTTTGAAGTACTCTTGAAATAAATGCAATACACAATCAGCATTTTATTGAATAATGCTATCATGACATTCCCTGACATATATGTCTCATATTTAGACTTTCTCGTTGTCCCAGTCTCTAGAAATTAACATTGACAATTCATGCAGTAAAAACCCAGGTCTATGCACAGTAAACAATGTATTGGTTATTGTGTCCTTGGTATACATATGAAGTTATACATGGGTAACTGGGAATGATAAGTTACTTTTTATATAGATCTTCACATCACTTGTCTGTTCTTACTATGCGCTGTAGATAACAGCAGTTACTATGACCCCTTTTAATCCGCCTCTTACTACACAAAGAGACTGGGAAGTTTAGCACTGCTGTAGGACTTGTCTAGCTATACAACATTTCACACGTGTATGACAGTTGGAACCCTTGTGTCTCATGGATATAGAAAGATATTGGAAAAGATACCTCACTCACATTTTAACCCCATTCTCTGCAGGGCGTTTTCACCTGCTGTGCGGGGGGGGGGCACGCGGCGCCACTGTGAGTGTGACAAGCTCGGCTCGTCATGAGGCACAGTGGAACTGCACTCATGACGAGCAGAGCTCGTCACGACCACACCCGTTTTGGAACATTCAGCACAGCGGGGAAATTATCCCCTCGTGGGAACGTTCCAGCTGTCATGACGAGCTCAGCTCGTCATGAGTGCAGCTCAACCGTGCCTCATAACGAGCTGAACTCGTCATGAGCACGCAACAGGTTAAAGGGATTGTTCATCAATGGTGCTTCATCATTGGTCTGTTGCAACAACTGCAAAAAGAGGACCAACTGGGTTCCCCCACTGCCACATTCCCGTGACGAAAGGGAAGTGCCACCCCTTTACAACCAGGAAGAGAATCAAAACCAAAGGCAAGGTTTATTATTACACATCAGTATCACAGATATGAGAGCGTTATGCATCTATACCAGATGATGCATGATTCATTGCTCTATAAGGAGGGCTCTCTTAAGCTGTGACAAAGGCCACTGAACTGATTGAGAACATTTGCCAATACTTGTTGGAAGATAGTGTATGTGCGAAACATTCATTTCGACAGAGATTCAACAATTCTCCTTTTTAACCTTACTCAGGACACACCCTAATAAAGGAGACATTTTTGGCAATTTTTATAATATCTTATATCTGGATCCCTGCAATTATCCATTGTAATTAATTGAGAAGTGTCTCAAAAGGTTGAATTGGTCCCAGAGGTACTTACCTACTCGGATGGGAGAAAGTCTCCAATTATGAAGCGTACCAAAAAATGTGAGTTGGGTGTTCTTTTCCAATATATTTAATACCCATGACACGAGGCTGTAATAATTAAAAGATTGTACAACTGTTGTCCTCTTTTGTGCTACTTTAATGATAGTCTGGGAAGGATGGAAAGTGGAGTAGCCTATACCAGAATTAGGAAATCATAAATGTGACAATGGACATTATCAGGTCCCGTTTCCTCTACGGTGTTGGTCAGACGCCCGTCTGACATCATAATTAGGACCTAAGTGTCTGCAAAGTTGCAACAGTTTTCATCTAGAAATGGGTTAACGTTTTATCCAGTTTTTTAACTTTACAAGGAATGGGGACTTTTCAGATTTTCCCTAAAAAATATTTGGGGGCAACCCCCTATAATTTTCTTGCAAGAAATTGTTTCAAGGAAAATCCTTCTAAAAAATGTAAATGTGTGGTGTTTTTGTCGAGAATTGAAGTTTTGTGACGTTGACAAGCTTGCGTTAGCAAACCTCTTTGTCGAACAGAGGATTTTACACACGCCTTTTAAAACTATCTGCTTATTTATGTTGCTTTGTGTGTTATTAGAGTGTTTTTGTGCCCATCTGTGAAGTCACTGCTAAATAATGGATGCTATGAATTGTTATAAACAGGTCCATGCCTGCCTTAATTTCATGCAGATTACAGATGTGTGATGGTAGGTCTGTAAACTCATGCCACAGTCGTGCTCTAATGAAAAAGTCAAATGAGCTCCATATGCTGGGCTTGTCCTGTGCGACTGCAAACATGTCATACCCAAGCACCTGACGCGCAAGGGCGGCCTACGCTTGGGGTGTCACCAGAACTAATGTGGGCTGGGCACAGTTAGTAACTGTTGGCAGCTTTCCTATTCTCTATCCATTGCTTGCTGAGATCATAAACCCTGCCTAGAATCCTCCCTTGGAGGTTTGTGAGCTCTTTTTGTGGGCACATCTATGAGACAAGAATGTTTCCAGCATTTTTTAACTGCACTTACTCAACTTAAGCCCTTCAGAACATGATTGCAAGATTATCCATTAACTGGACTGTGCCCAACCCTTGTCTCAACATTCTAGGACAAGCATTGTCTATTTGTTTAATAGATCTTGGAGAGGCCCCCGCTCCCTTTCATTCACTCGAGGAAGTGCTGGAGTGATACCAGAGACCTTGCTGGACTGGTGTGATTGTAATATGGTGTGCACAGTGACAGACAAAGATGTTGGTTAATCTGTTCCTAAAGTGGCCTCCTCAGAGTTTGAAGATGCACAGCATGATATTATTTTCCATCGCTCAGTATACTTGGGTGTCCAGTCAGATCAATGCCAGGGTGTTGGCTATCCACATAACATAAATTTCTATCCCAGGAGCCTAGGTATAAAATGTTTTACACTCTCTGTGGTTCTTTTAAAATATGTGCATGATCCGGCCTTATTGGAAAGAAGTTGAACATCCTTGCATTGTTAATAGGCAGGTAATGAGGATGTTAGAAAATATTTCAGAAGTTAGGATGGAGTGAGATTAGGAAAGAAACATCTTTTGTGCTGAACTAGAGAAGGCAAAGAAAGCAAGGTCAGTTCTAGGGTGTAACAAATATTAACAAGAGATGCCTGGTCAAGGAGAGATGTGTGCTGTTCTGAGACTAAGTGCAAACGAAGATCATGGACCAAAAACAAGAAATTACACTAGGCTGGAAAAACTCCCATCAGCCCACCATAGTGGCGGAATCTCATCACGTGGGATACGGATGGTGGATCCAAATCTCGCCCAACCCATCTGTTGATGGTGCAGAGATGGATTACCGAGGTAACCTTCTAGCCACAGTGTATTTCAAGTGGTACTGATGATGTGCAGTACTAAGTAAAAAGTGAGTGAAAAAGTGAAACTAAAATTGACTACCAGAGCAGAAAATATGTTTAATAGGCACTGTTCTAGTGTCCAAATTAAGAACACGCCTAAATAGTTTGAAGTTATAATTTTGTGGTGCGCGGGGCAGTGGGGTCAACATGTTTCAGCTGTTCGGAATGAAGTCTCCAGCTTTCTTCAGGACCGTGATTTAATAGCGACTGCAGAGTAAGTATGTGCAAAAATTATACAGTATTGAATCAAAATACTCCTACCAGGAACTTGAATCCCCAATGTAAACCGGTGGAAAATTAAATGGCTCGTCCTTTTCCTAAAAAGACAGAAAGATAGTGCACACAAAATATATAATGTCAAAACAGTGTCCACTCTGATCCCCGAATGACAGAAAAAACAGAACAAACAACACATACATAGCAAGGAGCAAATAGTATCCTCGCTTCACAGGGGGCTAATGTCCTCCTGGTTCAAAATGATTTTTTTTTTATCATGAGCTGTTATAAAAGTTTTCTACTCACCCAGCGTTATGTGGGAAATAACCTCACCTCACCCGGCACCCGCTCGAGACGAAATGAGGCCCCGCTCTGTTAGAATGGAAGATATAGATTTAATGGATATATATACTACCGCAAACACAACTAGAATACGGTGGATAGCTATGTCGCTTATTTACTTCCAAATATTATAACTAAACTCAGTTGTTTCCAAGGGTCGACATCTCCCCACCGGATCTATGGTCAAAACAATGCTAGTCCAGACGAAATTATTTACGCAGAAATCAATCTAGCAGAAGAGTGGTAAAGTATATAGTGGCTAAACTACAGGTTTGTTGGGGGTCTGTAGGAGCCTACCTGTCCGTCGGTACCTCTCGCCGGCTTCCGAGTGGGAGTGGATGTAACGGACAGGTAGTCAGCGCGCCCTTTTATTCAAATGCTAATTGGGTAATTGGTATCACTTGTGTGTCCTACAAGATACCAATCGCTTCATTAATAGAAACATTGATCGAAAGAGCATGTGCGAGTAAGGTACGCACTAGCACACAGGGCATGCGTGGTGCGATTAGAAAACTGATTGGAATCTGAGACGAACTGTCACTGGCGGCGCATGCGTGATGCGGATAAAGGAGTAATTCCTCACACATGCGCACGATGTTGCAATGCCGCCTACTGTGATAAAGTGTGATCTTAAGTTAGTATTTCCATAGAGGCGAGTCGGGGTGCGGCCGCACCTCAATCAAATATCAAACCCTATGGAATAAGGTGACTGTATTTATCACGGACAGATCAATGCCTCAATCTATAGTGGTAAAACCGAGAGGCCGGTGGTATTTAGGTGTTCAATAACCGTTCCCCAACAGGGAGCAGCGAAGTGATTGGTGATGTTAACTATGCTCACCAGAAGAGCAATGGTATATGCATTCATCATATCAATTTTCAGTCAGCAATAGCCTGCAGTTTGGCCCATATGGCGCTATTAGTGCAATCCAGTTGTTATTCATATATGGGCTGAAGTACAGTGAACATGAACATTTATTTGTAGACCAAGATGTTATAGTGATGTCCACGGAATATCGTCGTTAAGGCCCTTATTGTCACTTTTAAGTGAGAAAATCCATTTTTGTTCCTTAATAAATAGGAACATGGATACATCACTAATGTGGGGTGGGATAAAGGGCTGTTCTAGAATAATCCACTTTATATCTTCAGTTGTGCGTTTATGAGTAAGAAAGTGATCAGTCAGTCTTGTCGACTGTTTGCGGCATCGGATCGTGCTTTTGTGTTCCCCGATTCCTAATTTAATTTGCCTGGTGGTGTATCCAATATACCTCAAGGAACATGGGCAGGTTATCATATAAATGACTCTTTCTGTATTGCAATTTGTGTGTTTTCTGAGGAGCCACATTTTGCCTGTTCCTAAGTCAATCCTTTCATTCTTGAAGGTTTGAGGGCAGGCACTGCATGAGCCACATGGGTAGTGGCCCTGTACCGGTGGAAGGTCCCAAAGTGTTGTAGGTCTGTCCTTCTCTTGAGTTCTAGGTCTGGTATGTACCAGGCTATCACGTAGACTGGGTGCTCTTCTAAAAGAGAACAGAGGTAGTTGGATATTGTCATCAGTTATGTTCAGAATACTCCAATGCTTACGTACTGTATTCTGAATTTTATTTGACAGCACATTTATTTATTGCTTACAAATGTGAGTCTGTCCAGTGGTGGTTTCTGAGGTCGCTTTTTCAAAAGAGGGGGTAGACAGAGAGGTGGTATGCAAGGTAACTACCCGGACAATTACCAGAATCCGGCCCCATGGTGGCCCCCGGGCCCCTGGGGTTTTCAACCGCCTCCATTTGCACAACATATGAACCCCTATACTCAGCACCCACAGGTCTTTTCAGATCCGTCTTTTTTTAGGACGTGGCCGTGGACACAACCGCGGCAAAAGAAGAGGACAGCAAACCGTCCATTGGGAAGCAGACCCCTCGTTCCCTAACACACGGAGCAGGAGGGCTGCTCAACAGAGTACCAGCACGGAAGCGAGCAGAACCTAGCTGTAAATCTGAGCTCTCGGATTTTGACATCTACTGAGCAAGCTGTCCTGGAAAAGGGACTTGGCTTCGCCCCTACGAACAAAGGCGATCCATTTCAACTGAGAATAGAACTTGAATTTTTTTTTAGAAAAGTACGCCTTCACTTTTTCTTCAAAAATAAAACTGATCTCGACAGTATTACAGATGGTAACCTCATCAACACAGGACTACGTCCCAAATCGACGTTCACCCCACTCAGCCACCAAGTTCCATCTCAGGTGACTACTTTTGAACGAGCAGTCACACATGACATTATGGGACTGCATGATGTAGCTTCTGAAAGCTTCCATAATCTTCCAAAGAAAGAAAGGAATGCCCTCATCAATTTGTCTAAAGATCCATCAATAATAATCAAACCAGCGGATAAAGGTGGGGCCACAGTCGTACTAGACATGGTTCAATACCGACAAGAATGTCTGAGACAACTCAACAACACTCAATTCTATCGTAGACTGTCTGAGGATCCGACGCCACGACTTCTCGTAGAAATTAAGACCTTGGTAGATGAGGGCAGTATAGAAGGCTGGATAACATCCCATGAGGCCAGATTTCTGGTGACACACAACCCGGTCACCCCTGGTTTCTACTGCCTACCTAAAATACATAAAGCCACTTGACCACCACCAGGACGTCCCATTATTTCCGGGATCGGATCGCTTTTAGAGCCTCTTTCTACCTTTGTAGATTTCTTTCTCAGACCCCTTGTAAAAGAGATGCCCACATATTTACAAGACACGGCTGATGTTTTGAGACTTCTACCAGACATAGAGTTCAACGTTGAAACAGATCTTTTGGTCAGTTCCGACGTGGAGTCACTCTATACCTATATACCGCAGGAAGAAAACACTGGAGACCATCAGACAACTTTTGTCCCAGCGAGAATTGGACAGTATCACTCCTGTCAACTTTATCATGGATTGTGCTAAAATAGCAATGACGGAGAACTTCTTCAAATTTGAAGAAGAATTCTTCCTCCAAATCTCCGGCACTTCCATGGGGAGCATTTTTGCCCCAAGCCTCGCCAACCTATACGTTCAGCAATTCGAACAGGATCACGTTCTCAACCATAGCAACCCATATTTCCATCAGGTGTTGCTATGGAAGAGATATATTGACAATATCCTCGTTGTTTGGCGAGGCTCAATTGAGGAGATCCAACAATTTCATCACTGGCTCAATGACCGAAATCAATATCTCAAATTCACGGTTGAGTTTAGCCATGAGAGACTCCCTTTCCTGGATGTGTTCATCTTTCCAGAAGCAGGGAGATTACAATGTGAGCTTTACACCAAACCCATGGCTAGAAACTCCCTTCTCGTGTTCAATAGTCATCTTCCACGTTCACTGCGGGACAATCTCTCTGTAGGCCAATTTCTTCGACTCAGAAGAAACTGTTCATCAATTGAACTTTTTGATAAACATGCAACTAAACTATCCCATCAATTACAGGATAGACACTACCCTAAACATCTGGTCAAAAGATCATGGAAACGTGCCTCCAATAACCACCGAGAAGCACTTTTGGAAAAGCGACCTCAGAAACCACCACTGGACAGACTCACATTTGTAAGCACATTTAGTGTGCTGTCAAATAAAATTCAGAAAACAATACGTAAGCATTGGAGTATTCTGAGCATAACTGATGACAATATCCAACTACCTCTGTTCTCTTTTAGAAAAGCACCCAGTCTATGTGATAGCCTGGTACATACTAGACCTAGAACTCAAGAGAAGGACAGACCTACAACACTTTGGGACCTTCCACCGGTACAGGGCCACTACCCATGTGGCTCATGCAGTGCCTGCCCTCAAAACTTCAAGACTGAAAGGATTGACTTAGGAACAGGCAAAATGTGGCTCCTCAGAAAACACACAAATTGCAATACAGAAAGAGTCATTTATATGATAACCTGCCCATGTTCCTTGAGGTATATTGGATACACCACCAGGCAAATTAAATTAGGAATCGGGGAACACAAAAGCACGATCCGATGCCGCAAACAGTCGACAAGACTGACTGATCACTTTCTTACTCATAAACGCACAACTGAAGATATAAAGTGGATTATTCTAGAACAGCCCTTTATCCCACCCCACATTAGTGATGTATCCATGTTCCTATTTATTAAGGAACAAAAATGGATTTTCTCACTTAAAAGTGACAATAAGGGCCTTATCGACGATATTCCGTGGACATCACTATAACATCTTGGTCTACAAATAAATGTTCATGTTCACTGTACTTCAGCCCATATATGAAAAACAACTGGATTGCACTAATAGCGCCATATGGGCCAAACTGCAGGCTATTGCTGACTGAAAATTGATATGATAAATGCATATACCATTGCTCTTCTGGTGAGCATAGTTAACATCACCAATCCCTTCGCTGCTCCCTGTTGGGGAACGGTTATTGAACACCTAAATACCACCGGCCTCTCGGTTTTACCACAATAGATTGAGGCATTGATCTGTCCGTGATAAACACAGACACACTTTGTCACCTCGCCGGGAGCAACAACGCTACCTGGTGTGGCGCAACTTTGTGTTTTAAATAGGAAAGACTGTTTTAATAACTTTACCTCCTCCTGCTCTGGGGCTGCGCTCTGGACATCGCGCACCCCTTGCCGCCACTTCATCCCCTTGGCTCCCGCTGCCAGAGCGCCCCACGCTGATCGTTCTCCCCCCTCTGACGGGCAGGTCACTGGGGCGGGGACGGGCGTGGCCACCATCTTGGGCTGCTCTGTGGTTGGTGGGGCAGCTCCTCTGTCCCTCCCCCCCTGGCAATTTCTTCCGGACTGGTTGAGCCCCGCCCCAGCTTTCACTGACGATCAGATCTCCCGAGGCTTCGTCGGGAGCAACAACGCTACCTGGTGTGGCGCAAATTTGTGTTTTAAATAGGAAAGACTGTTTTAATAACTTTACCTCCTCCTGCTCTGGGGCTGCGCTCTGGACATCGCGCACCCCTTGCCGCCACTTCATCCCCTTGGCTCCTGCTGCCAGAGCGCCCCACGCTGATCGTTCTTCCCACTCTGACGGGCAGGTCACTGGGGCGGGGACGGGCGTGGCCACCATCTTGGGCTGCTCTGTGGTTGGTGGGGCAGCTCCTCTGTCCCTCCACCCCCTGCCACGCCCCTACTACTTCCGGCGGCCTACTTTATGGCTCTCCTATCCCGGCCGCGCAGCGGACGAGCGCAGCGGGCGCGACGAAGGCGCGCCGAAGTTGCGCCTAAGTTAAGCCCGTTTGCGCCCGTCCGCGACGGGCCGGGACCAGGGGCCACAGCCCCTGCCTCTTTACTCGCCTACTCCTCTGCGCAACTTCTCTCCTGCTCTGCTGATGTGCCCCTTTCCCATTCCCTCACGCAGCATCTCACTTCCCAAGGTATCTATGCCCCCCATCTTGACCGTGCCACTTCCCCGAGAGCTATTCCTTCCTTGCCCTCCCAGGATCCTATGCTTTCTACCACCACACTTTCTCCTTCTCACATTGCCTCTGCCTGCCTCCTTAACACTCGCTCGGCAGGCAAGCATCAACTGCAATTATTTAACCTTCTTACCTCCGATTCCCCTGACATTCTGTTTTTAACAGAAACTTGGTTCTCAGAGGCTTCACTCCCTGATATCCTGGCCATCCTCACCGATTCCTACTACGCCCTCCGGGCTGATCGCCCTGACGGCAGGATCGGAGGGGGTGTAGCCATGATTGTTCGGGCCAGCCTCCAATTCCAGCTTCTCCCTCAATCTTCCATAGCTGGAGTGGATTTTTTGGTTGCCCGTTCCACTAACCTTCCCGCCCCTCTGACAGTTGTCCTTGTGTACCCCCCCCCCCTGAGCATGCCTTTGTTTGTGGCCTCCCTGCAGGAACTCCTTGCTACCCTAGTAGTTAACAACTCCTCGGTTCTCCTGCTGGGAGACTTCAATTACTGGCCTGGTAACCCCAGGGAGGATCTGGCATCCAAGGACTTCACGGCCACCCTCTCGTGTCTTAACCTCCTGTCTCATGTTTCTGCTCCCACCCATAATCTTGGTCATACATTGGACCAAGTCTGGTCATCTCAGGACATTGTCTCTCCCCCTAGCATCCTTCCTTGCACCTGGTCTGACAACTCTCTTATTTTCTTCACTATTAACCTCGGTTCCCTTCACAAATCCTCTCGCCCCAAGAACATCTTTGCACGCAGCTGGAACCGCGTGGACCTCCCTTCCCTTTCCCTCTCCCTGGCATCCTCCCCTCCTGACCTCAACGGCCTTCCTCTCGATCTTCAGGCCGTTGCAGTCAGCAATTGGTTATCTTCTGGTTGTGATCTAGTTGCCCCTCTTAAAATAGTCAAGTCTATTCACCCAGACGAGGCCCATAGATGGTTCAACTCTGAACTCAAGGTCCTTAAACTGGAACTCAGACGCTCTGAGCGTCTTTGGCGCCGCAGTTATTGCCCCGATCTCAAGGCCAAATATAAATGTCTCCTTAATGATTATAAGAAAGCTATCCTTGTGTCCAAGATCAAGTATTTCTCTGAGCAGATAGCATTATCCGCTAATAAATCTAAAGAGATCTTTTCCTTGGTCACTAATCTGGCCACCTCTGATCGTGTCTGCCCCAAGCTTATCCCTTCCCAGGCCCTCTGTTCTTCCTTAAACGACTTCTTTATCGAGAAGATCGCTAAAATTAAATCCAACATTCCTAAAACTCCCTTCCCTTCCCTTCATCCTGCCCTTCCTGTGTCTAATTCTTTCTTTGCTTCCTTCCCACCTATTTCCTTGGATTCCTTTCTAGCTTTACTTATCAAAATCAAGTCTGGCTCCCCTGCCGATTGTGCCCCTGCCCGCGTGCTGAGAACTCTCTTTACCTCTTGCCCTACTACTTCTCTTTCCTTTCTTAATGCTTCCCTTTCAACTGGCTTGGTCCCCTCTTCATTTAAATCTGCGATTGTTTTTCCCATCCTCAAAAAACCTGGTCTTGATTCTTCCCTCCCTTCTAATTTCAGACCTATTTCTCTTCTTCCCTATCTTGCCAAAATCCTCGAAAGTTATGCCACCTCCTGTCTTTCCACTTATATTGAGCAGAACCCTCTCCTCGCTTCCCACCAAGCAGGCTTCCGCTCGGGCCACTCGACCGAGTCAGTGGTGCTTGCGGTTCTCGATGAGTTGAAAGCCAAGGCCGACACCAACTCCCCTCAAGCTCTGGTTCTCCTGGATTTATCCGCTGCGTTTGACACGGTCGATCATACCATCCTTCTTGACCGTGTCAGCGCAGCTGGCATTCGGGGCTCCGCTCTTTCCTGGATTACGTCCTTTCTTTCAGGACGCTCACAAGCTGTTCACCTCTCCGGTTTCTCTGCCTCCCCCCTCCCAGTGTCCTGTGGGGTTCCCCAAGGTTCCTCTCTCTCCCCTCTTCTTTTCAATCTTTATATTCGCCCCCTTATTGTTTCTCTTCTCGATCTGGGGGTCTCTGTGTACAACTACGCAGATGACCTCCAGCTCGTCTTTGATTTTTCTTCCTCTTCTCACTCCTTATCTTTTTTTCGCTCCACTCAGGTTTTCATTTCCGGGTGGATGAGCGCCAATCACCTCAAGCTAAATCCAGATAAGACTAAGCTTGTTTTGACTGGTGGCTCATCCAACCCCTGGTCCTCTGCTTTCTGGCCCCCTATTTTTGGTCCCCCTCCAACCCCTGTTCCTTCCGTCAAAACGCTGGGCATTAAGGTCAGCCATGACCTGTCAATGCACGGCCAGGTCAGTTCTGTAGTGTCTTCTTGCTTTCTTTCCCTCCGACTGATTCGTAAAATTTCCCGTTTCTTTTCCCTTGATTCCCTCAAAATTATTATTTCGGCCCTCATCACTTCCCGTCTTGATTATGGAAACAGCTTGTTCGTGGGTATCCCTGCCTACGAAACCCGTCGTCTCCAAGCAATCCAAAATCAGGCTGCCCGACTTATTTTTCATTTTCCCAAAACTCACCATATCACTCCCGTCCTCAAATCTCTCCACTGGCTCCCCGTTCTACAGAGATCCCTGTTTAAACTAGGGTGCCTAGTCTTCCGGGCTGTTGATCGCTCTGCTCCGGCGTTCATTAATTCTTTGATCTCAACTCACACCCCTGCCCGTACCCTCCGCTCATCTACCTCTGCCCTCCTCACTGTTCCCCGCTTTCGTAAATCTCGCACTGGTGGAACTAGATTCTCTGTCCTTGCCCCCCGGTTCTGGAACTCCCTCCCTCTCTCCATGCATTCTATTTCCATTTTTTCACACTTCCGCAAAGCGCTCAAAACATTCTTGTTTGCCCAGGCCTACCCCTGCTAACTTCCTCGGCCCTGTCTGTTCTGTTCAGTAGAGCTCTCAGCGCCAGGAAGCCGTTTGGCCACCGTGCGCTCTATAAATACCTTATTTCATTTCATTTCATTTCATTTCACCTTATTCCATAGGGTTTGATATTTGATCAAGGTGCGGCCGCACCCCGACTCGCCTCTATGGAAATACTAACTTAAGATCACACTTTATCACGGTAGGCGGCATTGCAACATCGTGCGCATGCGTGTGGAATTACTCCTTTATCCGCATCATGCATGCGCCGCCAGTGACAGTTCGTCTCAGATTCCAATGCGCATGCGTCAGGAATCAGTTGCCTCATCGCACCACTCATGCCCTGTGTGCTAGTGCGTACCTTACTCGGACATGCTCTTTCGATCAATGCTTCTATTAAGGAAGCGATTGGTATCTTGTAGGACACACAAGTAATACCAATTACCCAATTAGCATTTGAATAAAAGGCCGTGCTGACTACCTGTCCGTTACCTCCACTCCCACTCGGAAGCCGGCGAGAGGTACCGACGGACAGGTAGGCTCCTACAGACCCCCAACAAACCTGTAGTTTAGCCACTACATGCGCGAACTTCTGCTCGGACTATACTGGTTGGCTTTGATATTGCCTTAACTGAGGCCACCATGTCCGAGTTTGATATACTTTACCACTCTTCTGCTAGATTGATTTTCTGCGTAAATCATTTCATCTGGACTAGCATTGTTTTGACCATAGGTCCGGTGGGGAGATGTCGACCCTTGGAAACAACTGAGTTTAGTTATAATATTTGGAAGTAAATAAGCGACATAGCTATTCACCTCATTCTAGTTGTGTTTGCGGTAGTATATATATCCATTAAATCTATATCTTCCATTCTAACAGAGCGGGGCCTCATTTCGTCCCGAGCGGGTGCCGGGTGAGGAGAGGTCATTTCTCACATAACGCTGGGTGAGTAGAAAACTTTTATAACAGCTCATGATAAAAAAAAATAATTTTGAACTAGGAGGACATTAGCCCCCTGTGAAGCGAGGATACTATTTGCTCCTTGCTATGTATGTGTTGTTTGTTCTGTTTTTTCTGTCATTCGGGGATCAGAGTGGACACTGTTTTGACATTATATATATTTTTGTGCACTATCTTTCTGTCTTTTTAGGAAAAGGACGAGTCATTTAATTTTCCACCAGTTTACATTGGGGATCCAAGTTCCTGGTAGGAGTATTTTGATTAAATACTGTATAATTTTTGCACATACTTACTCTACAGTCGCTATTAAATCACGGTCCTGAAGAAAGCTGGACACTTCATTCCGAACAGCTGAAACATGTTGACCACACTGCACCGCGCCACCACATAGTTATAATTTCAAACTATTTAGGTGTGTTCTTAATTTTGACACTAGAACAGTGCCTATTAAACATATTTTCTGCTCTGGTAGTCAATTTTAGTTTAACTTTTTCACTCACTTTTCACGTAGCACTGCACATCATCAGTACCACTTGAAATACACTGTGGCTAGAAGGTTACCTCAGTAATCCATCTCTGCACCATCAACAGATGGGTTGGGCGAGATTTGGATCCACCATCCGTATCCCACGTGATGAGATTCCGCCACTATGGTGGGCTGATGGGAGTTTTTTCAGCCTAGTGTAATTTCTTGTTTTTGGTCCATGATCTTCGTTTGCACTTAGTCTCAGAGCAGCACACATCTCTCCTTGACCAGGCATCTCTTGTTAATATTTGTTATAGACTGGGTTGCGAGTTGTCGAGGTTGGTAAACTAACCCATAGAGACCCCCCTATCTTTTTGTGTTTATAACAGTTCTAGGGTGTGACAGTTTTATGTGACTCACAGTGCGTTTCTACCATGAGGGTGAGGGGATGGTAGATCTGAAACCTTTGCACAGGAAGGTGGGTAAAAATGATAAATTTTCTTTGGATGGCTAAAACTGGTTCACAAGAGAAATAAACTGAGAGAAATATGCTCGCATTGTTAACCCAAACACAATGAGATGATGGATGGAGTGTTGAAACTTTCCAGACACTCACCCTCAGTCAGAGATATGGGTTGAATTCACCATTGTTCTTTAGCTCACTTCGGCACCCCAGTATAGACCCAGCCATATGCAAATCAGTCTTAAATCTGTTCCTCATGTATATGGGAATTACATGGTGTGCAAAAAAAAACCAATGGATTTAACCCAGATCTGTGACTGGGTGTGAATGTTCGATTGATTCAGCATTATGTCCATGATCTGTTCTTTTTCCATTGATAAGCCTTCAACCTTTCCATGATTCCCAACGACCTAAGCGAGAGACATCCATTGAGATTGAGACTTAGACTCCATGTAATCTCAGATTATTGCTTTTTAAATACAGTCTCTGCCACAGCCACACCATTAAATTTTTGAATGCCTGGATGGTTGTAGAAAAGAGGTATTCTTCATTATGCAGTTAGTGTGCGTGGCAATCACATTAGAATTTTTAAAGGAATTTGGTTGGTTATTGAATCATTTCAAATATTTTCTTGCAAATTGTAAACGTAGCGAAACACACAATTTTTACACCAAAAAAACACAGAAAGAAGAATTGATACCATGAGCTGTTTTAGACAACAAATTGTGTATATTGATACACAGAGGAATGGAAGGAGAAAAATCAAATTAGAGTATGGTAAACTTACAATTTTCAAAAACTTGAGACTGTGCAACTGCCATTTCTTATCCAGAATTAGGTACCATTTTATTGAGCTTGCAAAATGGAGGAAATGTTTCTCATTTTAGAAGTACAGAGCAACAAGCATTGGCATAGCCAATAGGTCTCACCTTTGGGACCTTATATGTGTTTAGCCAGAGCGATTGGCTTTGCCAATGTGTTTAAGCTATGTTGTAGAGCACTGTTGTCTGTTACAGTGTTATGGCAAATAATACATGATGATAGAAACTTCTCCCTTATACAAGGGACGGGAAAAATATGGTGACTGGACCTGGCTGCCCCAAGCGATTAGTTTCTAATATGATAATTACCTTTATTGGTAATCATTTTCTAACAAGTACAAAAAGTTCTGTGGCGGGTCATTATGTAAGGGCAAGCTAGGGAGTTCTAAACCCACTGCATGGTTTTGCAAAGGGGGGGTGACAGTTGAGATTTGAGGTATTCTTTGCAGACATACCCAGACCCCTTCTCAATGTCCATGCACTGACCGTCCCTCTGAAGAAGAAACACAATGACCCTAAGGGTGACCTCTAAGGCAGTGTTGACTCCCTGGCACTGAGTGCCCTGTTATGGGATGACGACTATGCAATTGGTTTCATGTTACTTAGGCGCAGTTGCACAAATGCATGCATGCGCATTATGCATTTGTAAGCAGGGTGGTGACGTGAAATACCCACAGTCACACAGTTTCTTAATGAATCTGCAAAGCAGCCTAAGAAAAATCTTTTTTTATGCAGTGTGATCCATCTTTAAGCAACTAATCGGGGGGGGGAGCCTATTGTTCTTAAACACTTTCAGATGTCCAGTAGCTAAAAATAAATGGGCAAGGCGCATTACGGAATTTAAAGCAGAACTAGGGCTGTGAGCATGAGCCCCCGAGGCACCTTACCCCCACTTTAGGCTCTGGCATTTGGTGACCCTGCTGGGCAGTCTCCAGGCCTGCTCCATCAACAAGCGACCATGGCTGACCCTCTCCCCATTGGTCATTATCTGACAGAAAAAAACTGGACACATCCAAATTACTCTCCGCTGCAGAGCTAAACCAGTTTGTGTTTATCCAGCTCACAGAAGGAGTCACCAGACCACAGCCTCGACAGCCGGTGAAGATCTGGGCTGCAAAAATGGCACTGTTGCATATTTACGCTAGAAACACAGGGGTTGTATACAGAGGCGCAACTAGAGCCCAATTTCAGGGGGTTGGGGCTACTAAAAATTTCAGGGGGCTAATCTTCCAGCAATAGGCAGAGTGGAGATGAAGAGGTAAAAAAATAACAATAAAGCCTCTTTAACACGTAAAAGGTCTTTTAAAGACCTGTGAAGTACTCAGGTGCGGCTCCGATAATACTCAAGACCTGTCTGTATGTGTGCCCGGGAAGCTGTCTCAGCCCGGGCTGACACCCATTTTATTTATGTATTTATTTTATGAGTTTTATATAGCGCTGGCTAGACCCGTAGGTATCAGAGCGCTTTACATTAGCTTACAACAAAGCGAGTTTGCGAGTAACAAGATTAAATAAGTTACATAATGATGATATATGGAAACGTCAAGAGTACAGTCAAAGAGCAGTAACGTAAAAGACAATTGCAAGGAAATTAACAGGGGAGGTGGGAAAAACAAAAGGGGGGAGAGAAGGTAGAGGGGGACAAAGGTCGTGTAATAAAAGAGGGTGGGGGATACGAGGGGATGGAGAAAAGGCAAATTAGAAAAAGGAAGAAACGTTTGAGGATCGTCAAGGGGGGAATAAGGGAAAAAGGGTAAAGGATGAGGGAATCGACAGGATGGCAGGCCTGGGTCCGCAGAAAAACAGCGGAGAACAGCAGAAAAATGGCGGGCAGTGCAAACGAAAAAAAGTCATGAAGTCCATGAAAGTGACCCAGGGAGCGTAAATTAAAGTGCCAGAAGAAGTCGGGGTGGGGGGGTACGTAGTTCAAAAACAAAAAAGTCAGGAAGGAAGGGAGAGGAGGCATGTAGGCTCGGGTCCACTGGGGTAACGTTGAAGTCAATCAGCCGGTTGAGGCTCCCGCGTCCCCATACCTGGGAAAAGTTCACTCGGTGTCCGGAGTCGGTGATGAGGCGGGGCAAATCCAGGAAGATAGCCAGCATGGGGAGGCAGCGAGGCGACGGTGAGGACTGGCAGGCAGCCGGTGGAGGCAAAGCTGCGCCAAGGCTGGCCCCACTTTCAACAGCGGTGAGTCGGTCTGAGGCAGTAGGCAGAAGGAGAGAACAGCAGCGGCAGCGGGACGAGGAATGCCTTTCTCTGATGTCCAGCTGGGTAGGAGACTGTCGCAGGAGAACCCAGGCTGGACTTCCAAATAGCCGAACCAGGCCGCTTCATTGGGCATCAGCAAAGACGTCTCGCTGTCCCGGGAAGAGGGCAGAACACACCTTAGAGCAGTCCAACACCATCTGGAGCCATGTGGAATAGCCAGAGCTGTGCCGAAGCTGGATAGGCAACAGGAGGACGGTAAGCTCTGAGTGCCATGGAAGAGTCAGAACGAGAGGCATCAGCGGTGTGGGAATCCATGCCCTGATGTCCGACTGGGTAGGAGATGGGCTCGGGGGAAACCCGGGGCAGACTCCCCAATAGCCGATCCAAGTGGCTCCACCGGGCATCGGCTAAGTCTTCCCCGTGTCCGCTGTCCGGGTACAGGAGGAGAAAGCATAAAAAGGCATTAATAAGGAGGTAAAGGTCCGATGCGGCAAACACAGACCGGGAGCTCCTGGCCAGAGCTCCCACCGAGCGGCCATCTTGGTCTGAGAGAGGGGCGAGGGCGGCTGAAGCCCTTTGAGCCCAATAGGCATTACACGCCTGGTTGTATCTAACTGTGAAATATAGCTTCCGAGGTTGATGTCACAAAGAGATGTTGGTATAGGCTGTGCCTTCAGACAGTGGTGTAGTTGGCATTGTTTGTATCGTAGGCAAGAGCACGCGTGACACCTACTGTAGCTGGAAGTGGATGAAACTGATTTTATTTTAACTAAATTAACTGCACAAAGTATTCCTCCTGACCTCATTAACAGGGAAGAAGGAGAAGGCAGCTCCAGCCCAAGAGTGGGAGCAGAGAGCAGCTGCGAGGGCAGAGGTGTTGTTCCGTGAGGCACAGAAGATTAAATGAACTGGGAGCTCAGCAAAGACAGAGAGAAAGACAAAGTGGTGCACTGAAGGAAAACATATGGCATATAGTGAAAGGACCCATGTAGCAGGGTCAGTCTCAGGGCAGAAGAAAATAAGGGACTATCGAGTGTATTCACCAATGAAAAGCCAGCATTTCTAGAGGACAGTAATTAGTAGCCAATGAAACAAATGGGAGTTTTTGTGAAGCCCATATCTAGATACAACATGTCTCTTCGAGACAGCGCATGCAGTGCATGCAGTGCCCATGCGAGACCTAAAAAGTGAATTCACATATTAGGCACAAATGTAAGGAAGTCTGAAAGTTCAAAGTGGGGAAATGTGCATTGCATTCAGTACAGTTTCACATCAGAGCTCAGGCCCGGTGTCTAACCTCTGGGAACCACAGACAGGTGGTCTCAGGCCCTGCCTCCAATCACTAAGCCTCTTGAGCCAGTGGGGACAACCTTGATGTCTAATGCTTTCTGTAAATGGTTGAGGGAGAGTGCAGCCAGTACTAGATGCTTGGGTGTGTGGATTTAGGGCAGGCCCTGAATCCAACTTCTAGCAAGAGCAGACTAGTGAGCCACAGGTCATGAAAAGTAGGAGATGGAAGCATGGGCATTTGAACACAGGGTTTGTCACAAGCCAGTCCTAGAGTCCCACTCTCACTAGGTGCAGTCAAAGCCCATGGACAAAAGGATCTAGAAGCATGGGGTGCTGCACTTACCAATAACGTTATTTCTTAAAAATTCTCATAAATTAAGTAACTACAGTTGAATTAAAGTTATGTTGAGATGGTACACTCATTTCATTTTTCCCTTGGAAAACAAAAACTTACAAAACTCAATGAAAAACACACATAAAGTGATGTTATTATTCTAAAGCAAAAGGCAAGTGGCATATTTTCAGTGGATAACTTGTAAGGAATGTCCAAGGAGCCCCTCAGAGGATGTCAAGGTAGAAGGTCTTGTCAAACTCTGAAGGCTTTTCTTCCCCAGTTCCAGAAACATGGTAATATTTATTTATTTATTTAATATAAAGTTTTGTATAGCGCGAACAAGACCCGTGGGTATCAGAGCTTTTTACATAGAAGTAAGATAAAGATTAACAAGAATAGTAACCATTAAACAACATATAGATATGAAGTAGATAATTATATGGCTTTAGGGGGGTGCTTATATATCTATATTCTGTTCGAGTGAGTCCTTTACATTAAGAGGTACTGTAAGGCTGAATTTATATCATTTGCCATTTACGCCAACATATATGAGGTAGCAGGTTATATGGTTTCAGGATGTGAGATAAATATATAAGTTCACATTGACATGAGGTAGCAGTTAGTATACAGCTTAATCACAAGGAGTGGCGTCAGTCTCGTACCATCATTTATCTTTCATCTTATTCACGTCGAGCCTTCCCTTTCTGATGACGTAAATGTTCTGTTTTAGGGCAGCATTAGATCACAATAATGATCCATAAAACTTCCCTATGTAAGGTATTTACTCATCAAGAAGCTCTTCACTTCTCGCTTAAATGTTGCAGTATTATGAGTCTTCCTAATGCTTGGAGGGAGTGAGTTCCAGATTCTGAGGGCCGGTCCTGAGAACGCTCTGTCATAAGTTTTTTTCTTTCGGAAGATGGCTGGCCACAGCACCAACTCCTTGGCACTCCTAGCTGGTCTGTTGCCTCCTGACAGCTCAATTTTCTTGGATAGGAATCCAGGAGTATTGTAGTGGAGCGCTTTATGGGTGATACATGCTATCTTTAGTTGAATTCTGGCCTCATAGGGTAGCCAGTTTAATGCTTTCAGGTGAGGAGATATGTGGTCAAATTTCCTTGATCCAGAGATGAGTCTCGCCGCTGCGTTGAGGCAAGCTTTTAGTGGTGCTGTGGATGTTTTTGGTAAGCCCGCTAAAGTGGTGCAACCATATTCAATCCTAGAGATAACTAACGATTGGATTGCCAGTTTAAGATCTGCCTCTGAGATGAATGGTTTCAATTTTCTTAGGTAGTTCAGGTGGAAGCGGGCGCTTTTAGCCATAGAATTAATGTGAGCTTTCATGTCGAGATTCTCGTCTAAAGTGATTCCTAGCGACTTAGCTGAGTTGACTAACGTCGGAGTGCAGTTGAGCGCAGTCACCAACTTGGTCCATTCCTTTATTTCCGTATGGCTCCTTGGTGGTGAAATTAGTAAGAACTCTGTTTTGTGAGCATTTAGCTTCAGATGATTGGTAGTTAACCATTGCAATGCCATTTTTAATGTTTCATTCATTTGCTCAATGTCTTCAAGGGAGGTGATCTTTATATATATTTGCGTGTCATCCGCATACATATGATAGGATATCTGTGAGTTTCTGAGAATTTCTGTAAGAGGTTCGTCATACAAGTTAAACAGATCAGGGGATAGTGTCGATCCTTGTGGGACTCCAATTGAGTTAGGGCATGGTGGTGAAATTGATTGGTTGACCAGGAATCGTTGTGTTCTGTTCCGTAGGAAAGAGTCGAACCATTTCAGCACATTTCCAGACAATCTCATCCTGTCCTGTAGCCTAGTCAGTAATGCTTCGTGATTTACTGTGTCAAATGCCGATGACAGGTCCAGGAGAATCAGTAAGCAAGCTTGATTTTGGTCAAGGGCCTGTAGCGCGTCATCAACAATATGGAGGATCGCTGTTTCGGTTCTATGCCCTGATCTGAATACTGATTGGCACTCATCTAGTAAGGAGAACTTAGTGATGTGTTGGCTCAGTTGGCCCTGCACGTATTTCTCAATTAGTTTGGCCAATAAAGGGATGTTGGTCACTGGGTGAAAGTTATTCGGATCTGTTGCATCCGCTGTCGGTTTTTTGATCAAGGGAACAACTTGACCTGTTTTTAGGCACTCCGGGAGGATCCCTTGTGATAATGATGCGTTTATTATTTTGGTCCAGATTGGCACCACAATATGGCTGATTTCTCTTAGGCATTTCTCGGGTAGAGGATCGTGGTAGTGGTTGTTAGGTTTGAGTTTCGAGAGCGTTTTGGCGATCGTGTCCTGGTCATATAGTTCGAATGTGTCCCAGTTTGCCTGGTTTTTTGTCTTGCTAAACACTGTTGTCAGGTTGGGATCGCTCGTAGTCAATGGTTGGATGGGAAGGTTAACCGCTGCGCTTATGAGCTCTGTTTCAAGCGATTTGGCCTTCTTCGTGAAAAATGTTGAAAATTCCTCGCTGCCTCTACTTGGAATTTCAGGCACAGCAGAGCCCCTCATCAGAATGGCAAGTCAGTTTGACAAATGTGGTCAATCCTCAGCTGCAGAATGAGCTACCAGCCACCACTGTTGATGTCATTGCGATGGATATAATGAATACAGGCAACGCTCTCCACCGAGTCTTCCACTGTTTCCGTTAAATGCTGATGCCAAACCCTTTGGCTTGGGACAGTGGAGCAGAGTCTGGTTCAGTGTAACCTCACACACCATCCTGTTTTGTTACATAAGGTAAAATAAGAAGAGCTTAGGATGTAATTGACACCATCTGCCTGCAGTGATGCTATTGTAAGACACCATTACACAAACACAGAATGTTCTCCTGCAGCTATGGCAAGGTGGACTCAGATGTCTCTTAGGTTTACTTGAGTGACACATCACAATTCCTGCCAGTCCCATTATAACTAGGACATTTCATGACGGATAGTAATATGATGGCCAATCTCTCTAAGTTGCGTTACTTTCATGCTAAGTTAAATTATAGAAATATAGAGTTTTACATTTAACATCTTTCCATTTTCAGTACATAACTAAGAGTGACAATGTAGTCTGTTGTCAAGAAAAAAGGAACTCTGGGCATGGTCATGTTTGAGAAAGAGAGAATGTCAATCATACATCAATCTACTAACCACATTTACAACTCAAGTATTACTCCTTTTCCATTAGTAAAATATCATCCAAGCCCGTTTGGAGTAAAGGAACACATGTTGACACATGTTTTGCTCTCATTACTGCTCATCAGAAAAGTATAGCTTTGTCTATGCATGGACAAGTCACCTAATATAAGTGAAAAAAACAATGCCAAAGCTTAGACAAATGCATAAATTAGTCAAAGCCAAAGGAGAAACTTCTGTGTTTTGATTAATCCAAAATATGCTGATTACAGAATTGGATATATTACTGCAATTCATAGCAGGACTACACCATGAAGCAAAGATGCCTCTCCAAGCACCAATTGTCAAAGACAGGAAGGTGTTTGGCATACCTTGCTTCTTGTTACCAGAGAGAGAGTGCATTGGGCGGTCCCTGAAAATTTGGATTCATATTGGTAATATCAGCATAACTCTTTACCTGTACTAAGATTGTTCCTTGTCTCACATGAAAGTTGATCATTGGGCCTTGTATGTCCTTATATTTGAAGAGAGGATGCGTAAGCTGCTGATTTCTAAGCATGGGCGGAAAATCCGTTTCGCTCGCGGATTTTGCGGATTTTCGGTAAATTCGCAATCCGCGAGATTCGCGAATCTCCCGCAAAATCCGCAAATCCGCGAGCAGCGGATTTTATGGCTTGCTCGCACTGTTCGCGTGAGTTCGCGGCTTCCCAGTACAACTTCGCGCCCCGCGAATAAGCGCAAAATTGCAGAAATACGATCTTAGCAAAACTGAAACTACTTACCAGGTTCAAAAGTTCAGGCTCATCATTAGTAGCCATTTCCTGTAGTGCTTCCTGAGGGGCCCCTCCAGAGTTCAGTTGCCAGTTGCAACTATTATGTGACCCTGCTCTGAACCTCAGAATAGTTACACATATGCCACAAAGGTCCTGAATTACAGCTAAGGGAGACAAGCAGGAGCCAGGCTGGAAGTTAAAATCCATTACTCAGCCCCTAATTCATTATTGTCAGTTGGGGCAGGGCAGGTGTTGTAACTAATTTTGCAACAATGAAAGCACTTAGCAAGTGCAAAAGATCACTAATCAGGAAGCACTAAGGAAGCAGGTGCCAGCTAAAAAAATATTCTGTGACACATTAATCAGCCCCAAATTAATTCAGGTCACTTGAGGCAGGGAAGGTGTGCTTGCTTTGCCACAATAATGTACACTGACTGGACAACCAGAGGGTGCTGTGATGAAACAGAGGGTGGCATGGGTGGGCCAGAGGGTGGCATGAGTAGTCAGAGAGTGGCAGTGGTGACAGAGAGTGGCAGTGATGAAGAAGAGTGTCCCAAACAGGATGGACACGTAGAAACAACAAGTTCGCGAAACTTGCGACCCGACAGGTAAGTTCGCGTTTGCGAAATTGTACAAAACCCTCGCGAACTGGCAGAAACCCGCGCGAACACACAAAAAAAAATCCGGAAATTCGCGAGAATTCGCGGATTTTGCGAATTGCGAGTTCGCAAATCCGCAAAATTCGCGAACGCGAGATTCGCAAAATTCGGACATGCTTACTGATTTCTCATTGAGCATTTCTTTCAGGGTTCCATTGGCCAAGTTTTGGTTCCGCGATCTGTCAGGTATACTTTGTAGACCCAGTTGGCTGTCATTGCACCGAACAGTTTCTGAGCACTTTGTTGTCACAGCAGTTGATAACTAGCTTTGGTTCTCACTACAGTGATTTCGTATTTGTGAAAAAACAAAAATCTTTTTTGCTTCCAGCAACTGCTTCTTAAGTTAGCATTGCGCAAAATGTACGTGAGCCACGCATCTACATGTCGGCTTTTTCAACTATTTGTTAAAAGCCTGAATTCTTAGAATCTTCTCGGAACATTTCTTTTTTACCTATGTTCTTCCATGATGCCAAAATCGTAATCAATTCTCTTGATAATTCTGATGCCTATTCTATTACTATTAAGAGCCGGACAAATCTTTTTCATGACGTCCTGGAAATGAAGGATCTAGTAGCACAGTTTTTTCCTTCCTAAAGATTTATTAGACCAGGAATTCCATACTTCCAAGGATATGAGGATTTGGAAAGTGTAGAACAGATGATTCCTTGCAGATGGGGGTTCTTGGAACAGTATAGCATCAGTCCATTGATGTTCATCCAGGCAATGCCAATATAGATTGAGATGAATGGATGCTTATCCTTTGCAGATGAGGCCGGGCTCAGAACTGTGCGGAAATATATGTAAATATGAGGCATATCTCTTGCTTGAACATCGAATGGTGAGGATTGGATGCTGGGATAACTGGTTCAGCCTGCCGAGCAGCCAAGCCTTGTAGAAGCCAGAGGAATCTACTCGACGATCAAGCAACCACAGTACCAAACAAAGAAGGCTTCTTTTCACACATCCTTTGGACATCTAAAATTCTGTGGTAATCATCACCAATGACCTTTTACTTCTATTGAGACCATTAATGTAACTCTGTGGAGTTGTTGTTTCCCCGCTGGGTCTCTGGTTGAATTACTAAGTAAAATGAGGAATTACCAAGAGAATTGGGCCCAGTAGTACCGACTACCCGAGCAATTCCTACTTGTCACCGCCTTGAGACCCGCATGGGTGAGTAGTTGCACTTTACAAGAAACCTGATTGATGTATTGTAACTCTGCCCCAATGAGTTACCAATGCTCCAGGATTTAGCATGAAGCGGAGATAGCACATGCTTCATAAAAAGGTCCTGTGTGTTCCCCCGCCCCCCAAGTTTTTCAATGGTTTATCATTGCCATATATTCTGAAGGGATTATACCACCAATGAATAAGGTGCATAGGTGGCAGAACTATCTTTAAGTTGAGGGCACTTTTGAAAAGGATGAAGATATTACTGTGCAGATCTGGGAAATGTGGGAAAACTAATTTGAATGGGAAGGTTCAGGCTGCACAATTATCACATTGCGTAATAAATTGCAACAGTTTAAAAATCACAATTGTTGCTTTTATTACCAGGAATCAGTCTTTTATTTAACAAAATTGTTACTTTTGAAATTCTTTATGGGACAAATACAGCTAAAATACGTTGAAATTGAGCCACACAGCCTGTCTGTGCATCTTTGAGAAGTGAAATATGTGTGTTGGGGTGAGGTACATTGCAAATGCATTTGGACAATCAGCCTACAGGTCGATGGTTTAGTTGTGTGTCAGTCTAAAATGAGCATTGATGGATATCCTGTTTCTACTGCTCTCTCAATAACCAACTAAGGTCATATGCATTTCCTAGTTTTATTTGACCCAAGTCATCTAGAACTACAGATATGACTTTCAATGTAAATGACTCAAAAGGTTAACACAAACCCAATTTTTAACACACCTTGGGCATATTATCTAGGCAGGCGAAATTACATTATCGCCGTTAGCTTAGATAATTTCATCGCTCTATTAGCAAGCTGTCCCTCACATCAGTTAGCGACAGCTTTTAGGCGATAGCTAGCGGTTTGGGGCCTGCTTTGCATGTCAGCGATATTTATCGCTAATGACATGCAAAGCGTGCGTACCCAAACTGTTAGCGACGGAAAACAGTCGCTAACATCGCTATCGCCAATTATCAACACAGGCGTAGCGATGGAAATATTCGAGCTAAGCGCCAATATCTCCAAAAACTAACGCCATTATATCCAATGGGAAGTGGATATAATGGCTAATACCCTGTTAGTGATAATGCTGTTAGTGATAATATCGCTGTATTCTCAGCGATATTCACCGATTTCGCCGCTATCGCCGGAAATATTATCGCTTTTGAGATAAACGTTGCTAATAGCACGTTATCTCAGCGATAATATCCGGTGATGCGCAGCGATGAAAAAATTGCTGCTAAGCCTTCTTAGCGATAAATATCGCTAGTTGTTGGTAATATGCCCCTTCATGTTTTATTTTGAGTAGCAGTTTGAACAATTGGGCTCTGTTTCAGAAACTTTGATATTTGGGATAATGCTTCCTTACAAAATTTCTCACCCACGGCGCATGTGGTCATGAATGGCCTTACAGAGGTGTCCAATGTTGCCACAAAAGGCCTGAAGGTAAGCCAGATTTTACACCTCGAACAACAATCATTCTAAAAGAGAAACCTAATTAGAAACCTCTACAGAGTCAGATACATTCTTGGTGGTAGCTCTAGCCCTGCTGGACCATTTTTGAACACCCCTTCAATTTGAGCAATAGCAAGGAGAAGCTGCAGTGGCCAGCTCTGATAGGAGATTTCATACCATTCAGTTGAGGGGTATATTCTTGCACTATTAGGATTTGGATAGCTTCCACAAAAGTACACTTGTTAATTGACCCTAATAATAGTTGGGTATATTCAGATTGCATATGCTCTTGAGCCAATCAAATGTTAAGATTCGAGGTGGGATATCTTATTGACAGTCCAAAAAGAATTTTGAACGCCATTTCCTGCGGAATGGAATACTCACCTGCCGAGATTCAGTAATAGACTGTCTACAAGGAGTGGATTTAGTGCTCAGTGGAAAATTCTTGAAATTCCTGTCGCTGGCAGAAGAAAACTGCCTGAGAAAGATTCTATTTGGTAATTTGTAACCGTAATTTTCCCTCTATTTAGTTGGCGTTCACACTGATGCACTGTTTGCATATTGTTTACATTTTACCCACTTATCTTAGAATCTGCAAATGCAATGAGCACTTTATTCAATGAGCGTATAAAAATCAAGGGCACAAGTCTCACAGTCAGACGCTCGCTCTCCGCCTATTTGTCCATCATACCGTAGCTTGACAATGCACTTTCATGCAATAAAAGTTAGAAACAGTTTATGTTCATTGCAGCGGATGGGGCTGTGAGCCCTGGCACCGACGAGTAAAAAACATATGGAAAGAAGGACTTTTATTGTGTCTATTTGCAACGAGATGATCGTTTTTAACTTGTTTTACTTGTTAATTAATTGATATTCATTTAAACATTAATTTATATAGACAGTACAGGATAAGTGGATGAGGCACACAATGAATGTGGGTTTAGATGCCTTATCTAACCTCTTGTTGTCGCCACTTGGATAGCGCGCAATCTGCCGCTGGATTGGCCCCAGGGCTCGGCTGGCTGTGTGAGGGTGCCGCAGCATGGAATTCTAGGGTTTCCATGAAAGGCCTGGATTGGATCATGCTGTTAGGATATGTTATGTAGGTACTGTAACCTTCGCCCTGTGATGAAGATATAACCTAGTGCGATGCTGCTAGCTTTGTGGATCAGTGCTTAATTGGAGCCGGTGTTTTCCAGTGCTTAACCATCAACACCAATGCTTTTCATGAGCACCAGTTAAGGACACATATGTTTACAGGGAAATTAAGTGATTTGTCCAGAATCACAGGATGTTGAGCCGATGCCGACTCAAACCTGATCCCCTAGCACCATAGTCGGCAGCTCTGACCATTATGCCACATCCTCTCCCCACTTTCATGGTTTATAGTTGGTTCTGCTTTCGGCGTCTCTAACAGGAGAAATGGGCTGGTGCAAGCTTCCTCCGGATGTATGCCGTTTCAACGCATGCTTTTACCACACATGCCTTTACAACGCAGGTATTACAAAGCAAGTCGTTACAACGACTTGCGTTGGGGGGCACTGGATAGTGGAATAGTTAAATTTTCTATTCCAACTCCAGTCCCCGTGGATAGTAGGGAAGGTGTTGGATAGAAAATTAAACTATTCCCTGTCCAACAGCACCCTCCAGCGAAAGTCGTTGTAATGACTTTCGTTGTAATTCCTGCGTTGTAATGGTAGTGCGTGGTAAAAGTTTCGTTGTAAACGATGTTCCCCACTTCTTCCTGATGAGAGCCCCGGCACTTAGTTTTTCTTTTACAAATTAACCACTGGTGTGGATATATTTGCATCCTGTGTCTGCTCTGCCGCTCGCGACAGATGGGAAGTGAGCATTGGCAGTTTCCTGAATGCATGTGCTATGCTCAGTAGATCTGCCCTAGTGCCCTCATCAAATGTCGATAGAAATTATTGGATGGCTTTTTGTATAGAGGCAAAGGAGGTGAAGTGCACAACTGATTCATAAACCCCAAACGATGGAGCAGCCCAAGACTCATAGTGGATCCTGGGACCACCCGCAGTGGTACATGTGAGTCATCTCACAGGGTAAATTCCCTGAATCCTTTGATAATCACTGCATTACAAGTCTGAATCTTAAAGGATTAGGATTGCAATGGCATGAAATGCAATTAGTGCAGCAGAGAAATGAAAAGCAGACCCTCACATTGGGTGGCTGTTGCCATCAGTGATCCAGGAGTAATGGGAGACTACTAAGACATTCTTCAAGTGACCACACTGCATGTCACTTGCATTTAAAATTGCCCCCCATGGAATCTACAATAGCCAAAGGACACTTTTCTTGTAATCACTTTGTTACTAAGTGGATTTACCAATAAACAAAATGTGCTTTCTGAGGAACCTCCAATTACCAAAAATGAAAACAAACATTTCATTTAAACAGTTTAGTTCCTGAAATGCTGCAGGTTAACAAAAAGTACTTTTCCTGGCACAGGACAAGCTAAGAGGATTTGAGAACAATTTAGAAATTGTTAGTTATTGCCTTATTTGTCAGCGAGTTTTTAGCTGTCATTAAAACACGTATTGTTATAATGGAACATGGAATGACACCTCGAGAAGTCAATAACATGAGTTCAGAAGTACTACTGCTTTAGATAAGGCTAAAGCACATCCTATGTATATTTTAAAGAATTGGTAACAATGCATCCTGCAGACAGTTGTACTACCGAACATGACCCAAAAAGCAAGTTATTGTTAATCGTCACCACAAAAGGTATTTTGTATCTACAGAAAAGGAAATGGACTAAATGTCCTGAACCTCTTACTAATATAACATTGTTTAGTTTTCATACAAACTTTGTCCCACCATAAACATGATTTTTGATGTAGGGACTAGTTCTTCACTGCCAACTAAAAAATGTAAACCAGATGTTTTCCAACTGTTTTACATTATCAGAAAATTCTGATCACCTCCAGGTTGAATCTCAATCCCCCCATTCAGAAAGTTTTGCATATTCGACTGAGGAATGGTGTGCCCACAGTGGACTGAAATTTGAATGTGGATTTTGTAACTCCGAAGAAACATCAGGAAATACTCAGTGGACCCTTCTCTGTTTCTTGTATATAGGCTAATGAATATTTAAGGCTTCATGATCACAAAACAAAATAAATTGTCTCTGGCTAAGAATGCAGGCTAGTTTAATGCTACCTGGTGCTAACATTAACCATCTCAACAGAGATGGTCACAAGGGGCACATTTGGATGGGGTGAGGGTTCATGATCATCACGGCTCTGCTTACACACACTCCCTGAATCTCTGCAGGATGATTTTGACCATGTGTATTCCTCAGAATTTATGAAGAATCCATTTGTATGAGGCCATATTCCATAAAAATGAACAACTTCAACCTTGCCATTCTGTGGGCTGCAAATTGGCCCCCTTTGACACATAATTACAGAAGACACCTTCACACAGTATGAGTCAGACTAATATCAACCTATTGCGGGCCTTAATTTCCCTATGAGCTGTGCATTTACACACATGTGCAGTCTACTTCCTCCAACACCTAGGGTCTCTCTGAGGCACTGACACACCATGTTCCACAGGAAAAACATCACTGATGCTCGTTTCCAAAGATGGGTGGCATGAAATGAGTCTTTGTACTTGTGGTGCATGGCGGGCGCTGGAGAAGCAAGGATACGGAGAACAGGGTGCCATAGGAAAGCACAGAATCAGACCAGAATTAAGGACTATTCCACTGCAGGTTTTGTCATGTCTTTTCCTAGGGTGCCAGCCCACAATCTTAGCCTCTCCCTAAACTATGGAAAACATGGACTGGGTTCTTGTGCGGGGCCTGGTGTTGTCAGCCTTCTGATTTGTGGACAGACTTGCTTATGCACCATATGTGGGTCCCTTTTTCATGCTCCCTGCAATGGAACTTTCTAAGTGCCTGAGGAATAAAAGGAATCCGGATCAATTATAATTGAGTGTGACCCATTTGGCCAAATAATAAAACTCTTAATCAGAAGATGGGACTGAGTATGTATTTGTCACACATTCAAAGCCAAGCTCATATGATTCACTCTCAGAAACACACTGTAAAAATACAGAATCCCTAATAGGAATCCAAATCGTAAGACAAAATGTATCCTCAATTACAGAGAGCAAATGAGGAATTCTGTAGCCGCAATACAAAGAATGAGAAGCAAAGTCTGGTGATTAGATTGAAAGTTTCGATCCTCCTGCCTACACGTGAGGTTGTTTAAGAAAATCTATTTATCCCTATTCTGAAATATGGATCAGAGAACCCCTATTTAAATCAGGCAAGCAGAGAAAGGTGTCAGCATATCAGAACCCCTGTAGAAGTTCTATAAAGGGAAAGAATATTGTATAGCATGAAGCCCCACAAAAGAGATGTCACAAAGAGGTCTGTACCTCTCAGAGTGTAAAGGGAATCTGAATAAAGATAAAGTATGACCCTCAATTATACGTACAATAGAATCTTCAACAATCACAAGTTACATGTCTCATTATTTTCCACCTTCAAACAATAAAACTTGGTTACTACCCTGAGAGTCCAAACATTAGAATGTCCTTGGATTCCTCACAGTCTCCCTATTCTGCACAGACAGTAGTCCTCCCTTCATTTGTTAAGAGTTCTTGTCATTGCCAAAAGTGCCCCTCGTGAGACTCAGTATCTCATTCACACAATGTACCTTTCTTTAAACATGAGCTGATGCAAATGTACCTGCAAAGGAGAGAAAAACATTGCATCCAAAGCAAACATTCACATTGAAAGTGAAACATTGAGAAATCTAGGGCCAGATGTAGGTAATTCCTATTTACAGACTCTTAAATACCGAATTTTACCGATTCGGTATTTAAGAGTCGGTAAATAGGAAGGGGGCAGATGTAGGTAATTCTAATTTTGGAATTACCGAATCGGTAGGATTCGGTATTTACGGATTCGGTAAATACCAAATCGGTATTGCCCATTGATTCCTATGGGCCATGAAGCCCATAGGAATCAATGGGCAATACCGATTCAGTATTTACCGAATCGGTAAATACCGAATCCTGCAAGGGTGCAGGGGGTGTCATGTTGACACCCTCTAGCACCCCAAGTACAGGCTTGTGTGACATGTGGCACACATACATGCCCTAAGGGCATGTCTGTGTGTCACATGGCACAGGTGTACATGCACAGGTGTGCATGTACACCTGAATTCTGTATTTTACCACCCAATTGGATTGGGAGGTAAAATACCGAATCCTGAAGGCCTGTAGCACTGTGAACAGTGCTACCTACATCTGGGTTTTACCGAATCGGTAAAATTACCGATTCGGTATTTTACAGAATCGGTAAATTTACTGAATCGGTAATTTTACTGAATCTGTAAAATTAAGGGCCCTACATCTCAAAATCCAATTACCGGTCGGTAATGGCCGAATTCAGCCGTTACCGACCGGTAATTGGCGACCTACATCTGGCCCCAAAATTCTTAAGGCCTTTGGCCAATTTAACATGGTAGGCATCTCAATACATGTTTTCAATGCATGATTACAGATACATATACGGTTATAATATAGATTTAGAGCACTATTCAAATGGATACATTTTCAGTTATAAAATAAATGCATAGTATTATTTAAATGAGTACGCAAATATATAAGAATTAACAATATTATTCAAACTACATAAATGCAGGTATATATGGGAACTATAGTTAGTTGTTACTGTAAGGAAAAATGTTAATGTGTACACTCTAATAAACGTCGAGATTACACAGTAAGCGCACTTTCTGTATCTGTTCAAGTGCACTTCATTACGTCAATAATGTTAAGTCAACAAATACATGAGGCCATAGGTAAGCATATATGCGATCCAGTCAAACATGGAAAGGTGGAGCCAACATTACGCTACTCCAGTCTTTCCTCTGATGGCGAATCAAGCCATCACAGATTATAATCTGACATTATTAGATGGACCATCTAAAACATTGTAGTCTTCAGCATGTTTCACTGAGAATTCTAAAGATGTTTCACGTCATCATAATATTTACTCTGACTGTTCTCCAACTCCACATCTACTCCCTTCCTCATAGCTCCTAGTCTAACTTGTGTGTACTGGTATCTTTTAAAGATCATAAGTAGGAATATTGCATGAAGGGAAATTATCAAAAGAGGTTTCAAAATTGCACCCAGATTTCCATTACCCAAGATTCCAAACCGTTTGACTACAGCCAAAAACCCATTTCCAATGGCTTCCCAAGTACTTGTCACTTTTAACTCTTTCAAATCTTTTGTTGACCCAGATATGTTCTGAATATATTTCTACAGATCCTTACTTTTGTCTGGGATGTAAGTACAGCATTGCTGAACTTTTAACATCCTTCAGACTTTACCCTCTTTTGCAAGTAAAAGGTGTAACACAAGTCGGTTCTGTAAACCCGTAGACCTTATCACAACCATCTCAGTATTTACAAGTAATTAAAAATCGAGGTATCATTTTTTTGGGGGGACCTGGGGGAATGCTGGGTGAAATGTGTGCCGGCACGGTGATCCCACAACGTTTCCACACAGAAATGTGAGAAAAATTTGACTTGTTAGCGACTTTGAGATTTGCAGGAGATTTTGGGTAAGAAAATGTTGGGGGATTCAAGCAAGCAACACTTTGCTAGACTCCCCTGGATGTCTAGTTTTCAGAAATGTCTGGTTTGGTATGTTTTCCTAGATGGTCTATGAGTCAGAGACCAAAAACTAAGATGCCCCCTTGCAAAACCAGGTCCTTTTGTGATAGATAATTTTGATGTCTCCACAATGCATTTTGAGTCTTTCCCTGTTCCCAGTACTTAGCCCACCCACAAAAGTGGTCTAGAAATGTTATTGGTAGACCCGTGGAATGGCTGGGTGGTAGGAAACTCGTGCCGGCCTGGTGATCCCACAACACATACATGTGAGGAAAATGTGACTTTTAGCTAATTATGAAGTTTGCATGGGATTCTGGGTAAGAAAACAATGGGGGATCAATGCACTCCACACCTCCCTGGGACCCCCAGATGTCACATTTTCTGAAATGTCTGGGTTTGGTAGGTTTACCTAGATGGCTGCTGGGCTAGATGGCATGGGACCAAAAACATTGGTGCCCCTTGCGAAACCATGTTGTTTGTGATAGGTAATTTTGATATCTCTCCAATACATTTTGGACCATTCCCTGTCATGGACACTTGGCCCACCCACATAAGTAAGGTAGTGTTTTTATCAAGAGACCTGGGGGAACGCTGAGTGGTTGGAAATTTGTGCCAGCCCAGTGATTCCACAACTTTCCCACACAGAAATGTGAGGAATTTTTTTTAAGCAACATTTGAGGTAAGAAAACGTTGTGGGATCCATGAAAGTCACACCTCTCCCTCTCCAGACTCCCCCTGGTATCAGGTTTTCACAAATGTTTTGTTTTGGTAGATTTCTTTAGATGGGTGCCGAGCCTGAGACTAGAAACACAGGTGTCCCCCTTGCAAAATTAGGTTGGTTTGTGATAGAAAATGTTGATGTCTTCACAGTACCTTGTGGGCTCTTCCCTTTCACGGGCACTTGGCCCATCATACAAGTGTGTGGAATTTTTTTTTTGTCAATGAATCAAATTTACAGAAAAAAGCCAAAAGTGTGTACCCATAATGGGGAGCAATCCTTGACAAAGGGGCCACGCCCAACATATAAGTATTAAAGTCCTTAGTCTCTAGTTGATTTCTGCCTCCCTTGAGGACAGAGGGACCTAAAAATATGGGTGATCTGCCTACAAGGATGGGGGTTGATAATGGCCAAAAGTATGTCCCCATAATGGGAAAAAACCCTTGCCCAAGCGGCCGCTCCCCAACATGGAAATATAAAAGTCCCTGATGTCTAGCGGATTTCTGCCTCCGTTCAGGGGCAGATGGGCCTAATGTTTTTTGGCGGATCTGCACCCAGGAGGGGCAGAAAATGGCCAAAAGTTCCAAAAGAACATGCCCCCGTAAACGGAAGTGATCCTTGTCCAAGGAGCTGTTCCCCAAATGTAAATAAAATTCCTGGTGGTCTAGTGCATGCATTCCTGCTGCCTGATCACAGCCCCACCTGCAATCGCACATCAGGAATGCACTGCAAAGAGACACTGGGGCAAAGGAAAAACTCTTTCCTTTCTCCCCAGTGCCTCTTTGTCCTTCCCGATCCCTTCCCGGAAGAAGGACTCAGTTTCCTCCGGCATGCTGGAAGCAATGGCTTCCAGTGAGTCCCAGGCCTCCTCTGATGATGTTGGCACCTGGCGTGTGCGCTGATGTCATCAGATCTCCATGGAGGGTCTCAGCGCTCCCAACATGGGTGGGATCCAAGACACCATGGAGCTGTCCAAAGCACACGCCCAATGTGGCTGAGGATGGCTCCAAGCCATCCTGAACACCCCAGGGGTTAAAACAAATGTTTGGAACTGTAAACAACACAGATTCTGGAACTCACTCACTGTGCTCGCTTATATAATGAGTTGTTATATGTTTTCACACTCCAATGAGCAGAGACTGTTTCTTGCCGCTCATTGAGTTATTCAAAAAGGGAATATTGCAAGGAAACACTGTAAAAGGTGAAAATGCCCTTTAAGCTCTGTGCGTTTTCAAGAATACAGCCCCACAACTTCAAGAACACTGAAGTCCTGTGGCACTTCTGCTACTACTCAGGCTGTAGTACAGTTATGATTGCCTTGCTACTTGTATGTATTATCTATGCATTTATGTATGTACCTATATGGTATTTCTATGGTGTAAAAGTAGCCAAAAGGCAGACGAGCACTGTACATGGGGAAGTTACCTGATTGTACCATTTATATATGAAACACTTGACCGATCACACCACCAACCTACTTACATAAAGGTTTTGTATAAAAATGTCTCTTTGCAGAATACCCACAGGTAGGGAACTTATTTATAGCCATACATTTAGTACCAATCAGAACATTATGGGCTTGGAAAGCTACAGCAGAAAAAGAGGTGAACCCCGCACTATTGGCCACAACCCACACTATATGTGAGGTGTGGTCACCAAACTGCTTCATTTATTGGGGCATCCTTCAGGAAGCTGTTTGTGCAGATCATAATGACTATTGTGCGATCACAATTTGTTTGAGAATTCAGTGAAGTTAAGTTCTCACTTACAAAAAGAATTCTCGTACGCAGCATTCTGTGCATGTAAGTCTCCATCTGTGAGAGAGGAGTGGGCGTTCTAGGATTTTAACCCTTGGAAGTTTGTGAAGTGGCTCAAACATATGAAAATGAAATGAAAATACATTTTATAAAGCGCTCAGTTGCCTAAAGGCGTCTTGGCGCTAATCAACCCACAGAAGAGGGAAAGAAGAGGAAAAAGAGACAATCTAATCAGGATCTTCAGATTAAAAAGCCATGTTTTAAGATTCTTCTTAAAGGAAGACAAGGAAGTGCATGTCTTCAGATGAAATGGTTGTGCATTCCACCAGTCAGTAGTGCCTTATATGAAGCTTCTTCAGCCTCTGCCAGCTCTTTTAAATTTAGGGCAGTCAGACTGAAAGTTGATGAGGAATGCAGTGGCCTGGATGGAGCATACCAGAGTTCCTTTTAAAATAGCCCGGTCCTACATCATGTGAGGCTTTAAGAGCAGTGGACAAAGCCTTGAAATCAATACACGTATGTTCTGGCAACCAGTGAAATTGAACTAAAGCCTTGGAGATTGGTGCCTTGGTATTCCAAGATCTTAAGTAATAGCGTTATCAGTAGTGGCTCGTATTGGGAGAGCTGTGGGTGGTGGGGCCGGGCCGGGCGAGGTATCAGGGTGGGGGGTAGTAAACTCCGGCATACAGCTGACCGGTGGGAAGTACATAAATAAATATATAAAAATTACATTGTGCGCGCTGCAACGCCATTTGCATTGCAGCTCGCGCAATGTAATTTGTTTTATTTATTTATGTATGTACTTACCTCTGGTCAGCCGTTTGCTGGAGTTTACTAAACACCACCCTGCCCCTCCCCCGCCCGCCCCACCGCCTGCAGTACTCCCACTACGAGCCGCTACTGGCCGTGATGCTGCATTCTGCAGGATCTGTAGTTTGTTCAGTAAATGTTTCTGCAGATTAATGTGCAGAGCATTGCCATAGTCAATCTTTGAAAGGACAGGAGCAATTACAACTAGTTTCAGATCTATCGAAAAAAGGACTTCTCAAAATTTTTGTGAGGAAAGGTGAGGAGGACACTGCGTTTATCTGTTTGTCGAATGAAAAGTGATTATCATAAAGATTTGATTCGACTATAGGTGCATTTCCTAACTCAGATGACTACCGGTTTGGAGACCGAAAAGGAACATTATTGCCTAACAGCAAAACTTCATATTTCCGGAATTTAATTTTAGGCTATTGTTTAACATCCAATGGCTGTCATGCCTCATACAGCTGAGAAAGTTTGAGACAGATTCCTGCTGGTTTCCAGATACTGAAACTACAATACAGGTTTCATCTGCATAACTAATAGCAGAGAGACTGCATTTTTTGATAAGAGAAGCTAAGGACACCACATATAAGTAGAAGAGGGTAGGGCTGAATGGTGAGCTCTGAGGGACACCAATAAGATGAGAGAGAAAGAGTTGGAAGAATATCCATCCTTTGATACAAATTGCACTCTTTCTGAGAGAAAAGATGGAATCTGTGTGAAAGCAGCGCCACTTGAATCCACACTGTCAATCAAAACCTTATGATTAACTGTGTCGAAAGCGGTCGAAAGATCTAGCAAAATCAGGGTCGCCGGGTTTCCATTGTCCAAAATGTTTCTCGATACCTCCAAAGCTGTAATCAAAGCCTACTCAGTACTATACTGCCCGTGAAAGCCGTATTGAGAATGATCCAATAATTTATTGGATTAGGAGGATATATGTTAGTTCCTTGTTGATTGCCTTTTCCGCAATCTTCGATGGAAAGGGAAGGCGAGCGATGGGACAATAATTGCCTGTGTCCAATTGATTGAGATGTGTTTTTTTTTTAAACAAAGGTAGGATTGAGACTACCTTCCATTCTGTTGGAAATTTCCTTGACGAGTCATTTCATTAAAAATGATGGTTAAATGGCTAGCTTTAGTATCTTTGGTGGACAGGGGTCCGAGGTGATCTGGATAGTGTGGTTAGAATGAGATCCTCAACTTGATCCTCTTTTAAAGAAGAGAATGATGAAAGAGATGGTGGGCTAGTAGCGGATGGCATCTTCATGGGGTTCTGTGAAATGCGAATCAATATTGTCACATAATGTCTGAGTGCTATCTATTTTGTCATGGTCATTACATTTGGAAAGTTTTGTGATGGTTAAGAATAGTTCTCTATTTGAGTTCTTGGCCAAGAATATTGTTTTGCATAAGCAGATTTCTAAACAAAGGTCCCAACCTTGTATTCAGAGCTTTTTGTTTGTAGAGAATTTTTCCCAAAGGAGTCATACTTTTTCCTCCAGTGCCTTGGCATCTGCAGAGCTGTTTCAGATATTTAAGTTTCTGCGAAAAACAAGGATGGGCAGGGTTAACCTCCTTGTACAAACCAATGTAATAGTGACCAGCTAATTAACAGCTCATGTAAGCCAACAATTAGATTTTGAAACGTCCTGGTCAGGAAACTTTGAGACCATGGGGGGAGATGATAACAGATTGCTGTCAAATGATTCTGCCTCAATTTTATGCAAAGAGAGGTTGTTTGCCACAGTGCCAGAGTGGATTTAGGCAGTTTAGCATCATATTTCAGATGGAACATTACTGCAGTAGGATCAGACCTGGTTAGAAGCATTGTCTCAGAAAAAAACTAACATAGCATTGTCAGGTAAAATGCCATCCAGCGCATGGCTGGTGAATTGAGAAGGAGCCATAGCCAACCGGGTCATTCAGGGCCCATTCATAAGGTATATCATGCTTGCCAAATCTCTATCCTTCAGGTTCTCCATAAGAATGCTAAAATCGCTGATAACCATAAAACCGGCAAAATTAGCCTTAATCTTGATTAGTAACCTGAGCTATCTAGGAAGGCAGTTCTTGGGTCTGGAGGTCAATAAATTAACAAGCTGTTAAAAGCGACGTGGTTGGTAAAAGTACATTTAAAATTCAGGGCATCAATATCCTTAAAGAAGAATACAGCAGAAAAGCTGCCAGAGAGATAGTTACGCGGTCAAATCTCAACAGTGTGTAATCTGCTGGAATGGCTAGCACTATTCAATTCCATTTACAGAGCGCACGGCTACCACCAACAGTGGTGTCCAGGCGCTGAACAGTGGGACAAAACCCAAAAGAGGACAGAGAGAGCAGGATGGATTAAGGCAGGTCAAACAGCCAAGTTTTCAAAGCTTTCTTAAACACAAATTTCGACTCTGCCTTACGAAGATGGTCAGGCCTGGAATTCCATCGAGTAGCAGATCTCACCGAGAAAGCTCACAAGCCAAATCTTGCCATAGCGGGGAATCCGTAGCAATTCCTTAGAGTTGGATCACTAGGTCAGGACCTGAGCTCTCATCAGCCCAGGTATCAGTGATGAACACAAGAATAATAATGTGTGGTTGAAGGAATTCAGAGAATTCTAATTTGTTTTAATGAGTGACCTGACTTTGATTGGAGTGTAGTCCAGCAAGTGATGAGGGAGCATGCTTCAGGTAGAGATTTTTCAGATTTCCTAACTGGGCTTAGTTTAGAGTTAAAAAAACCTTAGTTGGCAGGTTCAACCCGTACACTATTGTGGGTATTTATAAACCTTTTTCTTAACACATGGAAATGGTTGGATGCGTGGCAGGAGTAAATCCCTCACAAGGATGGGTAGTGGAAGAAAACCCTGCAAAAATTGAAGCGGGTGTTGGAAAAAGGGTGTTTCCAGAAAAAAACATCTTTGCCTCATACTGCAAAATAGAGAAAGGAAGCAAGAGATTTTTTGGTATGTGCATGTGATTATATGCATGTATATATTTTACAAAAAAGCATTTCTCAAAACCTTTGTTAATGAATATGCCTGAAACCAGTGACTGGCGCTGGAATGCAGAGATAACCTGGAAAGCTTTTCTGAATTCCAAAAGGTCAGAAATCTGCACTATTTTACCATTCTTGCAACCCTGTGTCCAACAAGGAAGCATTTTGTGGAAACAAAGTGCCGAAAAACAAAAGTACATCGAAGTGCTCCTCTCACTTTGGTGTTCCCATGCATTCACACTAAGGGTCTGACTTAGATCTCGGTGGACGGGTTACTCCATCACAATCACAGGGAGAGATGTGGCATAGTGGCCAGGGTGGCTGACTCCGGAGCGCAGGGCTCACGGGTTGATCCCCAGCTCCGTCTGAGCACCATGAGACTCTAGGCAATAGCTCACGTCATCTGCCCAACGTCCCCCAGCGGTGAATAGTTTGCACTTTACAAATACCGGATTTAGATTCATGGTGACGAATATCCCGTTCGCAGAAATATAAATACCATAGGATATAATGGCATTTACATTTTGGCAGACGGGATATCCGTCACCTTTGGGATGGACTAACCTATCTGCTGAGATCTAAATCAGGCACTTAGGGCCAGCTGTATGACCCTTCCATTTTGCAAAACACAAATTGTGCCGCATTGCGACTCACAAAATGGAATGTACAATGGCGCCTCAGACACTGTTTTCGGTTTCCAATGGGGTCACAAACAACCTGCCTCAATATTATTCATGAGGCAGGTCGCAATTTCAGACCCCATTGGGAACGGCCAGCACTCACAGGGATGGCGGCCTGTTGGGGTCAGCAGACTGTGACTGCTTTTTAAATAAAGCAGCCTTTTTTTGTAATGCAGCCCGTTTTTTTCTCTACAAGAAAGTTGGATGGATTAAAAAAAAAATAATTACATGTTTTTGTTTCATTTTTTAAGAGTAGGCAGTGGTCCCTGGGACCACGTCTGCTCTTAAAAAATATTTTCGCTGTCAGTCACAGACAGCAAGGGGTCCGCTGGGAACCACCTTCCCATTTGTGAGTGGTTTACTACTGTCGCCAAACAATCGTACACAGAAGTGCAACTCAATATTAGGAAAGGACGCCCCTGGCACTCCTCTTCCTAATAACGAGTCACAAACCCTATTTTGCAAGTCGGTAATAGATCCCAAACTAACAAAATAGGGTTTGTACATTGCACAGACCTATCTTGCGGTCACCAGTGGGCCGAATTCCCATTTGCGACTGCAAAAGCAGTTATATATCTGGCCCTAAATCTTATATATCTGGCCCTAAATCTTATATATCTGGCCTTAAATCTTATATATCTGGCCCTAAATCTTTTACCACAAACAGCACATTTGTGGTCGATTTTTACTCTGAATTTTACATAATTTCACAACATGATGTCATTTCATGACTTTGGGAATTTTAAAATACCAAGAGCAACGCAAAACTATGCTAATTACGCCAGCCTAATGCAAATTTAGCCTGGACCTAATGTTATTCAACAAATTGAGCTAACACTGCTTTCCGTATGATAAAGGTCATGTCAGTAATGATTTCAAAGCAACTGTCTAAAATATACACGTTCCACCCAACTCTGCATAGCATTAATGGCATAACAAAGAATAAAGCTGTCATTAATAAAATTAACATCTGAACATAACATTTGGTAATAAATCTGGTATTCTAAACCATTGCATACTTAACATATTCAACTAATAGATAAACATGCTGAAATCCTAAAGATGTCACCCATCTTTCATTCAAATTCATTTGGGACATGTGCAGAACGGAAACGAAATCTCGTAAAAAGTTCAAATTGTTTACAAATTCCATCAACATGCAGGGGTGTGGGGGGAGAACATCCTCATAAATGTGGTAAATTGATGCACAAATCATCTCCAGAGAGCCTGTAGAGAAAAGTTTATGTTCCTTGTAAGGGAGATCATGGGACTCACATAAATGAACTTCGTTATAACCTCAAGGGGAGTGCAATTTATGGCTCCATTACATATTGCACAGGATTACCGCATTAGTACTGTGAGAACTGGTAATTTCAGCTTGCGGAACCACTGCTGAGTTCTAATTTATCCTTTTGAAGGTACCCATTGGGAATCACTGTCATTAATGGGGTAGCCAAATAACATTTCCATGGTAATTCCCCATTCTTGATCCCTTCCTACTCAGAATTTCGCCAGCGTTGTGCTTTGTGAAATATCCTGGGACAGGAGGAAAATTAGAAATGAGATATTCTTGCATGGGCTGTGCAAAGTCAGGCCTTGAGACCTAGAAGGCCGAGGCCGAATTACATCCAAGGAGTTTGGAAAGAAGGACATTGAATGGAGCAGAACGTGGATGTGTACATCTGTCTTCATTGTCTTTCAATATCTTCTAATAATATTGTGAGAGCAAACTGTGAGTGTAACTACAAATTGGGGTATTTTTACCACTCAATTATTTCCATGTAAAAGCCAGCTCAAAGAGGAGGGGCATGCGTACACCATAGAATGGGGGCTAACCCCCACTAGTATTATGACGTCGTCTATTGCATGATTCGTAAAGCTGAATGGCAGACAAATTGTTCCAAATTAGCTTTAATTGGGTACTACTATATGCTCTTCAAACATCCATAAGGCAGTGCAATTCATGCCTTTACTCCTCTAAGCAGAAGGTCGTGGTAAGGGAGTGAATATTTATTTTCACCCCTAATTATATGCAAATATTATTTATTGTTTAACTGACAATTTTCGTTTTCATATAATTGTTAAAAAAAGATGCTTAGACTCAAGAACTAAGTTCACTTTTCTCGTTACTGTTTATGCTAATTAGCCTACCATGGGAATTGCTCTCTCCTTCGTTAGCACAGTGTGTCTGATGAATACCCTCTACCCTCTTCGGTGAAAAATATTTCTCAGTTTAAAGACATTCTTGGAAAAATTCTTCACAGTTGCCAGTGCTGGAAATACTTTGCTTTAATCTGAACACCGACATTAAATTTAATCTCCTGAATGTACACACCATACAATGCGTGATATATATTTCCCTAGTAATGGAATACAATTGATGAAACTGACTGTTTAAACACAGTAAGTAATATTTTAGCCCCTTTGGACAGGAAATGATATAATAGATGTTCCTAAATCAGACTTTAATATGTTTGTATTGCTGTGAATTAATTAAAAATAATATTCTGGTCAGAATTACCCAGAAATAAATGTTTGTTACCTTAGGCTACGTTGGAACACATAGCATTCAATAAAGTTACTTGTATACTAAAAGCAGAAAAGGGCAGTAATTCAATTCTGGATCAAACCTTGTCAACAGAAACTGAAGATGGACAAGTGTGAGCTGCTGGAGAACTACACGTTTACTAATAATCCGTATTCTTTCACCACGGGTAATGCAGTAAATCAGTTTGATGATAACGGATTACACATAGTTATTACAATGAATATTATAAGGGGTTATTTGTAAAAATTGGTTAATCTGATTCAGGAAAAAGAGATATGCAGAAGTAGATGGTGCCCAGAAAGCTAATGGAAGCAAACAGATTACAGAAACCCTTGTGTAATCCATTTAGGCACCTTGATGATAGTGCTGGGATTCATTGAACACTGTGAAAAAATCATAAATACCAGTAACATTAAATGAAATAAATGGGAGAAATAAAAAAATATTAGCTTGTACCAATTTGAGCCGGTGACCTCACGTGTCGGATTTCAATTACATCTATACAGTTTCTAGTTTTTTCTGTGATAAGGGGAGTCACACTGGGCTGAACATCTCGAGAGTTTGTATTACATGAAAACGACATTATTTACAGTCCTATGAAGACTAGAGTTTTAGAAGCATAAAAAGACAAACAGTGGTTCCACTAAAAACCAAAGTTCTCATCTTACAAAAAGGTCATAAATCAGAAAGGTGAAACTAAGTGCACTAAGTTGGTGACAAGCAGGCTAAAACTACAAATTCACTGTTGCAAAAAAATATTTAAAATATTTTTTCTACAATAAATATTGATGAGACATTGTTTGTGGTCTGAGGGTTTTCAATCAGACTTGAACCTGGCCACAAATCTTTAGTGAGAATACAGTCTAGCTTCAAGATTCACGTCAGCTTTCTCAGAATTCAAATGTCAGTTTTGAAAACCCGTCTGTGGTTCCCCGGGACCAGAGTTTTCAATACTTTTCTGGAAATAGAGTGAGTGGAAGAACCATATTGTGCCAGAATCAGTGCGTCATTTGTAATTTAGAACAGAAAGGCATGGGTGTCATCTTCTGGCTCCCTGCTGCCTTCCAGTCCAGTGATGCTACGACTCACAGCCAGATTTAGTTACTGAAGTTGGCTGGTGACGCTGCAGGTAACGGCGGCAAAGACCTCTGCTACACCTGTGTGGCCGACTTTAAAGATACTTCAAAGTGGATTAAATGCCACATGAGGACCTGATTTACAAAGGGCCTCTGCCCTCATGGTGGACGTCGCAGTCAAGGGAAAATCTCAGCACTCAGGGTGGAATCTCCGCAATGAGGATTCTAATTGGTCAAATTCCGCATCGAGCGGGGAGACTCCCCCGTGACTGCGGGGTCTTTGCCATGAGTGCGAAGGTCCTTTGTGAATCAGGTCCTGAAGATTTTGCGCTGCTTCAATATCTTATCCTAAACATGCCATAGCAATACGTTCTTGTAATTTTGGTTACTGCTGCAAACTCAATGAGGTGTCAAAAATTCTTAACAACGATATTTTGTTTCTGAGTTATGATGCATTCGTAGCTAGTGAAGTAGCAGTTTAACATGGTACCATAACAGTATTTTAATATGAAATATGGGGATGTACAAGACCGCCGCCTGAATATCAGGTCCAAAGTATTGTTCAAACATGTTAGCGGTCACAATATTGTGACTGCAAACATATGGAGTGACATAATATCGAGATTCGATATATTGGTTTTTTAAGCTTGTCAAAATAATGTTTACTAATCATTGTAGCATTTAAAATAATTGTTTTAAATGTTGGCATTTGACTGCTTAATAATATACATATATATATATATATATTTCGGCGCCAAGATTGTACGCAATAGCCTGGATAGCGATTTACCCTAACAGCTCATAACACAGACCCACCTGGGCTGTGTCGCTGCGTGTTGTGATAAGGAGCCGACAATACAGCGTGTCTCCACATTCCTTATATTCTACTTGTGAACACGCCCCACATCAGGCCCGATACAACTTTTAATAATTCTACACAAAGGTGCAGTCTTCTCACCAGCAAAAAGGAGAACCACAGAAACGACTACGCACCCTAACAATAGGCTGGAAGGTTCTATCAAGTGTATTTAGCTACCATTCTACAACTTAAGGAACGTGTGCCTGGGAACGGCTCTTTCTCTCTAAACGTTTTGGGAAATTATACGATCCCTTGGTTACGACAGACATTGTGTTAGTCTTGAAAAAGGTGGCAAAAATCAAGATAACCCATCGAAACGCGTCAACGCTTTCTCAAGTTGTATAATTCAAGACTCCCTCATCGTTGTCGATACACTGATTTTTATAGACGACATTGATTTGAATACGTAGGAGTCCGAATACACTATTTGTATTGTAGAATTTTTATGTCTTACTGTTTCTGTCATTTTCACCAATTATGCGGGTCATAATTGAATGTTACGTATTCCATGTGTTGTATTGAATTAGTTTTTATTTAATAATCTTTCAATTGTTTTTGGCTTATGAATTCACTGTAGTGCATTTTTATTATATGTATACATAATAAATTGTGATTCCTCCTTTTATGCAGTTGTCAACCTATGTATGATTTTTTGTGATTTAGGTTTTGATTTTTCTTACCAAATGCTGTATAGTTCTGTTCAAGGGAACTCTTTTTCTTGGTTGTTCAACCCTATTTCCCTTGATTAGTTTAATGGGTACCTCTCCTTTTCTTAATCACTGTTCGCATTGAGCCTGAGAGGCACCAAGGTATTCTAAGACCCTAAAGGTGCCCTCCTTGTCTGAGCGGGAAACATCCTTTACAACAAAACCATTACATCGCACTACGCTTACAACGCAGTCACTACATCGCAACATCCTTAACAACGAATGTCACTACAAAGCAGGCATTCCAAGGCATACCATTACAACGCGTGACACTACATCGCATGTCACTACAACACAGGCATTACAACGCATACCATTACAACGCATAGTACCCCCACAGTATCCAACACTTACCCTACACTTGCACCCCCTGGAGTCAGAATAGTAATTTTTACCGCTACGCTATCCAACACTTACCCTACTGCTGCACCCCCTGGACTTAGAATAGTAATTTTTACCCCAATACTATCCAATACTTACCTCAAATGCAATGTAGTGGTATGCGTTGTAATGGTATGTGTTGTAAAGGTATAATGCGATGTAATGGAATGCGTTGTAAAGGTACTTTCTAAAAATGCGATGTAGTGTCATGCAATGTAATGGAGTGCGTTGTAAAGGATGTTGCGATGTAAAGGCATGCATTGTAAATGTATGCGTTCTAACGTCATACATTTGTCTGAGCATTCACCCCATAGATATAACAGCATGTCATCCGCATAAAGGGAGACATACTGGGGGACATTGATCTGTAGCCCTCGATACTGACAATGGCGAAGCATAGGGCCAACTGTTCTATGGCCATGGTAAATAGTAACAGTGAGAGAGGGAAACCCAGCTGTGTGCCCCTTTCAATCTGACAGATATCCAAAATAACACTACCAGTCTTAATACAAGCTGTTGGGCCTTATAAAGCAAGCACATCGAGGCGAGGAACCCTTGCCCAGCCTCAAGCTTCCCAATGTGACGTAAGGGAAGTCCCATCTCAGAGTCAAAGGCCTTCTCAATATCTTTTGAAATCATGAGGGCAATGGGACAGTCATTCAGGTGGGCATGCAATACCTGCAGTAATTGTCGAACATTAAGTACTGTGCAATGTTTGGATATAAATCCCGACTGATCCTCATAAAAAAGGCTACTGAGATGGGGGAGCAATTTATTCATCACAATTTTATTTAGCACCTTACAATCTACATTCAGTATAGATACGGGTCTATAAGATTTCACTCGGTCTCCATCCTTGCCTTTTTTCAAGTGAGTGACAAAGAAAGCCTGCATCATCACTGGGAGTCAACCCGAAGCTCTATCTGCATTACACAATTTGTTCGGAAAAAGACCTAGGCCATCAACAAAAGCTGAATAGAACTCAATAGGTGAATCATCAGATCCAGGTACTTTGTCCATAGCTAGCACCCTAATGGAGCCCCTCATTTTTTGGACTACTATTTCCACCCCCAGGGTGGTCACCACATCATAAGGTAATCTACTCATCCAAGCAACTATGACATCATTGCGGAGGGTCTGAGTATCCACTGTCTCAGGCTGCACATGTACATAGAGTTCAGAATAATAAGGTACAAAATCTGGGTTAATTTCAGTTTATGTGTAAACCAGGCTGTCAGCTGTACTATGCATCTGTAATATTTGGGAGCTCCTTTTTTTTTTTTTTAGCTCTGCCCACAATCAATGGGTAATATAGCACCATGGTTATGTGAGGTGTCAGTGTAGTCAGGAAGGTTGGCTGAACAGTGTTTGCCCCCTTCCGAGTCCATGATCTCGATTTGCGGCAAGAAAGGTGTACCAGGTAGTCTCCAGATTAATACCCCCCTAGAGAATACCGAATAGATAGTGGTGTTTATCTACCCACATCAGCGTTTTTGCAGAGCCAGTCCCTCTATTTTAGTAAGGTGGCTTTCCTAGAGAAAGATGATCTGGGACTTTTGTCTCCTATTATAAATTTGTACATTGTGTCTCTTGCTCTGGGAATTAAGGCCCCCACATTCCAGGTGATCCCCCAAGTAATTGAATCCATAGTGACTAAGGAACAGCCCAGTGTGGTGGAAATCCCAGATCCCCAGCCTATTTGCCCCAAATAGACAGGTTGTTTAGGAGAGAAGGTGTATCAATCAATCAATCACATTTTTGTTAAGCGCAACTACTCACCCATAAGGGTCTTAAGGCGCTGGGGAAGAGGAGAGGTGCAGGTTCCAGTCCATCAAGGAGGGAGTCTGTCGAAGAGCCAAGTTTTGGGGTTTCTCGTGAAGATGAGGAGTGATGTTGTTTGTCTGAGGTGGAGTGGTAGGACGTTCCAGGTTCTGGCCGCGGGGAAGGAAAAGGAGCAGCCTACCGATCTGGTTTTTCTGGTATGGGGAACCACGGCGAAGGAGAGCTGGGCTGATCATAGTGTTCTTTGGGGTGCGTGGAAGTTGAGTCGGCTGCTCAGGTATGCTGGTCCGGTGTGATGGAGGGCTTTGTGTGCGTGGGTGAGGATCTTGAAGGTGATTCTAGTCTCGATGGGGAGCCAGTGGAGTGTGAGCAGGTGCTGGGAGATGTGCCAGTGTCTTGGCAAGTTGAAGACCAGCCTTGCGGCCGCATTCTGGATGTTTTGTAGCTTGCAGGCAAGGTTTTTATTTATTCCGGCGTAGAGTGTGTTGCCGTAGTCGAGTCTGCTGGTGACGAGGGCGTGAGTGACGTTTTTTCTGTGCTCGAGGGGGATTAATTTGAAGGTCTTATGTAGCAGGCCGAGGGTGTGGAAGCAGGAGGATGTGACGGAGTTGACCTGGCGGTTCATTTTAAGCTCAGAGTCCAGTATGATACGTATGTTTTGTGCGTGGTCCGTGGGGGTGGGTGGGCTTCTGAGGGCTGGGGGTCACCAGGTGTCGGTCCAGGCATCGGGGTGTGGGACCATGATGAGTACTTCTGTTTTGACGGTGTTGCGTTGTAGACAGCTGCTTTTCATCCATTTGGCGACAACTTCCATGCTTTCTTGAAAGTTGTGTTTGGCTGTGTTGGGTTTGCTGGATAGGGAGAAAATGAGTTGGGTGTCATCTGCGTATGAAACAATGTTGAGTCCGTAGGTTCTGACGATGGGGGAGAGCGGAGCCATGTAGACATTGAAGAGCGTTGGGTGGAGGGAGGACTCCAGGGGACTCCGCAGGTGGTTGGTGTATGATCATCCATTAGAAAGCTCAGGTCCACCACCTAGGAGTCAATATTTACTCCAGAGCCTCTCTAGTGGGACAAATGGCAGTAAGGATTGTGTATAATTTATCTCCTGGTATGGGGGCCTGAGGAGTGTCCATAAGGGAACCACAGGTTGATACTCCCTGAACTTAAGCATTCACCCATTGGTTAGGAGGGCGAGTGTAGGAATTAGAAATGGGGCATTCAGCCAGTGAATGGAGCGGGTGAGAGGGGCAAGGCACAGTGTCAAATCAATGACAGGCGTTGAGCCACCAGTCTCGTTGTCCACAAAGGAAAAGTGGACAATCAACATGGGGTCTCTGCAGTCACGTAGTGACTCTCCGCTCACCAGTGGGCACAGTAGTCAGGGGACTGAGTCATCAAGCTGGTCCTCGCCCCTAACATATAGACGACGTCACATCTCCCTGATGCAGAAGCACTCTGCATGCTGCTCATCTCTCCGCTGTCATCTCCATCGCTTTCATGCTTTCTAGCAAAGGTTCCAGGAGAAGAGCAGTGTCACAGCTGCGAGGTCACTCAAGGGGCAGCACTTGGTGCAGTTAGCAGGAGTACCTCCAGGTACATTGCTTCGGGGGAGCTCTCCACTCACCAAGCAGCCCCTTTCAGTGTGCTGAAGTTCAGTAAGCTTCTAGCAAGCTCTAGCGCCACGTCGGCCACCTCTTAGGGGATCAGCTCATCGGGCCTTAAGGTTGCGGTGCCAGTTTATTATTCCTCCTCAGCCAGAGCAGTGTAGAGTGGGTACTTTCCCTCCAGAAGCAGCACCCTAGCTGAATGTGGATCCATTGGTGGGGGGGGTGGCTGTGGCCCCCACTACTTGTGGAGCCAATCTGTCAAGGCTGTGGTCATGTTGTGGCTCCCTCTAGGACACTGCAGCTGCAAATTCATGAGCACAGCAGTCGCAGTCATTACGAGGCCACCATCTTGTATTGCACAGAAGCTGCTTTATACTTTACAGTGGGTATCAACAGCAGCAATAGAGTCAAGCATCTTGCCCTTGTTCTTTGGATCAGGCCCAAGGCAGCAGGATCAGGAGAGATGCCCCGGGGTAGCCTGAGGGCTCTCCACAAATGCTCCCTACAGCTTGGCGGTTAGCTCCGCCCCTCAGTTTGGGGTGTATAAATAAGATAGGGTTCATTGGGGTTAGGATGGTTATTTGGGGGGTTTGAAATGTATATATGGTATTTGTTTTAAATGTTCATATTTTTGCAAAACTGTTTCGTTTAAATAATATTTTATATAAATCATTAGGTCTGGTGTTATCCAAAACCTTTTGACTTTACAAAAATAATATGTATAATATACTTACTTAAAGGAGCTTTCAACCACCACTCTTCATCCATTGGTGTGTTGTTATGTCATTCACATTTTACTTCCGCCCACTATAGCATACAGCATGGAGCAATGGGGCAGTCTACTTAAGCCACTGCTTAACTTCACTTTGAGTGACTGCATTTTATTCTTTCACAAGGTGGGCATCCACACACAAGGTAGTTCCCTTTAGCACAAGTGTTTTTGATTTTACTTTATCATTACTTTAATGTTGCCTGATGGCATAGCAAGATACCTTTTACCTGAGCACATTCCAACTTCATCAGTCCCTTTCTCCTTCCAATGCAGTTGTAAATTCCTTTTTGAGTGACCTTTGTTTATTTGACTTCAGCTATTTCACAGCATATCATTTTGTGATCCTGGACTTGTGCACCAATGGTTCTTTAATAAACATTGCCAATGAAGAAAACCAAACTTCATGGTGTTTAATTTGCAGCACACTTGTAACACTTTATTTACTCATAGGTGGGGTATAATTTAGTATCCAATATTTTATACTGTGAACCCTCTTTCATTCCTTATTTACATTACTATATGTGCTGTAATACGATTATTTGCAGTTTACTAGTGGTTTATTTATTTAAAATTCTCTCAGAAATATCACAAACGACTATAAAATATATATATTTGACCCTGCTAAATTCATTACCCCCTAAGTATTGTAGGAGACTGCATTTTACATAAATTAATAAAATTTAATGTAGGTATTTTTTTAGAATTTAATAGTTATGCATGCTCAATAAAATGTATTTAATGAACTATATACAGTAAGGTAAAATCAACTTGTTTTAAAAATGAATATGGTTTTTAAATAATAATCTTTTCTTTCTAAGTTATTCCTTCAAAATATGAAAACATATTGTTTTAATTTTAATTGCAACTATAATAATATTGTGGGTGTTTATTTTAATTTTAAGTAGTATTGAGTATAATTAATTGTATTTTCTTTCATTATTTTTCCTTATTTTTGTAGGCTATATTTTGAAATAGATATTTTGGTGAAATGTAATTTTTATTTATCACATAGTGTGTTTTTGTAGTAGATATCCTTGCAGTCTGTATTTTTACTCCTTCAATTCATTTTAATCCCAAAAAACATTTGGACGGTATTCATCTTCTTTACATTGTAAGTATGGAAAGTCAATATTTTGGCCTACATTATTTTGCCACCGTGATTTTGTAGTGGAGTATATTTGTAGTAGATTTTATGATCTACTACCTTTCGACCATTTGTCCTCTGGAGCAACTGCACTGAGGTACCACAAGGCAATAGATAGCAATATGGGTGTTTTACTCCCAGTTTTAGAGGAATCACTGCATTGCAACTTCCCTTCCTTGAATTTGTATCTTTAGAATATGACAGAAAAAAAAATTGAGTTAAACAAACATACGTATAGGAACCCCAGTTTTAAACACCCTGGAAGCTGCTGTGTTAACGTCCAAATGTGGTTTTAAACCACAATGGGAGAGTTATTGCAGAGTGATGACTGACAACCTGATTTAGAAAGTACCAGCAATTCTGGGTGATTTGTCATTAAATGATACACTTCTTTTGATTCCATGCAGGCAAAACAGTTACCTGCGGCGCAGAGGACAGGATGCAACCCTGGTCCTACAGCTTGCAGGAGACTGTGTACCCAAGCAAACACATGCAGTCACAAATCTGATTAAGTATTTGAACACAACGTGTCCAGTCGTCATGAGGGAACTTACCCAGCTTTTCGGAATCAAAGTTAAATATTCAGGATATAGATTCTCAGCCTGATAAGTTTTGGAAGGCATAGCAGTAGATTCTATTTAGGACCTTTTCTTTGAGAAATGATTTGTTGATAATTTTCATATCTGTGTATAGTCTCCTCGTTACTCAAAAAGGCCACATCAAGTGATAAGGAACGCCTCCAAGCTTTATATGTCTCCAAACTTGGGTGTGCTTCAGCTGCTGTTTCGGTAAAAATGGTTGTGAATCCTTCTCAATCTTCTCACAAATTTGAGGAACTGAGGGCCATATTAGCAAGATACTGCGAAAAATATTGCAGCGCGCGCTTAGCGTGAAAATTTGAATCGCTAGCTATCGCTGGAATATATCGCCACGCTAACGATGTATTACCAACAATTAGCGCTATGGTGATATATATGTAGAAAAATAGACATATTGATGTACATAGGCAACGTTCATTTCCCTTTTCCCACTCCTCTTCCTGCGCATATCCTAAATACCGTAAAGCATTTAACTACATCCTACTGCCGGCAAAGGCCTGTACCCGTGTATACATGACAGCCATTTTAGGCACCCTGGCCCTTTTTGCCCGCCTGAGATTAGAATCACCGGCTCCCCTTCTGCATGTACACGACCCTGCCCTGAAAGGCAGCCCCCTTTTTGCTCGACCCACGCAAACCCCCCGTTCCCTCTTGAAGAGGCATCCTTCGCCCTAGCAGGCATAGCCCTCCCCCAGCTGCACCTGACTGCCCCCGCTCTCATGTACGGGTCATAAGATCTCTCTCGCTCTTTGTGCGACTCTGTCCTTGTGTCCACCCTGGCTACCCCTCCCTTCTCCCCACGTGGGCAAGTCATAAACCCTCTTCTTTTGCAAGACCCTGTCCTTGAGAATCTCGGCTGCGCCTGACCAACCCCTCCTTGGCTTCCATGAAAGCCCCTCTGTTGACAAGCCTTCCCTCCGCACTCGATTGTCCACGCGGCATTAATACCACTCCTTTGATGACCCTTTTCCCCCGAGTCCGGCTGACCGCACATGTCCGAGGCCATCGCCTGAGCCAGGAGATACCATTTACTGCCCTTATTGTATGAAGTCACTCCTCTTCAAAGGATCCTCTATTGGTCTTAGCCACCCCACCCCTTGGGCTATGATCAGGCGTACACATCCTACAAAACACTCAGTTGCGTGATTGCCCTCCCCTCTTATCAGCAGGTCAAGGGCCCCCATTGTGAATGTATATGGGTAGGATCACCACGAGGATTATGGGGATGTCTTTCCTTTTGCGTCACACCGTCCTGATTGTGTTATCATGTGTTCTGTAGTGTATAAAAAGCCAGAGTCTCAGCTCACTTGTTAGAGCACCTCCCGAAAGACACTGTGTTTCGTGTCCGAAATGACATGCTCTCCTCATGAGAAATAAACTCTGTTCTTGATTCCTGCTTCCAGCGCCCGTCTCTTTATTTTGGTAATTACTCAACATGGGAACTAAGAGGCGGTTTGCGCCAGCAGCCTGGGCATCGATAGGAATATGGGCTCGTTTTCCACATATATTCCAGCTATAGATGGAGGGAAGGGCCAACATCGCAACAAAACCAGTGATGTTGCATGGGGAAGGAGGAAAACCTTGCTGATACGACCCTGTGGTCGTATCAGCATAACCTCCCCCCCATCTTAGGTATTGCTAAGTCATGAAATTAGCAGGTGTTAAAAAACCAGCGATGACCCCGGTTAGCACGACTTTTTACGTCGCAAAGTGGGGCCAGGGCCTCCTTGCTAATAGACCTGTTAGCAGCTGTTTATCAGGTCTGTTGGTCGGGAACGCCTACTTTGCATGTCATTTGCGATAAATATCGCTGACATTAAGCGGCACCCAAACTAGTCGCTTTCATCAGAAAACTGTTGCTAACTGCTGTTAGCGACAGCTTGCGGATAGGGTGATAAAAAAATCGCTTCTTTAGCGGCAAAATTTGCTGCTAAAGCGGCGATATGGCCCTTGGTAATATGCCCATGAGTAAAGGGTTTTACTGTGCATGTTTATTACCTATCTTCCCAAGCCTACTCCTCCAGGTACTAATTATATTACTTCTTCTAACTATATTCTTTACAGTAACTCCTACACAGCTGCAATTTGTAGATGAGTAGTCAGGTTTGTATTTTGCAGTTGATAAAGGTAGATTGTAATCTCCATCAAATGCATAGGATTAGGGATACTTAATACCTTCAGCTGAAGCATGTCCAATTCTTTCCACATATTTGCATTTGGGCCACATATTGAAGTAATCATCAATAACTTTCCTTGCTTTGTCTGCATATTCCATCTTCCATTCCTACCCCCCCTTCCCCAATAGTATATGGTACATCGAAACAGAACCACCACACTACTTGAGAATTGTACTATAGTGATTAGGAGAGGTTGACTTATTCATGCATAAAGAAATATCAATTTCAAATTAGGGCAGGGTTGGATTGTATCAAGTCAAAATCAGATCTTGTGAAATCAGCAAAGAAAGCTCCAGCCTCTGTAAACAAAGAAGAGCTGCATTCCTATTTAGGGATACCAGAGTATTACTTAAAATTTGTAAAACATTTGCAGGTCAGTAAGAACCCATGAATATATTTTTATAGAAAGAAATGCAATATGATTATTACCAGCAGTGTAAGGCACCTCTCATATGGATAAAGGAAGCCATTTCGAACGCCCCATCTATGACAAAATGTGATTTGGATAGGCAAACTAGTTTGACCTCTGTATCCAGCACAAAGAGAATTAGAGCCAACTTAAATCCTTCGGTGCTCATGACGAGCCCAGCTCGCCATAGGTCACAATGGAGTTGCGCTCATGACGAGCTGGGCTTGTCATAATGGCTGTGCGCCGCCCACGCGCGATTGATTCCCTGACTGTGCGGGCGAATTAATCAGTGGTTGGGGTTGTGACGAGCTCAGCTCGTCATGAGCACAGCTCCACTGTGACTCATGACGACCTGGGCTCATCCCGAACACCGCGGTGCTTCCCACCCCCCCCACCCCTGCACCGCGGGGGAATTACCCCCGCAACGAAAGGGTTAACTTAAGTTGTTGATCGGAAGGAATTCATTGAAACGTTTGCTTCCCGTGCATTAATGGGATTTAAATACTAAGCTGTGTAAAATGAGGCATTGCCATGGTATTGAGCCCCCAGCCGCTTCGAGTTCCTTATCTGAAGCATCTCTTTTGTACAGTGAATTCTCTACAAACTGCTGTGACCATAAAGAAGAGTCCGAGGAGCCAGTGTTGACTCTAAACTTTTCTGGAACTTGAGAAAATGGATAGGATGGTCAGATGAAGAAAAATCAAAAGTTGAACGGAGTGCAGGAGAGGCTTCTGGAAGCATGGCCATATAAGTCTAGTAAACTCCAGAAAGAAATCAAAGTCTACAAGGAATTTGCAATTAACTGAGCCTGATTGATGACAGAGTTTTTAGAGGATGCAATTTGGTTCCATCTATTAGACTGAGAGATGAGCGTGTTGTACTGACATATGATGGCCATTTAGGCAGACATTTGTATCAGAAGTAAGGTTAGTTTCCAGTAGGGTGGCCTGGGAAGGTTACATTACAAATCAAGTTGTGCTTCCAGTGATAAAAACAAAGTTGTGAGGAAGACCCCATTTTTGCCTGCTGAAGGCCTGAATAAACCATGGCTCAATATTGTAGGGCTGTCATTTTAAGTAGAATGACACGTACAAGTACATCTTGTGATTTGTAGACTACAACACTTACTGGATAGTGAAAAGAATGCCCCTGCCATACTCATTAAATCCTTATGTGGCAACTTTAAAAATGAAGGGATACCAAAACCTCTGTTTTGAGATGGTGAACAGACGTTTCACACAATAATCATTCCAAGTGGTCCGTGGTAAACCACCTCATTGTCTGTATTCAACCTTTTATTACCTGAGGATCAATGGCCTAGTTGAAATGGTGTGCTGCATGGTTAAATAATGTGTGTACCCAGAGTATATGTGGAAGAGGTGCTTAGAGACTTGGGGGGGTCATTAGTATGGCATACCCCCGGGAAACGGGACCACCCGCTGAGGGTGCGGCGGTCCTGCACTCCCTATTAGGATGCGCCCGCCACACTGGCAGGCGCATGGCTCATTGGTAACATTGCGGCGGGCGGTGCTGAAAGCACCACCCGCCGTTATGCTACAAAGGCCGTTTGTGACTTTCAATGCACAACATGACAGGCACCGCGCGGTGCCTTGCCTGCCACGTTGTACATTGAAATGCAGGGGGGTACCATTGATACCCCCCATGTGCACCCCCCACCCCCCAGAGTCCCTGGAGGCCCACAACGGGCCCCCGCAAGCAAACTCCGCATGCCTTTCTGTGGCAGCAATGCATTGTAATATGGCTGCCGGTGTCTAACAGACACCGGAACCGTATTGAACCCTTGCCGACTGGGCAGAAAAGCGGCGGATGGTCTTTCCGTCTGCCGCGGACCCCCCAGCCATCGTAATATAGCGGGGGTCTTTGCTGCAAGGATGGTGGACGGATCGCCCCCGCCGTGCTGTTGGTGACTACCAACGGCCCGGCAGGGGCGATCCCCCGCCATCCCAATGGGGCCCTAAGAATGGTCTTGTTACACCACCTCCAGGAGTGTCACAGGGGTGTTACCTAATTCTTGTATAAAGTTCTAATTCAGTGGGTATGTTTTCTCTTTTTATGGGACCACCCAGTGCCTACCACAGAGAATGCTTTTTATTTCAGCAAAAGAGACCCTGCCGCTACATCTCTAACACTATCACTAACCCCCAGCCCTTCCTTTCAGAGATTTCTTAAAATTGTGAATTGATTGTGCTGCAATGACTGCATTTACAAGTAGCTTAATAACCTCTTAAAAAAATCCTCGTAAACACTTACATACTCTTCAGGAGAGAGACTGAGGTGAACATATGAAGGTCAAATAATCCACAGTTTAGAGCCCTGTGATAGATTATGTCGAGGTAATGAGCTCCAGAGGAAGGAACTACTTTGCCTATGTAGAACCGAAAGCAGTTCTAAAGATGAATTTATGTCACACCAACATTTCTTTAGCCATGAGGACATTAACTACAAATGGATGCTTTTGCTAATGAGCACTGTATTACTGTTCTATACATCACAACTCAGAGCATCCAGTGCACTGCCAAGATTCCAGCCAATCAATGGCTGGAGCAGAAGGAGGCCCATAAGTGACCACCAGAGGTGGTGGTGTGGAGCATCATGCAAGGTAGGTCTTGTGGCCACTCCAGTGCTGCCTCTATGAGGGTTGTGTAATGTTTTATTTATTTATTTATTTATTTATTTGATTTATATAGCGCGTTATAACTCAGGGGTCTCTAAGCGCTTTGTCAGGGTCCACACACGAATACAGAGGAACAGCTGATCAAATATTACAGGCAACTCCACGCTTGCTGAAAGAGCACTGTTTTTAATTTCTTTCGGAAGGACAAAAGATTGGTTTCCTTCCGCAGTTCCATAGGCAGTTTGTTCCAAAAAGGTGGAAGAGTATAGGAAAAGGCGCGGCCACCCACGGTAGCCAGTCTGCAACGTGGTTGAGTGAGGAGGGTAGCTTCTGCAGATCGTAGCGCCCTACATGGCCTATAAGGGGTCAGGCGGGATTTCATATAACTTGGCGCCCTACCATAAAGGGCTTTGTGCACAATGCACAATCCTTTAAACATTACCCTCTGCTTTACTGGCAGCCAATGCAGTTCTCGCAAGAGGGGGGATGTATGTGTCTTCCTCTGCTTTTTAAAAATAAGTCTAGAAGCATCATTCATGACAACCTGCATCTTATTCAGAAGTTTTTGCGTCAGCCCTATGTACAACGAGTTACCGTAGTCCAACCTGGCTAGGATCGTGGCAGAGACCACACGTCTCAAGGTGGAGAAGGACAGCAATAAGGAGACTTTCCTAAGTTGTCGAAGAAGGCCGACACAAGTACCCACCACAGCCATAACTTGTTTTTTCATGGACAGCTTACCATCCACATAGATGCCCAAACTTTTGACAACGGCCGCCGGTTCCGGAGGTGACCCTAGCTCCCTTGGCCAGAATTGATCATTCCATGGGTTGCCAGCGATGGTAATTGGCAACACCTCAGTTTTATCAGGATTGATCTTTAAGGAGTTCATGGACATCCAATTGGCTGTGCACATCAAGATGTTTTGCAATCTTGCAAAAGCATCCTGACCATCATCCAATTGGATGATGATCTGGGTGTCATCCGCGTAGTTGTACACCTGGCAGTCCATCTGGTTGAGCAACAGAATCAAAGGCTGTAAATAAATATTGAATAGAAGGGGTGACAGGGCAGACCCTTGCGGCACTCCGCAGGTGATCAATGTTGTGGTGGAAAGCAGGTCACCAAGTTGCACTCTCTGTGTCCTCCCTTGGAGGAAAGAAGAGAACCATGCATGTGCTGTGCCCTGAATGCCGAAATCCCTCATCCGCGACAATAGTTGTTTGTGACAAACGGTGTCAAATGCCGCAGAGAGGTCCAACAGCACCAGGGCACCCGGAGTTTTCTTATCTGCTCTGTTCCTTAATTCATCCAAGATCGACAGCATAACGAGCTCCGTGCTGTGAGTCGCACAGAACCCAGTCTGATTCGGCTCAAGCAGGGCGTTACTTTCCAGGTGTTCCGACAAAGTGGTAAGTACATGTTGCTCTACCACCTTCGCCAGGAACGGTAGCTGAGAAATTGGGCTGAAATTTTTCAGACATTTCACGTCCGCCCCCGTTTTTTTCAGCAGAGGAATCAGCCGGGCCTCCTTGAAGGAAAACGGAACTTGTCCTGTCTGTAGGGATGAATTCAGAAGGCTCAACACGTCTTCCTCCATACCAGGTAGTGCCAATTTGAACACTTCTGGTGGGCACGGATGAGCCTGGGAGCCCGACTTGACCCGCCCCATAAGAAGAGACAACCTTTCCTTCGTAATCAAGGGTAAGGCAGTTAATATGGTTGTCACTGGCGTTCTAACAGGCATGGGCTGCGACGGGCAGTCAAACTTGGGGGTCGCAACAATTTCAGAAACAAGATCCGTAATCTTGTTAGTAAAAAAAATCTTGAAATTTTTGGCAGTCCTCCTGCATGAACTCCGTAGTCTGTTCCTTGTTTTTTTAAATTCCGTAAGGACTCTGAAGATTTCTTTCTGGGGGTTCGTGGCAGTTACAATCCTCTCCTCAAAGAACTCGGCTTTCCTAGCTGTGATCGCCTGCTTATAGCTAGCAAGTGCCTGTATATATCGACTCCGGGAGTTGGAATTGAAGTCCTTCCGCCAGGCTCTTTCCAATTTCCGTAACCCCCGTTTCTTCTCCCTAAGTGCTTCATTATACCATGGGGCCCCAGGCCCTCTGTCCACTAAGTTCATCCTACGGATTGGTGCCACCCAGTCCGTAGCCTTCCTGAGTTTATCCATTAATTCCTTACAAAGGACATCTGGAATCTCTATCCGGTTATTCGGTAGTGGACAAGTTCGGAGGTAGTTTACCATTTTATCTCCATCAATGTTTTTCCACTTTCTATCCGTCTTCCACCCTCCCCTGGACTTCATTTTTTGTTCATCCAACAGGATCTCGCCCCTCACCAAATGGTGGTTGGACCATACGCACGGCTGGACAACTACCGACCCTTGCGTTGGGACTGTCATCCAGACCAGGTCAAGGGTATGACCCTTGACATGTGTCGAGCCCCTCACTTGTTGGACAAAATCCAATGATGTCAATGCCTCATCAATCTGAGAAGCTTGTCCTTCTTTCGGGACTTTTTCCCAGTGATAGTTAAAATCACCCATGATGACCACTTTATCATACCTTGAGCGTGTATCCTGGACCAGTCTCAGGAACAAATCTGGGAAATCCGGCGATGCCCACGGGGGGCGATAGACTAGAAGAATGATCATACAGTCTGTCCCCAGCTTCAGCTTAACACCCAACACCTCAGCACCTCCCATACTTTCTGCCAGAAGTCTTTCGCCCCGTAGGCGAGAGCTATAGAGAAGGGCCACAGCACCCCCTCTCCTCGTATCCGCTCTATTATGACACAGCGCCGAGAAGTGAGCTGGCATAGAAGCTACGAGATCAGGCATTGAGGAATCCTCTAGCCACGTTTCCGTTACTCCTAGTAGATCCAGTTCCCCGTCTTCCAATAGAGTAAAGACCTCCAAATGGTGTCGCTGAAGGGAACGGGTGTTGAGGAGACCATAGCGCAAGCCACGAGTCTTATGTACGTCATTTCGACCTGGATTTAACCTAGGTGCTTTCAATAGTCCTTCCTTGCAGAGTGTGGCAACGCACCCCTGACTAATAGGTATATTTTCAAGATTAGCTTCCCACAACTCACCTCTACTATAGGTAAGACGCGGACCAGGGGTTTTGGCGGGAGATGGTGTTATCTGTGCCGACAACGTCAGGCATAGCTGGCAATTTTTGTTTCACTTCATTGAAAGACATTTTCATGGAGGCTGGCTAACACGTGCCTACCTGCACGTGTGCGAGAGCCCATGATGCAGGATTTCCTGCAGGCAAGACATTGTGTATCAGGAAATATAGAGGAAAATCTGTGGCACTTTTAATCCCTTGATAGCTAAGAGGTACTGGGTAGTGGGATACAAAGGGAAGTGGAATCTCCATCTCCCAACTTGTGCAACCTTTAGCTTCAGGGATTAGGATTTCCCAATGATGCAAAGAGCCCCAGAAAACAAATGTACTTTGCAAAGACAAAACATTTCACATTTGTTATGCCATGGTATATCCTGTTGCTTTAGATGCTTTTGTACAGTGACTATTCCTTGAACTCTTGGTATTGTTGAGTCAAAGAAAAGAAATCAAAGAAAATAAGGTATTAATCAAATATAATAAAAACTAAAGTGTCAGGTGTTCTCTAAATATGTATGTTGTGTTTTCATGTGTGATAGAGGGAGCTCTGTGTGCATGTGGTGGGTGTGTGTGTGTGTCTATGTGAGATGTATGTGTGTCTTTGTGAGTGTGTGTGTGAGAGAGACCTCTCTGTGTGTTGTGTTTTGTGTATGTGTGTCTATGTTAGGCTTTGTGTGTATGTGTGCAAAGCTGTTTTTGATGTAGCACCACCTATCACCCCGAGAGTAAATGCACATTTGTATGTATTTCCATTCATTAAATGTTCAAGAGATGTCAAGGTAGTGAAGTTCCTGGCCATGCTAGACTCTCCTATTGCCGAAATGGGGTGATTGGCAGAACTTAGGCTATCTCAAGTGAGGGAGAGAGATGGTAAGTGCCAAGATAAGGCTGCAGAGGGCTCCACCCCTACACCATCCCAATGCGCCTTTGTGTCTTGGCACTAGCTTCATCATTTGTGCTTTCAATTTGAAATTGAACTGTGTTGACACATTAGCAGGAGTGTTGACATTCCATCCTGTTGCTGTTCTCTACAGCAATTTATGGGGTCCATCAATCCAGACTGCTGTCTTATATTTCATCAAATTAATCAAGGGCTCCTCCCGACAGGGACCCGTTGCTTCTTCTCACCCTCCCTCTCTTAGAGATTAGTAGGGATTACTTGTCTGTCCACTCCTTGCCTGGTCTTTGAAACCAGCCTGCAGGAGCAGCTGACTTCCAATCAGCAAATCTTTGGGGAGTGGATAGGGCAAAACTGAGGAGACAGCTGTTGAGGCAGTCCCGGAACCAAAGGCTTCACTTCCCGAAGGACGGCTTTTGTGTTCACAAAATAAATTGGCTCTGATAGGTCCGGCTGAGTCGCACAGCGGACATGTTCCCAAATATTAATAGTTGGAAACATGGCAGCTTGCCAGGATGCGATGTCGAAACCTGGGCATGAATACTCTCAGACTAGCATCCCTGGTGACCCGACATTCATTCTCAGTTAGGGTGGAGTTAATGTTGGTTTTGCAAAGAGCGGTAAGGGTGCCAAGCTTCACAGCGGTGCATATGGTCACTGTCAAAAGAACTGCATATCCTTTCCATCATTCATATATCCTACTTCCTCCGCACATGTCTTCCATCTGTCTCTTTTTATTTATGTATATAAGGTAAGGGGGGATTTCGAAATCCTGAAACTTGTGTTGATTGCATTGTGATGTTAGTGGATCATGCAAAATCCAATCTCAATCAGGATTTAAAATTGCTCTGAATGAGAATTCCAAGACTTCAAAGAGTTAACTTGTTCTGTACATTATCATTTAAAATATTTTTTAAAAACATTTTTAATACTAAGTAGAGAAGTCATCACTAATCTCCAGTAGAGTGAGAAAGCATGTGTGTCTCCGAATGGTGGCATGGATGGGAAGGTGTGGTAATCTAGACTCCCCCTTCACCCAGGTAGAAGATCAAGCAAGGTGTGAGGTGTGGTGCCCACATCCCTCATCGTTTTGTAGTCTGCAGAGAGAACAGAATACATGTAGACCCACATAGGAATTGACAATTGAATGCATGTTACAAGTAAAGACGGCAAGACCCTCTACGCTGCAAATTTCCCCAGCTACTGAAATGATGTTGACTATGAGGATTGCCAAGTTGACAACACTTTCTCAACTAATGCAAGAGTCTAAACATGGGTCATTAAATGGATACTGCAGACAGTCACGACTGCAGAAGTTACCACCCTAGAAAATGTGCAAATGTGCAAAATATTCCAGTGTCGTAAAGTTAGTGTAAAGGAGTGATTATAGGTCATCTCAGTGGCTGGACAATGGCGTGGCTGTTAGGAAGTGAGTGAACAGCAACAAAGAGGGAAATGTTTTGCTATCCACCAACACTCCAAATGGTACTTATTTTGTGCACTTAATTCTAGTGCCAGAAAGGATAGAGTGCACACATTAACTGGGTGTAAAATACAAACATGTCACATAATTACTGGAATGATAAAATACATATTTTCTCCTGCTAGAATAATATTTTACCGGTGCAGAAAGAATGTCGCTCATGCCAATTCACGTTTGCAATGCTTACCCCTATGAATTGTCGGTAGGAGTAAGTATAGGATACTAGGTTTATGCATGTCAATGTACACTTTTTGTAAGCCTGCAGATTGAATCTACCACCCTAGTAAATTTAAAAATATGAAAAATATTCCAGCGTGGTAGTGTTAGTGTTAAGGAGTGATCATAGGCAAACTCAGTGGATGGACAATGGTGTGGCTGTTAGACAGTCAGTGAACAGCAACAAAGTTGCTGATTTCCTTTCTTACTTCTGATAAATGTTTGCGTAAATTCATGTGAATGTAGCAGGGAGCGTACTATCTATCCATCGATGTACAAGTGTTCTGGTTCTTTGTGACTCAGACCCACAGATTCCAGTTTACCCTTTTCCACGCTATATGATGGTTATTCCCCAGTGCCTATCCAAGTCATGCTTAATTCTGTTCGAAAGGCTTCCAAAAGTTTAACAAATGCAGCACTATTGACTCTGGCTTCACTCATTGCAAAAGCATTCCAGGTAAATGCAGAGTCCCAGAAACACGCCTTTATCTATTAGCATCTAGAACTTTCTATGGCAATGAAAAGGTGTTCCAAATTCGTGTTACATTTTTCTGAATTAAATAAAAGTCTTCAATGTAATGCAAGTCCTCTTTATCACATTGAAGAACCACGGAAGAACCTGGTTTGTAAGAATTAGAATTGAGGTACAATGTCACATACTTATGGCTAGTGACAGACATACTGAAGGCAAATGGTTCAAAGAAATCCCACTCTAATGAAAGTACTTTTTTCATTAATTATCAGTATTTGTATAGGGAAACCCTTGCCACTCACTAATCGAATGGAAGAGATTAAAAGGAAGGTTTTACTATAAAGCAGAATAAAAATAACATATTTTAGGGAAAGACAGAAGTAAGAGAGGAGGGGTAGTGTTGTATGAGGATAAAATAGTCTTTAAAATGGATTATTGAGTCTGATGAAATTAGGTAGGAAGATTTCATCGTCTCGGGCTAGGCAAGAGAATGTTCAATTAAACGTCTTAGGGACTTATTTAGGGTTTGCAGTATGAGTACTCCATCGCAAATGCGACCGACATCCCACTCACCTTGGTATACGTGCCATATGTAATGGATATCCAGCATGCTTGTGACAAGTAACCCATCCACTAAGCTCTAAGGCCCAGATGCATCAAGGTAAAATCCACTCGCAAAGGGGCAGATTCTCAGAATCTGCCCCTTTGCGACCGGTATTTTTGCATTTGGGATGCAAATGCAAAAATTGCAAATTAGGAATTCGCTAAATTGCGATTACTTGCATTTAAGGTATCTCAAATTGAGATTCCTTAAATGCAATGCATCAAAGTAAAAAAATTAGCGATTTTGCTAATAGGAGTGGCAAATTACCATGAAGTTCAACTTCATGGTAATATGCAAAAACTTTGAAAAATTCACTTTTGTGCATTTTTCAAAGTTTCATGTTGCACACACACATGCCCTAAGGGTATGTGTGTGCGCAACACATGTGCACAGATCAATTTCAGGGGGTGCAACAGGGTGTCCTTTGGACACCCCTGCACCCTTGAAATCGCATTCTCAATTTGCAATTCGCTAATTGCAATTCGCAAATTGAGAATGTCTTCCTATTCATTCCTAAGGAACTCTAGGCCCTTAGGAATGAATGGGGAGGTATTCCTTAATTGCGACATGCATATATAAAGGTGTTTTAGCGTCCATGCATGCAACAGGGAATTCTTCAAGCATTTATGACAAACAATGAAGATCCTACGATGTAGTAAATCCTAAAGATTTGTAGCATTGGGTACATACAGCCTGATTCATGAAGCTTAATTGCGCTCGCAAAGGGCCAGATTCTCAGAATCTGGCCCTTTGCGAGCGCAATTTTTGCATTTGGGATTCATCATCCCAAATGCAAAAATCGGTAATAGCGATTTCGCTATTTAGCGAGGAATTACATTTAAGGAATCTCTATTTGAGATTCCTTAAATGCAATTCATCATCCATTTAAAAATTGCGAATTCGCAATTTCGGCCCGCTATTTACCGCGAGGTCGAACCTCGTGGTAAATAGCGAAAACTTAGAAAAATGCTTTTAAAAGCATTTTTCTAAGTTGCATGTTGCACACACACATGTCCTTTGGACGTGTGTGTGTGTGCGCAACACCTGTTTCAATTTGCATTTGAGGGGTGCTACAGGGTGTCCTTTGGACACCCCTGGCACCCTTTAAATCGCTATCTTATTTGCGATTAGCTAATTGCTAATCGTAAATAAGGAATACTCCCCATTTATTCCTATGGGCCTTTTGGCCCATAGGAATGAATGGGGAGTATTCCTTATTTGCGATTAGCAATTAGCTAATCGCAAATAAGGAATGTGTAGGAATCGCAATTTTTTTTGCGATTCCTACATGAATCCCGTTTTGCGAGTCTGTAATAGCGATTCCTTATGAATCGCTATTATATACTCGCAAAACGGGTCTTTGATGAATCAGGCTGATAATGTGTAGGGAGTGAACTTCTATCAGTTTACATCACACATTATGAAATGCCTTTGCAGGGACTAATAGTACTCGCCTAGACACCGTGCTCGTGCCTGCCCACACACGGAAGGAGAGGCGTGAGGAGGAGAGCTGTGAGTGAAAGTCGCAGGTGAATCACCGCACATCGATCCCCCGAAGAGGACCGGATTAACGGAACGTAAGCCCGAGTGTATGATGTTGTGTCCTGGAGTGTGCACATGTCGGTACACCTTTTACCTGACCTTACAGCATTGGTGCTGGTGATTGAGCCTTTCTCTACGGCTGGCTGTAGCGGCCACCGGTCGTAGTTGCTGGCGCTTCCGGCTGCTGTCACTGTACCCTGCATGTGCATGAAGGCGTGTAGGTACGGATGTGAGGTATGGCGGCAGGCATGGTGGGTGGCGGTTGCTGGTTGCTGGTGTAGGTGGGTCAGGTGTCGGTGTAGTTCCTTTGGGCTCACTGTGATGGTATCACTAGTTTGCCCTCTATTTGTGGGGTGTCCTTAGCTGTGGGGGAGCCTCATAGTCCCTCCGGGGGTAGCTTCTGCTTATGGAGATTGCAGCTCCAACTCAAAGTCCAAACTCAAGCAGCAAAAGCAAGTTGTCTGCAAGTTCTCTAAAATTTTCCCATAAGTGAGCAGGACATTTGCACTGAGGTCAATGGCCCCTTAGCCTCAGGCGGAATTCAGCCGCCGTCTGCCGCTATCTGCCCCCTTTCCGGTCTTGGTGAGAGTGGGTGGAGGCAGCAGCCAGCAAGTATGGTGGGAGTAGAGTAATCAAGATTGTTGCTGCTGTGCTGTGTTGTTGCATCAATGCATTGATGGCTCTACTCTCTTCCATTCGTTTGCTGTGAAATGTATTCCTCTATCTCCCAACCACATGTTCCTCTTCCTATGTGAAATTAGGTTCCGCTCACAGTTTTTAAATGCCTCTACCTATACTTTTGTCCTAGTCCTTGTATCACTGCCTGTACCCTAGAATGTCTACAGCTACTTATCCCTCAGTACCTCTAGACCTTAAGTTCACCACTGCATCCTGCCCGCACCCATTACCAGTACCTCTATACCTTAAGTTCACCACTGCATCCTGCCCGTACCCATTACCAATACCTCTATACCTTAAGTTCACCACTGCATCCTGCCCGCACCCATTACCAGTACCTCTATACCTTAAGTACACCACTGCATCCTGCCCGCACCCATTACCAGTACCTCTATACCTTAAGTACACCACTGCATCCTGCCCGCACCCATTACCAGTACCTCTATACCTTAAGTTCACCACTGCATCCTGCCCGCACCCATTACCAGTACCTCTATACCTTAAGTTCACCACTGCATCCTGCCCGCACCCCATTACCAATACCTCTATACCTTAAGTTCACCACTGCATCCTGCCCGCACCCCATTACCTGTACCTCTATACCTTAAGTTCACCACTACATCCTGCCCGCACCCCATTACCAATACCTCTATACCTTAAGTTCACCACTGCATCCTGCCCGTACCCATTACCAATACCTCTATACCTTAAGTTCACCACTGCATCCTGCCCGCACCCATTACCAGTACCTCTATACCTTAAGTACACCACTGCATCCTGCCCGCACCCATTACCAGTACCTCTATACCTTAAGTACACCACTGCATCCTGCCCGCACCCATTACCAGTACCTCTATACCTTAAGTTCACCACTGCATCCTGCCCGCACCCATTACCAGTACCTCTATACCTTAAGTTCACCACTGCATCCTGCCCGCACCCCATTACCAATACCTCTATACCTTAAGTTCACCACTGCATCCTGCCCGCACCCCATTACCTGTACCTCTATACCTTAAGTTCACCACTACATCCTGCCCGCACCCCATTACCAATACCTCTATACCTTAAGTTCACCACTGCATCCTGCCCGCACCCCATTACCTGTACCTCTATACCTTAAGTTCACCACTGCATCCTGCCCGCACCCCATTACCAATACCTCTATACCTTAAGTTCACCACTGCATCCTGCCCGCACCCCATTACCTGTACCTCTATACCTTAAGTTCACCACTGCATCCTGCCCGCACCCCATTACCAATACCTCTATACCTTAAGTTCACCACTGCATCCTGCCCGCACCCCATTACCTGTACCTCTATACCTTAAGTTCACCACTGCATCCTGCCCGCACCCCATTACCTGTACCTCTATACCTTAATTTCACCACTGCATCCTGCCCGCACCCCATTACCTGTACCTCTATACCTTAAGTTCACCACTGCATCCTGCCCGCACCCCATTACCAGTACCTCTATACCTTAAGTTCACCACTGCATCCTGCCCGCACCCCATTACCAGTACCTCTATACCTTAAGTTCACCACTGCATCCTGCCCACACCCCATTACCTGTACCTCTATACCTTAAGTTCACCACTGCATCCTGCCCGCACCCCATTACCAATACCTCTATACCTTAAGTTCACCACTGCATCCTGCCCGCACCCCATTACCTGTACCTCTATACCTTAAGTTCACCACTGCATCCTGCCCGCACCCCATTACCAATACCTCTATACCTTAAGTTCACCACTGCATCCTGCCCGCACCCCATTACCTGTACCTCTATACCTTAAGTTCACCACTGCATCCTGCCCGCACCCCATTACCAATACCTCTATACCTTAAGTTCACCACTGCATCCTGCCCGCACCCCATTACCTGTACCTCTATACCTTAAGTTCACCACTGCATCCTGCCCGCACCCCATTACCTGTACCTCTATACCTTAAGTTCACCACTGCATCCTGCCCGCACCCCATTACCTGTACCTCTATACCTTAAGTTCACCACTGCATCCTGCCCGCACCCCATTACCTGTACCTCTATACCTTAAGTTCACCACTGCATCCTGCCCGCACCCCATTACCTGTACCTCTATACCTTAAGTTCACCACTGCATCCTGCCCGCACCCCATTACCAGTACCTCTATACCTTAAGTTCACCACTGCATCCTGCCCGCACCCCATTACCAGTACCTCTATACCTTAAGTTCACCACTGCATCCTGCCCGCACCCCATTACCAGTACCTCTATACCTTAAGTTCACCACTGCATCCTGCCCGCACCCCATTACCAGTACCTCTATACCTTAAGTTCACCACTGCATCCTGCCCGCACCCCATTACCAATACCTCTCTACATACCAGCTGCTCATCAGCCCACATTATTCTTGTGCTTGTTTCTCTTTACCTGTTTTATGGTTTGTTTTCCTTCTTTGGCATACTTTTGCAATTTTTTCAAGGATAAGACTTGTCCTCATTTGTTTTTGTAGACTTCACCACCGCCTGAAATGGCCTTTTCTTGGGGTGCATTGATGATAAATCGCACACAAACAAATGTAAAGTAACAATGTACTTATTGAGCTCTGAGACACAAACACACGCCTTCTGGCATCGCCTTCCCTCTGCTCTTCCATTAATTGAAGCAATGCATAATGATAAGAGGCATATGACAACCCCAATTACATCAAGTATTTTGCCTGCTTAGACTCAAACACGAGGCCGGGTTGGCTGCAGCCAAACATTCTTTGCAAATGAATCGCTTTAGACCAAATAAGTGCCTTTGGCAGCAGGTTCTGCACTGATGAGTAATGAGTTTGCTTTTTTTTATGGCCATCATCCTGCAAAACCACATTCTGGTTTTGAGAGCCACAGTTTACCTTCAGATCTGTCCTACAGTTCAATATTAAAGCATGCAGAATCCAAATGTCATCAAACGTGTAATAAGAGTGGTGTGATAAGTAGCTCTGTAGTAACTGGTATGAGCCATAAACTTTAATAAATGCTTAAGAAGTTTGGAAGAAGCATACGTTGATTGTAGGCTATGTTTGCCATTCAAGTTGCTGTGGCTGAAATAGGTATGTTTCACCTGCAAGGTCTTAACACACAAAAAACAGATTGTTTCTTAAAGCCACTTAAAGATAAAGTGGGGGGTTCTCTTTAATGTTGGGTAAAAGGGCAGACAGAAGCGGGTGCTTCCTGTGGGAGTTGAATTGACACATCTGGATCTCCCTTCTGGTCTTGATCTGGTGTGAATCCGATTTTCAGCAGTGAATGTGTGTCCTGATTCTTCTTCATGGAGGCAATTCAGTTCTTCTCAGAGCTTCAGCCTGGAACAGTGTGCTGTTCTGTGCTATACAAATGTGCCTTCCCTAACCTGAATATCTGCATATTTTCCCCAACCTTATCAGCCCTGATAATGCTTAGAAATTAGAGACTTTGATCACTTACATAACCTTAAAGAGGAAGGTATTGAGCAGCTGGAAGAGTTGGGCACAGAGGCGTAAGTGCTGCCAGTGGGCGCCTTTAGGTTTCTTTGCACTCGTTTTGCTCTGCTGAATTCCAGTGCTGTGGGTTTTCGTGGATGTAGAGGTGAAAATGTCTGGGGATGTGTTTATATGACACACTGAGCCTCTTTGGAGTATCAGTCGTAACAACACCATTTGTTACAATTGGGGATTTCACAATGCGGTACATTTACAGCACAATGTAGTATCACGCTGTACTTCCCCCGCATCTACCTTTACAATGCACCTTTCATGGTAAGTAGCTCTTTAATATGTCATGAGTGAAGTAATATGTGAGGTCACAAGCAAATGAAATTAAAAATACATTTATAAAGCACACTCTAGGCACTAAACCCAGTTGGGGAGGGAGACAGGAGAATAGAGAGAAAACGTGTTCATCTGAGAAAGGGACGAGATCTGATCTGATGGTCCCGGTGGTGACAAGAGCTGTGGAGCTTCAGAGTATATAAGTCGAATAGGCATGCTGGCTTTAAATCCATCGTTTTTTTGCTCTCCACACCACCCTGGGTTAGACGCTGGCTTTTATTGAAGAACACGTGATGAGACTGCACCTCTTTTTGCAGGCTACTGAACGGTTATTCCCAGCAGTCAGGGCCGGACTGGCTGTAGTGGGCACCGGGCAATCCCCCGGTGCGGCGCACAGGTGGGGGGCCGGTTTTGGGACCCTGGGGGCCGATTTTGTTACAGGGCCTTTTTTGCAGCATAGCTGCAAAATCGTCCCTGTAACAAAATCGGCCGAAAACCGGCCCCGGCAAAGAGCTCGGCAGCACCCCCAACCCCCCCTTTAAGGGCCGCCGAGCAATTTGCAAGCACCTGTTTTGGTTCTCAGTCCGGCCCAGCCAGCAGTTATACCCCCTGCACAGTAGGCAGGACCAGAGCTTCCATAAGATGAAGTGAGTCTTAGGGTACAACCAGGTAGAGGTGGACATTTCAGAAAAAGGCCTGAAAAAAGTCTTATTTCAGGTTTTGTAGAGCCCTTTAGCGAGAACAATTCCCATTGCGTCTAGTGCTAAGAATCTCCAAGTTGTTGCTCACTACATTGCCTGTATGACTGTTTTCTTTGCAAAAAAAAGTGTGGGTGTCAAAAATTCCCTATACAATCTAGACTAAATGTTAGATTTTCATCATTCTGTTGCTACCTCAATTAATACTATGATTAGACTGCAACAAAAAGCAAAAGCAGAAAAATAATAATCTCCAAGAATGACAGACAGAATGAGGATATCTTTGCTGGAAAGGCCTCATCTGCTTAACATCTCTGACTTTTTTCAAAGTAATCTTGTTATTGATTATTCTTTCTGTAAGGACGTAAGTACTTAACTCATCCTCATCCAACGCCTGTTCAACATTAGAATCCAAGGAGTTGCATTTGATGGATCTGCTCCTTCCTGACTGGAAGGACCCAGTCAGTCAGCCTGGCACTGTACACCTTCGAAGCCAGCAACCTCACCTTCAGAGTTCGACAAGTGTCATCCCTGAGCCAGACCCTATTCAACGCTTACATGATCCCTTTAGCCAGCATCATCCACACCCACAACGTCAATGTCCTCTTCTATGCCGATGGCATGCAAGTTATCCTCTCCAACACAGACAAGATGGCCAATACCCGGATCAAATTCAATGCCTCCATGACTGAAATTCCCACTTGGATTGACACCAACTGTCTAAAACTAAACACAGACACAACCAAAATCATGATCTACGAGAAGAGCACTTCACAGTGGGACTCCACCTGATGGGCACCAGAGCTAGGACCAACACCGACTGCAACCACCCATGCCATGAACCTAATGATCATCATCAACAGCAAACTCAACAGGACCGCCCAAATCAATGCATTCACTACCTCATGCTTCCATACCCTGAAGATGGTGAAGAAGATTTTTAAATGGCTCCTAATCAGAACCCAATAAACTGTAACCACACCTTATTCACAAGCAAGTTTGACTACAGGAACCCCGTCCATGCCTGGATCAGTAAAACCTCACCAGAGGTCTACAGACAATTCAGAAACAGGGAGCCAGAATCACTCTGAATCTCCCATGCCACACTCACATCACACCACACCTAAAGGAGCTCCACCGGCTCCCCATACACAAACGAGCACATTTCAGATTCCTCACACACACAAGACACTACATAAAACTGGCCAAGCATACCTAAACAATCGCATCTGCTCTCACAAACCAACCAGAAACACTTCCACTTGTCCAGACTCTTGCCCACATGCTATGCATATGAAAAACCAGATCCGGCAGTAGAGCCTTCTCCTAGATTGCTCCTAAATCTTTGAACAACCCGCCATTACACATAGGGGCCTCCTCCCCACTCCTTGAATTCTGCAAAAAGCTGAAGATGTGGCTTTTCAAGTAGTTCCACTAGGCACCAGGCATGGGGTATACTCACACCGGCTCAGCACCAGGATACCCACCCGGGTGATAGTGTGCGTAACATAACTGTGCTAAAATTAGGCTTGACTTTAAGCGTAGGTGGGAGACATTTGCAAAGGTTTCCGAAGGGCGATTCCTGATGTAATAGGTCAAAATGGAGGTTTTGAAATAGTTTGTACTTGGAAAGGCAATGGTGGTCGCCAACCAGCTTAATTTTTTTACGTGGTTGTGCATTTACTTCCATTTTCTCATCTTTGCCTGGTTCCAAGTCAAGATGTCCATTCTGTTTTTACAGTTACATCCAGGGTATAACTTATGTTTTACTGAATATAGGTTTAATTCCTGGAGATTTTAGGGTGATTTGAAGCTGGTGTTGGGGTAGAGTGTGACTGAAGGCCAACTAAACATTGGGCCTGGTTCACAAAGGCAATCTGAGACAAAAGTCTAACTTTAGGACATTTGGTATTCACAGAGGTCATTTACGAGTCATACCTTTATTCCCTGCAGTTGTGCCGGAATCTCGGGCTTGGCCCAGAATCTCCGTACCCAGGCCGGAATCTTCGCACCTTGGCCGGACACTCCAGCTCGAAACTGATAAGGTGTTTGAAAGGGCTAGAACACAACAGTAAGGAACATTAGTTATGGAAGATAAATGGTAGAGGAGGTCAAGAAAATCAGTTTAGGCAGGGAAATGGGTGTGGCCAAATAACATTACATCCCAGAAATGTTTGGTGCTTTACATCATGATACATGCAGTTCACAATCTGTGCTCCCTCAGTGTTGACTGGAGTGTTCCTCCAAACTTTTGTCTCAGATTGCCTTTGTGAATCGGTCCCATCACATTTTGCAGTGAATAATGAAAAAATGCGCAATGCTCCTTTAAGATACATGGATGATGAAGAATGCTGCAGTAACTATAAAACCTTGCTGAATCCATGCTTTTATAGCAAGTAGTTTTTTCTGGCACTGGTATCAGAACATACATGCTACATCTCTTTACTTCTCTTTAAAATAGAGAGGTATATTCAACTCTAGTGTTGCCATGCAGCTGCCAATTTCAAGGAGGTGGGGGGGGAGGAGTGTATGCAACTAATCAAATGATGGTACGCCTATCTCTCTTACTTCCAATAGCCTGCCAACCACTTGTCATGTAAGAATCAGATGGAGATATTTATTGGCCAATTTTCATATGTCCTTGGGGGAGGAAGGATGGGAATAGGATGGTAGTGGATCTGCCAACTCAGAGCTGATAATCGCCTGCTATATTCCCTTCCTTGAGACTCATATCTGCATGGACTGAAGAGTCCATTGCAGGTGGAATTGGCTATGGGGCCTCACACCCAAGGCACCATGAAATTATTGGCATTAACTTCCCTAATGTTCACAGTCAACCCCAACAAATGTGCTGATTCTCTTGCCGATATCGGTATACAGCTGGGCGGAAGGTGAGTAGGTTCTGGGTGGCCAACCGTAGGTGCCTGGATGAGCAAACACTTAGCAACTGGTGGTGATGGAGCCAGCTTTGCCTTGTACACTATGCACAGCGTCTTGAGTTGAGATCCCTTGCTTACCAGGAGCTACTGTGGAATCTTCGAAGCAGGGAATTCTTTAACTATTGAGGTTCAATATTTTTTTACAAAATATCTTCTGGTAGAGCCATATTCATACACCTCTTTGCCTACAGAAAATCGGATCATATATTTCTGATAAATAATGTTATAGAGCAAATACTATTTGTATTTCTCACCCTGTAGTCAAATTATGAGTTGAAGTGGATTTTTAGGATTTATAGAAATAAATGTAGAACTGCAATGGTCGGCTGATTTTTTGGGGGACAAACACAATGTGTATGTTTTCACAAGAACAATCTGTTTAAGTTACGCTTTCTATTTTTCCACATCTGTTGCCCTTAATCCTGCCATCCCTCCGAGGTAAGCCCCCAGATGTGTCAGCGCATCAGTCAACAACTCGGAAAGCAGGAACAGGATTACCAGAAGCACCATGGGTGGACCTGCCTTACATTTTACTGCTAGGGGCGATTAGGGGCTTTAAAGACTTAAGTTGAAATGCCCCCTTTCCTCTGAGGCATGAGGAGAGGGTCTTCTTACAAAAGGAAAGCAACTTTAAGTGGATTTGAGGGTTTACTGGAGGTAATGGTGTGTGTGATTACAGTGACTCATTTTATTTGACCCTGGGCCTCTAGATTGAAGGATATTTGAAAGGAAGTTCGAGAGGCGGTATACAAAGGAAGTGTAAGCCCAAAATGGAAAATTTGAGGAAAGAGAATTAAGCAGAGGGGTTTCAATGTGTCACTTAGTAGGTAGGGTACTGACTCTTTTTAAACACATAATCTATTTGAGCTCACAGGCTGGATAATGTACAATGCAATTCAATATGCATAGAATTCAGTTGAAAAGACTGTGCACAAAGTTGTTTTTGCACCAGTCCATGGCCGCAATGTCGTTCTTGCACTTATTCAGCAGTGCAAATGATGGTGCAAAATTGTACTAGATCCATACGAAAGTATATTATTCAGAAACAGTGGCACAAAGTCAGAACCTTGCACAAACAGGGAGAGTGAGCCCTATTCCAGTGAATGCGCGGCTCCCGGGGCAGCCACAAACCTGTGCTGCACTGGGGGCAGCGCATTCAAGTGAAGTACTGAGCGGCTGCTTTAAAGCTGCTCTGTGTTCCGCGGTGCAGGTGGCAGGTCATCTGCACTTTGAAGAGGGGATAGAGAGGAAGTTTGACATTACAACGCATGCTTTTACATCGCATGCTTTTACATCGCAGGTTTTACAACGCATGCTGTTACAACGCATAGTGTTGAGGGGTGCTGGATAGTGAATAGTTTAATTTACCATTCCAACTCCAGTCCCCGTGGATAGCAGGGAAGGTGTTGGATAGAAAATTAAATCTATTCCCAATCCTAGAGCGCCCCCCAGCTCAATGCGTTGTAATGGCATGCGTTGTAAGGCTTGCCATGTAAAGGCATGCGTTGTAAAAGTTGCGTTGAAAAGGATGTTCCCCGGATAGAGATCCCCTTGCCAGAGGGTGCAGTGAGTGACTGCATCTGCCTTCAAGGGAATGTCTAGTGGGTCCATGTGACCCTCTTTCCCCTCCAGAGGGCTGCTCTCAGGGGCCGCACTGACAGTGCACCACCTTTTTACAGCAAGCTTCTTTGCTTTTGCACCCTCATCCATAATACGGTGTGGGCGCAGAGGCAAAGTGACTCCCTCATTTGCATGGGGCCATCTTAAGATAGCGTTGGCGCTACTCTACATCTGTATTTCAGAAGGGGCCGCACAAGCGTCTGTGGCCTCGTCTTTAATACCAAAGTGACCAGGGAATGCACAAAGATGGCAAACATGTCTGTCGTGCCCTCTCCCCAATGGCACTTCCTGTGATGTAGCTCATGCGCTCTTTCTGAGTTCCATGATAAGTTGAACATTGGAGAAAACAGCATTTGTGCCCGATTTTGGATTTCAAGACAGGAAGAAATGTAATTTGGGCCGAGCAATGTCTCATCTCACATATCCTTCCAGGCATCAACTGGAGAAATGTGCATTTGGAAAATAGTGGTAGAGGTGGAATCGCAAGCAGTTTTAATCGTTAGTAAAATTGAAAACACGTTATTGCACATTGCAAGCTGGCAAACTCAGAGTTGGGTGGTAATACTACCCTGGGAATTCCAAGACCATGTAACAACAACAATCCCTCCAGGCACTTTTACCACCCGATATGTCCGAGCGACTCAGAATGAGCAGCCAATTATTGAGTCAGCGGCGTCAGCATGATTGAATGACGCATTCACTCATGTAGGTTTGGAAACTAAGGCAGTTACTGCTGTTGGACATAATATTGGCCCCCAGCTCTGAGGTTAGAAGAATGACAATACCCCTATAGCCGGACAGCTGTTGCTTCTGGTTCAACACTCAGCAGACATATTTTGGGCAGAGTGTGGACCTCTGCTGCCAATTGATGTCAATACCTTGGGCTACACGTATCTCGCGGCTCAGCCTTGCGCATGCCACTGCTTGTTTTATTCCTGGATTACCCATAAGGAATATTACACTCTAACTCACTTAGCCCAACTTCGACAGAAGGTTCCTATTTTGATGTAAATAATATACTCCCCTCAGAGCCATATTTTGAAACAGCTTCTTGTTCCAGACCATCTGCACATGACATCAAATATCTGCTGGTTTCAATAAAACTGACTCTCTGATTTGCCTAATGAGCATAAAGAATAACCTAATGTAAACATTTTAGTGGCATGTGATAAATTCACAGAATTCTAGAAGCCGAGACATGGAAAGAGCAAAGCCTCATCTCTAGGAAACAATTACACCAAGGGATTCAACAGGGAGTTGTAAAACGTTGGTAGCTTATGTTCTCCACAACTATGTGTGGGAAGCATCAAAACACTGATAAATCAATAATGGATCGCCCCAGCCTCCAACTTCCTTGAAGATGCTTCTCTGCTGCATTTCAGCCAATCATGTAGGGTCATTCCAAGAGATCATACTCCTTGATGGTCTTTGATGACTGCAGACATGTGCTTACCTTCACCAAGGGCAAGCAGCGTATCCCCGGTGATGTTACACCTGCACCTATACATTCTCTACATAAATACACTTTTAGTTGGTCAGTTGTTCAGTGTGGATGTCTATACACTTTATCTGCGAACACTGGATCACCCCACAGTCCTATGAATCGTCATGGGCTTATGTATTTGAAATAACCACAAATGACCTCTTTACAAATTGGATAGATTTAGGTGCGGGGATACCAGAGGCCCAGAATCTCTGATTCTGACCAGTTATTTCAGACCCAAATCCAGCCATTAGGAGCCTTTGTTCCTGAAATGGGTACTATACTTTCTGACATGCAATAATAAATGTCCTTTTTGTGTTGATTTTCCATGTCTTTAAGAATTAGTCCATTGGCGTTTACTGATAAATGTCCAGGGGGTTGTTGGTGGTGCTGCTCAGGGATGGAGTGAGACGGCAGACATAGCGTCCCGAGTGAGGAGAGACTGTTGCCTGGCTGGGGGGCCCAAGGGGATATTGCCTGCTCCCCTGTGATGCTGGAAGGGCCTGGCTGTGTCTCTGCTACCATCCCCTACACCCCCTTGCTACGGTGTCATCAGATGCAGATCTGCACCCAGGAACATCAGGTCCGGCATTTTCAGACAAGAAATCATTGTCACCTTATCATTTATCAACCGATCACCTCTGTAACATCTTCAGCGCATAATTACTGTCATACTTACATCAATGTATAGGTTCACTGTTCTGATTTCGGGTCACATGGAGAAGGGTGGCTCAATGGTTAGAGCGGCAGACCCTGATGCAGAGGTCTGGTCCGGGACCAGGGTTCAATTCCTGTCTCAGCGGCTCTTGGACTCAATCTCCCCAGACCTGATAATTCTCGCCTCGGTGCCTAGTCTAATCATGGGTCCCACTCTGTGACTCTGGGTAATATATAATCGCCCCAGCAGTGCTTGGATGCCTGGCTTCACCTTGGGGGTGCCCAGGAGTGGACATCTCACAGGAAAGCCAGGAAGGGTTCCACAGCGGTATGAATACAGTGCTACGAGACCTCTGGGTAGAAGGTGCTATATAAATTCAAATATATTTACATAAATATCTTTTTCCAATATTTTCTTCTACGTTATTCTGATTTTAGGCCAAATGTAATCTCTTGCCCACTGTTAGATACAGTTCTTAATAGCTTATATCTCATTACCATAGACAAGTATCATGAGTTGCTTTGTGATCAGTACCAGACCTTACCAATACGTCGATCAGGTGAATAAGAGTGGCAAAAGATTAGTTTATTGACACCTAAGCACTGCAGTATGTAGATGGCAATAAGGCTTCTCCTCATTCCCTACAACATCACAATTACTTTCATTTACATGAGCCTTGAGATGAGAACTGTGGATCTGCCTGACAGTATAGCTAGAGTTTAGTCTCATGGACCCTAGGACTTCCCTCTGATACCGACCCAATACGTTTTTCAAATGCTAATATCTCAAAATTAATTTTGCATTAAAAAAACATATTTTGATGGTGAAGTTCGCCTTTATGCCAAGTTTGGTGTAAACCCTTGAACAGGTTATTGCTGTAGTGAATAGTAAAATTCTCTAGGGGGACTAACATGGGAAATGAATCATTTTTTATCATCCCACTTAACATTTGCTTCTGTACACGGATATAAATGAAACTTGTTGTGCTGAACCTTAACCAATTTCACTAGAAGTGTAAACGTTCATGCTGATTCATCAACCAATGCTAATGCTAATAGCCATCCAAAAAGTGCATAAACAAAGGAAAGCAAGAGTGAACCTTAACTACAGAGTCCCTACTGCTATAGTATAGATGCAGATGTGCAGAGTGACTCTCAAGGATTATCAACAACTAAAGGCTGTGCGCCAAAGAACTGCGGTGTACTGATGCCTCTGCTGTAACCCTTCAGGTGTCCCAGTATGCACTGCATCCATGAACTAAAGAATAAAAGCAGTGATGAAGTAAATTCTTAAATTAATCGAAGCCACTGGTATTTACTCGGGTCGCATCCCTGTCCATCGTTCAGCGGGAACTGTCCAGCCTGAACTACCAGACCAGGTCCTCGCTGAAGCTGGACACATGCAAACCAGGACCAGTTTATCCCTAGTTAGGGATCCTCAACCAAGTATACCTTAGTTCAATTGACACAGTGTGCATTTGACCCACGTCTGGGCACACCCATCCCACTTAGGGCGACACACTAAAGTATACAAAAAAATGATGGATGGAAAACTTAAAGTATTCTCAGCTACTACTAATTACTTGGGGACGCATCCCAGTACATTGTTTTTTTGCACACGATGATACCTCAGTTTGGACCCAGCCATACGCAACTAATGTTTTACCTGCACCAGAGCAACAGTGTAACTTGAATTGCAAGGCCGGGTTCTCTTTAAACCGGAACACAAGCAACCTAGGTCCACTTTTTACCTAGGTAGGGCTCTGCAGCCAAGTATTGTTTGATTCCAGTGACACCATGTGGATGGGACCCTTGTCTGTGCATACCCATCCCACAGAGAGTGACACACTAAAGTGTACAAAAAAAGTGAAGAATTGAACATTGTATTCATCTCAACCACTGGTATTTGCTGAAGCTGCATCCCAGTACATGGTTTTTTGCACACCATGATACCTCGTTTTGGATCCAATCATTTGCAAATCAGTCTTGGGAACAATGGGAACAGTTCGGCCCAAACTGCCTGCCCGGGTCCTCCCTTAACTAGCATACAAGCAACCTAAGCTGGTTCTGCCCTAGTTTGGTTTCAACAGGCAGGTATAGCTTGGTTTTTAATGCAGTGGCGGTTCTTACATGGGGGCGTTTGGGCGCCGCCCCCCCTGCTTTCTCGCCGTGCGAGAAGGCAGAACAAATGCTAGTTATCATATTATATAAGTTATATAATATGATAACTAGCATTTGTTTGTGCCTTCTCGCACGGCGAGAAAGCAGAACAGTTTCCGTGTTTACAGTGGGAGTGTTACTCGAGGGCAGGGGGAGTGGCTTGGGGGAGTGGCTTGCCCACTATTGTTAATACTGACTGTTTGGACAGCCTGAGGCCGGTGCCCAAACAGACAGTATTAACTACAGTGGGAAAGCCACTCCCCCAAGCCACCCCCCCCTGGCCTCAACTCTCCCTGTTCTCTGTATGCTGCAGCAGCAGCATACGACAGAAAACTACGTCACCTGGGGCAGCCGGCCGCACCAATCAATCTGCGGCAGTGGAGAGGGAGGCTGCCTGTCGCGCCGCCTTCCTGATGACGTGCTGCAGCAGGACAGGACTTCAAAACGAGGACGGCGGGAATCGGGACGGAGTCTCTGGTAAGTTTATTATACGATTTTATTTAAAATATATTGGTTGTCCCTCATTTCCAATCCCCCCAACCCCCACCCCGTAATGCCGGCGAATTAGAGCCCGCCATTAAAGGCTGTTCACCCAGGTTAAGACTAGAAACGGAGTTTTGAGTGATTCGGGAATCGGCCGCATTTTCTTTTCAATCCTGCATGCTCGCAGCAGTATATTTATAGATAGATTTCTGGCACGGAACCGCTTTTCTCCCTCATCTGATGGCAATATCCGAGGCCCTGGTGCCTCGGGCTCTGTAGTGTGGCCGGCAGGTTGGAGCAGCCAAGTGGAAGCATCGTCTGCAGAGTTGCAGATGGTAAAAGATTTTATGACAGGCCCAAGCATGAGGTCAAGCCAGCTTCCTTTCCAGCTAGAGAAATTCTTCATAAAACAGAATGTTGCCAGGGTGACGGAGCGACGTGCCATGCTGGGACATGAACATAAAGGACTGCAGGTGTTGGTAGTTCAGCGGGATAACACACCCGCTGCAGAGAGATCTGCGTGTTACTAAAAATCACTAGTAGGAAAGAGGTTCACTCGGATTGTCATCGTCTGAGGTTAGTTAAACGTTTATAGCTGCAATCGGCACGTTATTTGTATTAAGCTACAGGTCCGAGTAACACATACATCCTGTGCTTGAAATGGAAAAATAGAAGTGCAGGTACTCTGTACCAGAGTACCTGCTAGTTTTTGAATAGTGCCAGCACTCTTCAATTAAAAGCATTACGTGTCTCTGGGGATTGCCTGTACTCTCCCATTGAAAGTATTACATCTGCCTTGATACACACGTATTAACCTCTTTCTACACATCTGCAAAGGGCTTCTAGTAACACAGCACACCCAGAGAGGAGAGAGAAAGTTGGAGGGGGGAGAGGGCGAGTCAGGGGAACAGGTTCTTCTTTGATGGAATACCAGATGAAAATAAAGCGCATTTAGATTTTAGCCCATTACTACCTTTTGGAGACAAGTTCATGGGGAGCCAGGAAACTTATTTGTCGATGTTTGTTTTGGTTTACCTGGCTCTAACAGATCGTGGTTGAATGATGTCAGTCTTCGGGGCGCAAACACGGCTGGGGGCAATTGCTGAACGTCTTCGCATGCAGTGACTAACAGCCTACAACTACAATAACGCCAGTGTCTGTGGGGAGGTTGCTTGCATTCTCGGGTCTGTGCTAAGCACCCCCACCTGCTCAGAGGCCCCAGCAGACGTGGTATTATCTACTGTAGTCTGTCACCAGGCAATGCCAGGCCTAGACAGGCTGTAATAAAGGAAACCTATTGAGTGCAGTGCAGTGAAGGGTGAGTGATGTCTGTGTGAGTGCAGGGTGAGTGATGTGTGTGTGAGTGCTGGGTGAGCAGTGTGCCTGTGTGAGTCCAGGGTGAGTGATGCCTGTGTGAGTGCAGGGTGAGTGATGTCTGTGTGAGTGCAGGGTGAGCAGTGTGCCTGTGTGAGTCCAGGGTGAGTGATGCCTGTGTGAGTCCAGGGTGAGTGATGCCTGTGTGAGTCCAGGGTGAGTGATGTCTTTGTGAGTGCAGGGTGAGTGATGTCTGTGTGAGTGCAGGGTGAGCAGTGTGCCTGTGTGAGTGCAAGGTGAGTGATGTCTGTGTGAGTGCAGGGTGAGCAGTGTGCCTGTGTGAATCCAGGGTGAGTGATGTCTGTGTGAGTGCAGGGTGAGCAGTGTACCTGTGTGAGCCCAGAGTGAGTGATGTGGATGGGTGATTGCTGGCTTAGTAATGTGTCAGGGAAGGGTGAGTAATGGGTCTATGAGTGCAGGGTGACTGTGCCTATGTGAATGCAGGGAGAGAGATGTATCTGTGCAAAGAGACTTGTCTGGCTACTCCCAGAGATGTATTCGCCAAGCCACCTCTTTCTCAAATGTGCTTGAGAATACACCATTTGCCCACCCTTTTTTCAAAATGTTCTCGTGGGAGAACCCCCGAACCCCCCATAGGTGGTTCGGCCTTGCTTGCTGCACTCGCTCGCCACAGTGCAGTATTTACGCCCCACCACTTTCAAATGTCACCAGCCGCCACTGTTTTAATGACACAGTGTACATGGGACCCAAATCTGGACATACCTATCCCACTAAGGGCGACACGCTAATGTATGCAAAGAAGTGAAGGATGGAATGCTTGAATTGATCTAAGCAACTGGAAATTGGGGCTCATTAGCCCTATAAACCGCTCTCAAAGGTGTTTTATGAAAAGAAGCAATTCATGAAGTCTGGCATATTAACTCACCAAGGACTTTTGATGGGATGTAACTGAACCAATCCTTGTTGTTTCAATTGTAAAAGAAGTTTTAAATGATACTATTTAAAACTATAAGGAACACATTAGGCAAAAGAAAAAGTAACGTTAGTAGCAGAGATGTTTTAAGGCATGGACAAAGTGGCTGTGGCCCAGGGACCTAAACTGTTCAGTGGCCCCCTGCTAGAGCCAGCTCTATTCTTCAGAGACTCTTGCCCTGATGGCATTCAATAATTCCTAAGCATTTTGTTTCAAATATAATTTTCCTTTACATTGTTTTTAAAGTGGGTGATGCGTGAGAGTCTATAAATGTTCTTTATGTTTCACACAACATCCATAAAAAGGGTTCTTTTAGATCAAAACAGGACCTTATATATCATATGTCACAGTGATTATTTGAAGTAATATTAGTGAGTTGTTCTTGAGTTACAATATTGAAAACACAGGTCACTATCCCTAAATATTAGATGTAAACACATTTAAAATTTGGACCAGTGTGCCTGTGCACTGTCAGTGACCTGGCCAAAGTGGGCACTAAAGAGATGAAACTGATTCATAAATTCAAAACTGTTCTGAACAGGGACCAGGGCCCCCAAAATCCTTAAGATGTCCCTGATTAGAAGAGTTCAATTTACAGTGCAGGCATCATCACTTTCAACGAACTTGTTGGTGTTGGAGGTGATGTTACCATTTATAAATGACTTTGTCTAGTGCCTTTTAGAAATTAAAATCTCTTGTTTTTGCAAAGACCAGACTGAACAAATCACTACTGCCAAGCAGATGTTGTGTGTAATTGTACTCGCTTCTGTCCTTGCATAGCCATGTACTACTGGGTTTTACCTGTTGGTTCTTCTCCATGCAGACCACGGTACTTGGCGTAAAAAATTGGTACACAATGGTACACGTTCAATTTGCATGTGATAATCTGAATTTTCCATCCAGAACAGTATATACAGTGCTAAAACACCCTTGGTACCCATTTCAAATAATATGTAATCAATAGTGCTTTATACCTATAATTTTAGATCCTGTTTAAGGGCTTTGTAAGTCGTCCCATGACATTCTACAGAAGTTGGTACTAAACATTAGTAAACATGACTTTTTTCTAAAACCCCAAATCTCCACCTATTGAAAATGGGGCTTAATACACAGAGGTCAATGTGAGCGGTAGTGGCCATCTCACTGGGAAGTGGTCTGGAGTAAGATTTTCTCCACTTGGGCTCAGCCACTTAATGTTGGCAAGCACGAGCGGGGAAAAAACTCCGCTCTGAGCGTGGAGTATGAAAAACTGCAAGCTGAATTTCACACCCAGGCGAGTTTTTTTTCAGGGATTTTATTGTCGGATCATTGATTTTACCTTTTCTTATCCTCGCATCCTTCTTAGTTGTTTTCTATAGCCCGGTTTGGCTTGGAGTCATTCCATGGTACAATGGGTTATGATCTTCTTAGGTGCTGAGTTTGCAGAATTTCACATGGACCAATTAACAATTAACTCAAGTACGACTTGACTTTGATTCCGCACATTGCCGCTGGTTATCAAGAGCACCCACTGTTGTAACTATTTATTCAGTGCACATTCCCATGGAGTGAAGGAGATTTTGGAAAAAGCTGTGAAGCTGGGGAATAGACAAGCAGCCTCTTTTAGGATCATAGGGTGGTATTCTTCTTTTAGGGTTTTGTTTTTTTATAAATCTTTTTATTAAACAAGAAAATTGACATTGCGAGGCACCATTAAGGTCTGATGAATTAGTTGGTAACATTGTTATGGCGATAGGAGATCTTCCTGGGGTGTCGATACAGGGGGAGTACACATATTACCATGATATAAATTCCAATCAGACCAAATGTGGGACCACTTTTTAGGACACCCCCTAGACACATACACCGTCTTCTCCCGGAACATACACAAATCCATGTCCCTGTTCCATTGCCGGTACATGTATAGATCCCCACATTTGGGCAATATTTCGGTTTGCCACCATCAACCCCAAAGTGATCCATGCAATCCTTTTGTTGTTAAGATCCGTCGGCTCCGACACATTCAGGAGACACCGCTTGGCCTCCATGGGAACAGTAAGTGCAATGACCTCACTAATGGTGTTGTGTATTCTCTGCCAATATCTCTGGATATGTGGACATTCCCAGAGGATGTGTAGAAATGAGACTTCACTGCCACAGCCCCTCCTACAGTTGCTATTCTCCGCCCTCCCCACTCTTAGCAGACAGCGTCCGGTCATATAGATACGGTGCAATATTTTATGTTGGACTAGTCGCAGTCTGGCTAATGTGGCCACTTCTCGCGGGGAAGCATTCGCCTCCACCCAGTCTTCGTCATCCTATAAAATTCCATCCCTCTCCCATTTCTCCCGTAGATGCTGTAGGGGTTCAGCTAAGTTGTTGACCAACTTTTTATACATCAGGGAAATAGCTTTAGTAGGCAAGTAGCCATCTAAAATCCTATCCTCCAGGGGTGAGGATTCAGTAGGGTTGTCGTCCCTGTGGAGGCATGACTGTAGTGCGTGTCAAACCTGTAGGTATCAAAAGTGTTCTGTTGCGGCCAGATCATGCTCCTGCTGTAGGGAGGGAAAGGGTTTAACCTCCCTCTTCACCTAGAGGTCACCAATCCTAGAGATGCCTATTAGGTCCCACTTGTCGAAGCCCCTAGTTTTCCACAAATTCCCAAGTATGTCGGAATCCCACAGGGGGGTAGCTAATGTTGGTTTGCCCTCCCATCACAAACTTCTAGTAGCTGCTTGCCAGATTTGTGCAGAGTGCTTGGTTGGCCCAGACAGATGGAGTTTCCCTTTGCTTGTGTACAGAGCCCTGTTATATGTCTCCCACCCCGGCAGTAACCATCTGTCCATTGTGTAACCAGGTTCGTCTGCCTGGCTATACGTCCCATGATTGATGGCTGCCAGGTGGGCTGCCCAATAGTATCTTCTGAGGTCGGGAGGACAATGCCCCCATCATACCAGGTGAGAATCAGTTTGGAGAGTGCTAAACGTGGCCGGCCATTCCACAGCAGGCTTCTCTGCAGACTTTCAATATGTTTAAAATAGCTAGCAGGGACAAGGTCCAATGAGTTCTGCAACACATACAGGAAGAGTGGCAAGCACATCATTTTAAATAAGGACGCCCTGCCCAACAGAGGGAGTGGAAGCCCTTTCCAGCATTCCAAGTCTCTCTGTAATCGCTGTAGGGGTGGGAGGAGATTATGAGAGTATCTACTAGCAGGGTCGGTAGTGATATAAATGCCTAGGTACTTAAAGCCCGTCTTGGTGATCTGCATCAGACACCCCCTGGGGAGGTAAGGCTGGGGTCCGTGGAGGACATATAGTATTGATTTACTCCAGTTAATTGAATATCCAGAGTAACTGCCAAAGATTGCGAATATGTCTAGCACAGCTATAAGGGATGCCTTTGGGGAAGCCAGAAACAGTAGCACGTCATCAGCGTACAGAGAGATACGGTCTTCCCACGTTTCCGCCCATCTCAGTCCACGTATCACCGGATCCTTCCGTATCCAGGATGCCAGGGGTTCTAGTGCCAGTGCAAATAAAAGCGGTCCGAGAGGGCAGCCCTGACGAGTCCCCCTACCCAGGGTGAAGGCTGACGACTTTTTATTATTAACGACCACTTGAGCTAGAGGCTTCAAGTATAGGAGCTGCACCCACTGTATCTTTTAGGGTTTTGGACTTGCTGCAGTGCAGACTATTGAATGTGCCTCTAGTCTACAAAGTTAACAGTACATTTTAGGGTTTACCTGAAAAGTTGCACCTTACTTTACTGTGCCTCCCTATTGGTTGTGATGCCCTTCAGAAAGTGGCACTTTAGGCATTTTCACTTAACACTCTTGTATATGTTTTTTAACTACATCAGTTGTTAATTAAAAAAAAAACAAGTGTCATGGCTCTTGCCAGGAGGCATTTTGGCCCAGCCCATTTCTCTTGTTAGCACCACCTAAAACACAACCAACTACTAACCATGAAAGTGGGGAGGGAATGTAGTGTAATGGCCAAACTGCCGATTTCAGAGCTGGGGAACCATTTTTGAGTCTCGCCGTAAATGCAACAACCTGTTATTCTGGGCAAATCACTTAATCTACCCGTAATTGAATGTGTCCTTAACTTGTGCTCCTAAAGTGCCTGTGCTAATCATTAAGTGACATTGCTGAGCACCAGAAACCACCGGCTTAAATTGAGTACTGCTCTTTATAGTATTTAGTAGTGTGACTGTAATGAAGTATTTTTCCTTTTTATAAGAAAAAGCACTGTCTGGGTACAACGGGTGTTAGTGTTCAGACACCCATTAGTAATATGGCCCTAGTGGCGTTACTGTGTGAAAGAAAATGACAAATTGTATGTGGGGGCCACTTGGTGTGGGTGAGGCTTGTGGATGTTTCAGCAACAGCGCTGGACTGGAAAGCAGAAATGTAAGTGTTGAAATGGTCAATGATAAAGGAGGTTTTATTGCATATATAATGGACTTTACTTAGAAAAAGATAGATGTTGAGTGGGCCAGCAGATGGGCCAATGAAGCCATGACTGTGTGAGGCATTTAGGCAATGATTGAGGAGAAGATGGTTTTTGCTATCTCCTAAATGAGTAAAGTGTGCAGAAGTATTTCTTACATGTGTGCTCCTCTGTCAGTCATTGAGCTTGATTCAGAAGTTCTGATGAGTGTCACAAACTGATGGGGCCTTCCACTGGGTAACTACTTCCAAAGTGCTCTTAAAAAGGCCCTGATAGCCACGGTATAGTGTCTGCTTCCATTTGACATCTTTTCCTTCAGCTGCCCTGGCAAAGCTCATCCAATTCAAAGCCCTATGCTATATGTTCAAAGCTAAAGCTGGTGTGGGCCCGCAATATATCGAGGAACTGGTGGCACCCTATCAGCCTACATGTATGTTAAGATCAATGAACCAGGCCCTGTGTAGTGTCCCTAGGTTCAGATTGGCCTGCATGGTTGGTCGATCTTTCACTGTTTTGGGTCCCAGACTGTGGAACGCTCTCCCAGAGTCTATGAGAAACTGTACCTCATTTCTTGCATTCCAGAAAGATTTGAAAACTTGGTTATTTTAAACAGTGGCTACGTTCACTGTACCCTCTTGATTAGCGCTAGGAAACCCTACTTGGGTGCTGTAACGCAAAATAAGACTATCAATAAACACAAATTAAGAAAAATAAACTTTTTTTAAATAAGGTTTTGTGGTGTGCATAAAACACTTAAACCCCTCCCAGAGGCGAGTTACACCCACTTCATAGTGCTCTGCCCAACTGAGTCCCTTACCCCATCAATCATTCAAGTGACAACATTGTGTGGTGCATAGAAAGGCCGCAGTTTATGAAAACATGGCTTATACATCTTTTAGCCTTTGGCTGGTCATTCTTAAACATCCATGTTATTCTACATCATGTATTGTTCTCCACGTTTGGCGTTAGTCCTTTCATGACAGCACTATCTTAGCTCGAGGTGCCCCCTTTAAGCAAGGTCTCCGTGTTGTGCGGTTCCAGGCCTCCCTTGCTACTGAATGTATGTCTTGATTGGGGGGTTTAGTTGCTTCAAGAGGGAACCTGTGCCCCTTTTGAAACCCCCAGCTGCTTGCCTCCTCTCGCCCAGATTGAACGGCTAGCTTAGGGGGGTAACTAATCTGGTCCCCCCCTTTTCGTGGGCTTGTAGGGGGGTTCCCGCATTCGGGAGGCGTTTGGCACAGGCCCCTATTGGATCTGGCTTCACCTACCCTGGCCCACGACTCAACTTCTTTTCCTGTGGAAAAGTTACTTGGCAATGTATACGACAGATTTTTCGACCAGTTGAAGTGGGACCATGTTCATAAGATCTTAGTCATCATATATTAAGTTCTCTTTCTTGAATATATCCTAGGGAAGGGCTTTTTTTAGCCTGCATACAAGATATTCCCAAGAGCAAATCGTGCTTCCTAATCAACGTTTTAGTTCTTCTTTGCGGCGATGAGGTCACTTCACATACAGATGATATATATCGTCCATTTTAAGTAGCAATATGTAAATGAGCACTCGATATACCACTGAATTCTGAAAGATCCCCATCTTCTTGTACAGGAAATTACTGTTCCCTCTGTTTCTATTGAGTTTCCAGGGATATACTGTGCATTCCAGGGTAATTAAAGAGAAAAACATGAGGTTGTTGTAGAGACATTGACATTGAAGCTGAGGACCACAGACTTTAAAGAAATGTTATGAGTGTAAAAACCATGAAGACCAAAGTCATTACCTTTCCTGTTTAGCCCATAGGCAGCTTAGGTACACTCTGGAAACGTGACCTTCCCTGAGAGGGTTAATTTGAAAAAATTGAGCCTGGCCTCTGGAATGCCGAGCAAACAATCGCCGGCTGGTAATGATGTAAAGTCGTATCAAACAGTTAATTAGTTTCACTCTTTATTAATGTTTCTAGGGTTTCTTGAAAAGAAAGTTGGACGATGAAAATAACTTTGTTCCAATTATCCACAGAAATGCTGAGTCTGCCGCACACTAATTGGGCCTCATTTACCAGGGGAACAAAGTCACCTGCAGCCGCTGGACTCCGAAACAGTTATAAAACACAGCTCTGCTCCCCATGGTGACCGGGCCTCTGTGTAAATCTGCTCTCATAGCCTCGTCGCCAAATGTAGTTGGACGTTTTCCAGGCCTTGGAGGTTTGGCGAATGGTGGTGAGTGTAAAAGTGTATGGCCGCTTTCAGAAGATGAGGGTGACTGCTTTATTCAGAAAATCTCTCTAATGCAACTTGGAACATGCAAAGTAAGGGCAGAGCACACTCATTAGGAAGGCGGTTGTGAATATATTTCACAGCGAGAAGAAAAATAATTTGTCACTGGGATCTTGAAAAACATTTCCCCTTGTCAGGGTGGCTCCTGTCAAATCTGTGATGATGCCTTTAGTTAACTCCACCGATTCTATTTAATTTACAAAAAGACATTTGTCAAAGCACCAGGCCAGGGTAGTGTGAGGAAAGGGAAGCATAAAAGTAGTTTAAAAAAAAATAGTTTTTTCAACTTGCTATTGAAAGGGATGCTGATAAATAGGATCAGAGACTATTCGGGACCCACCACGTTGCCTGTAGACTTAAAAGACAGTCAGGGCCCGATTCACTGCTGTCGTTGTCGGGGCCTGGCACCCGTTGCAGGACCGCCACATCACAGTTCCTCATTGCAGAGGTCTCACCACGAGTGCGAGCCCCCCTCCACGAGTGCGGTCCCCCCTCCATGGACGCGAGCCCTTCCGCCACGACTGCAGGGCCTCTGCCACAAGTGCGAGCCCCCTGCCATGACGGCAAACTCCCTCCCATAAGTGTGAGCCCCCCCCACAAGTACTAGCCTCCCACCATGACTGCGTGGCCTCCACCATGAGTCTGAGGCCTCCGCCACAAGTATGGAACCCCCCCACGACTGTGAACCCCGTGCCGCAAGTGCGAGCCCCCTTCCACAATTGTAAGCCCCTCAACACAACTGCGGGACCTCTGCCACGAGTGCGGAGACCCTTTGTAAATAGAGCCCTTAGAATCCGGCTGGCAATCTGTGAGTCTGTGTGATTTATCCCTCTAGGCAAGCTTTTATACCCACATATTGTAAGGGGTATGCCGGCCGTAACAGGGTAAAATGGAGGGTGTTCCGACCAGAGTTTGCAATCCCTCCATACCCTGCAGTTATCAACTGTCTTCCGTGTAATTGATAGTTTCTGTTGTGATTCAGTTCAGACAGATCCACCATAAAGAGCTTGTAGGAGGACAATCTGCCCTTCACAACCTACCTCCCTCCCAAAGAGAAGCGACAAGTGAAACATGCTAAATAGGAAAAAATCTCCATCGTCTTCCCAAAATGCTAGGTGCCTCGCCTAGTGAAGTTCTTTCTGTTCCCTTTTAAAGGAAAAATCGACCTAATTGGCTGAGGTCTATAAAAGTATATTGATCATCAAAATATGGGCTGTTTGACCATAAGGCATAATTCAACTGTAAAATATCTATATGTAAAAAAAATCCCAAATCTTTACCAAAATCACCCTTATCTTAACTAAGATATGGGTTAAATGAAGACTGACCTGTCTGTTGCTCGAGCATATCTGGAGAGTTATTGACATTCCCATCGGGTATAAAGAGCAGAATTCAGGAAATTATGAAAAATCTGTGTTTCTTAGAGGAGGCGTGATGAAACTGCCCAATGCACTCTTGCAGGCATCAAGATGTCGTGCTTGTGCCATCACACTCACCATCCTGGTATAGATAAGAAAAACTCTAGTCTCCATCTGGGAGTGGCCATCACTCACTATGTGCCGGAATGGTGTTCGACTCTGCGTTGTGAGGGGCTGGATCAGCATAGTAAACATCATCCATCATGTAAATGACAACGCGTTGTATGACAGAGCTGAGCGGTCAGTCAGCCACCACAGCAGAAATCAGCTGGCGGGCTTTACCCCATACTCACATTGGGGACTGTGTAGTTTGGGCTGTTTAGCATTCAGAGATATCCGCAGCCTCGCTGTGTACTCAATGTGGTTCCTGAGCTCCAGAAGCCATAGAACTATTATTTTGAGAACAAAAGTATGACGTAACACAAATACAGTAAAGCTACCCAGAAAAATATTTTTAAGCATCTACCTCATGCCTAGCTAGAGCTGGGATATGATTGGTGGTGGTAATGTGGCTTGAAGCCGTTGTTTGGTATAAGGAAGGATTGGTGTTTGGGCAGGAGTCTGCTCTTCCGAGGAATGTTTGTATTTTAAGGACCCACAAGAGTGTACATTTTCATAAATAAGTGTTTTGGGCATATACTGTAGCCTTAGTTTTCCAAAAGGGGAGGTTACAAATGTGTTTTTTTTTGTTTCTCTTTTGTTTTCCTGTATTGAGGGAGACGGTCAAATTCACAGAGGAAGATTTGTGTTGAAAACAATTTTTTTCGCTGGGGACACGTCCTTCTCCTTCGGCACTGTATTTTACCACCTTCCGAATGCATTTTTCTTAGACCTTCTATATCTGGCTCAAAATGTGATGACCAGTTCAGACATTTGAAAGATTTGTTAGGGAATATGAATAACCTTGGCTTTGATCAAATGGTTTACCGCCTCAGCCACGAATTGCAGCCATGGTTTAGATTTCTACCCTCTCTGTCTCTCACTACATTCCTTTTGTCTAGTTGGACCATGGACGTTTTGGATCATGCCCATATGCCTTCTTTGTAATTGAGAGGCTACCCCACAAAATAAAATTGCTCCCATTAAACCAGCCTTTCTCTGGCCAGGTGGCATGGAGTACACTAGCCAGGATTAACTGTGCTAAGCCCCTCCTGTCTTACCCTTACCTCTCAGAAGTCTCCCACAGCAATTCTGGCATCAACAATCATGGACATGATCACAACCCTAGACCTACTGACAGCCATCACTCAATGAAAGTGCAAGTCAGGGGAGTCCTGGAAAAGTAAGTCATTGTGTAATAATCACCATCTCCTGAAAATGCAAGAAAAGAGTGCTGAACAATAGAAGGAAGATCCCAGAATCCCCATTTACTTCATCACCTGCTTCATTCATGTTGTAATTCCTGCACAAAATTGGGGCTTGTAGAGACATTAAATTATTACTTGAAAACCCAAAGGTGCACTTGCGTTGCTGACAGGGACTGTCGCTGTAATTTGACTTGAGTTGACTGACATAATAAGAGCTCTCTATTTTCTTTTTTCCTTTTAGCTTTCACCAAAAAAGTGTTTTGAATGCAACCATCTTATCATTGTATGTTGTTACATTTAACCAGGTATGTTCAATAAATGTGCACTGGCAGGGTGTAAGGTGGAGGGTTAATTTTCTGTGTCAGAGTAATTAAGATTGGCACTAAAATAGATAAGAACATTTTTTTAATACAGAACAAACACCTGGTATTGTACAGAATGATGGCACATACAGGTCTTGTGTACAAGTGCATAGCCCCAAGAAAGATCTCATCAAAATTAAATCCCCAAAGCAGATCGAAACGCATAGGCATAGCGTGAGAGTGTTTGGGTGCAAAGTTTAAAAATAAAGTGACTGAGCCCTCAGTATTGGACTGATGAACACTGAATAACACCCACGCAAGGGGGCAAACCTTAGAAGACTTCAAGGTGCTTGATTACAAAAAAACAATTTACTTTCGTTTATGTTTATAATTTGGCACAGCTCTGTTTCTTTATTTATTATTGCTTAGATTCATTTTTATTCGAAGTTCTTATGGATTAGGAAAGATTTTTGATCTAAGATGAATGTGTTGTAGAGTTAAATGATCTTTCTTCTAGACCTGGCCATTAAAGGGTATCTGCATGTTGTGTAATGCACAGTGAGTTTTCCTTTAGAACCGACCACTAAATGAGATGATTTATCTATTCATATGAAAAAAGATTTGTGTAAAAATACTTGAGCTCAGAGTAACTATGCATGAATGCACATTAAATTAATACAGACACGATGAACAATATCCACATGTCCAGGGGTTGCATTACATTGGTACAAAGGCAGGTGAATGGGGTGCTGTTTTGTGTCATTCATTTTTGTGGCTTTAAACACATTCTTCTAGGATCTTAAAAATATTACGTCTAATGTTATATATCTGGCGACACAACGATTTCTTCAAGAATTATCTAGAATTTGCTAGAACGTCTGCAACATACGCTGATGCAAAGGCATCCGTGCAATTTAGTGATGACCGCACGTCCTACTTCTATGTCACAGTGGAAGTGGGACATGAAGCAATCTCCCCGTCTGGTGGTGTAGGTTGATTTCCCACCTAATTGTCTGTGCAGATTTACCCCAAATTTTAATAGTCACCTCAAAAAGTATTGTTATTTATTATTATTATTATTATTGTATAGAGAGTTGATGTGCCATTTTTCGTCCAATTCAGATAATCTGGTCACAGTTGGTATAATTTCCGCATTATAAATGTATTACTACGTGTGGCTGGGAGCATCATGCAAGAGGCACCTAGAATTAATCTTCCTCAAATCACGACTATTGTCTGGACGGTCTTTGAGGCATGTGTGAGATCTGGGTGGAATTTGTATGGGGATGGTAGGGGCTTGGGAGAGCTGCAGTCGTACCTCAAGGACAGTTGTTTTCTAGTCCAAATCTGAGTTGAGAACTCAAACTAGGCTTGGCTGTGTTGGGTGCTGCATTGCAATCTTATGTCTGACCCTCTTTTTTTATTGTCAGTCATGTCATGAAGCGGAGCTACCCTTTTCTTGCCTGATTCAGTGACTAGTATCAACCAGTTACTGAGAAATTGTGTTTGTCTTTTATATAGGCAGATATCTTGGTTGGGGATAGTCACCAAGTTGTTTGTGCCAACTGACAGGGCACGCATGAGCTATATGTGTGCAATATAATTATTTTAGTGATTCTAATTTTAAAATGTTCTATCCAACATTAGGGCACATTCACAAAAATGTGTACTTTTACCCTGATGTCAATGGGTTTTGCCACAGTTCAATTTGTGTTTCATTTTCATAAATTTAGTACAAATGGTCAAAAGAGCATAGCAGGTCAGGCAGAGCAAATAGGTAACAGATGTTTGCACAGGGGAGAAATGCTCAATCTTTGCTCTCAAGGGTTGGACAAGACTCAGGGGTTTCTTTTAGTGTTTGGCAGAGGGCAAGCTTTGCAGTACATTAGCAGAGCTCCTGCACTGGAGTACGTGGGGCTCCTCCAAACCGATTTAGACGTGGCGGACTGCTGATAGACTCTCTGTCCGACCCATCCAGAGTCAGTCATAGGTGGTGTCCCATCCGTGAGCGAGATGCCCCCATCTTGCATCAGGAAGATCGACCTTCCGAAGCAGATTTCCTCTGCTGGATCTACCATAGAAAGTGGACTGGACAGGGGTAGGGAAGACCAATGATGGTTTCATGCACAAGATGAAATCTCCTTGAATATAAGTATTTTTTTTTTAGAAACCATCCCAGCATTCAGTGTTGCCAAAACCGTCAAAAGAAGGTTCAGCCAAAAAATCTCCACCAAAGTAACAGCAGTGTGTCCTTGACTGCTGTGTGTGACTAGAGCTGGGGCCTGACCCAGTGAGCCATTGATCAACATCTAAATGAGCCAATCACAATGTGTAAGGGACAGCAACACTACATTTTGGGATCACTGACAAAATATCGACCAAGAAAATATCGACCTACATGAATATCGATGCAGAAATATCGAAGGCAAGAATATCGACATCCTATCTACAACATGGCAAGTACAAAAATATCGAAAAAAAATATATAGATGTTAAAAATATCCTTTTTTTCTGTAAAAATATAAATGTAACATAAAGTAAATAACACTAATAAATAAAATAAACATAGTTAAAAATATATAATAATGTTAGAAATTAATACATAATACATATGTAATAATAATACATTAATTAAACATATACAGAAATTATATAATATATACATACTTAACAATAGGTTTTAATAATTATTTTAATAAATTATAAATTAATAAAAATATTATAAATTACAAATACATTTTCAACCATAAAACAAAAACATAAATAAAAAATAAAGAATTATGTTTAATTTAAAAACATTAAATATACTTTTAATATTTTTAAAATTAATTATATACTACATTATCTAAATTTATACAAAAAAATAATAGCTAAATAAATAAAAATACTATTCAAAGTCCATAAGTAAAAAAAGACAGTAATAAAAAAGTTGGATAGCATAGAACTTAAAATTACCATACCCACACCACAGAGCGCAACAGTAGAGAAACCGTTGGATAGCGTAGGGGTAAAAATTACTATTCCAACTCCAGAGAGTGCAACAGTAGGGAAAACGCTGGATAGCGTAGAGGTAAAAATTACTATTCCAACTCCAAAAAGTGCAGCAGTAGGGAAAGCGTTGGATAGCGTAGGGGTAAAAATTACTATTCCAACTCCAGAAAGTGCAACAGTAGGGAAAGCGATGGATAGCGTTCGGGTAAAAATTACTATTCCAACTCCAGAGAGTGCAACAGTAGGGAAAACATTGGATAGCGTTCAGGTAAAAATTACTATTCCCACTACAGAGAGTGCAACAGTAGGGAAAGCGTTGGATAGAGTAGGGGTAAAAATTACTATTCCAACTCCAGAGAGTGCAACAGTAGGGAAAATGTTGGATAGTGTATAGGTAAAAATTACTATTCTCACTCCAGAGAGTGCAACAGTAGGGAAAGTGTTGGATAGCGTAGGGGTAAAAAATACTATTCCAACTCCAGAGAGTGCAACAGTAGAAAAAACATTGGATAGCGTAGGGGTAAAAATTACTATTGCAACTCCAAACAGTGCAACAGTCGGGAAAGCGTTGGATAGCGTAGGGGTAAAAATTACGATTTCCACTCCAGAGAGTGCAACAGTAGGGAAAGCGTTGGATAGCGTAGGGGTAAAAATTACTATTCCCACTCTAGAGAGTGCAACAGTAAGGAAAGCGTTGGATAGCGTAGGGGTAAAAATTACTATTCCAACTCCAGAGAGTGCAACAGTAGGAAAAATGTTGGATAGTGTAGAGGTAAAAATTACTATTCTCACTCCAGAGAGTGCAACAGTAGGGAAAGTGTTGGATAGCGTAGGGGTAAAAAATACTATTCCAACTCCAGAGACTGCAACAGTAAGGAAAGCGTTGGATAGCGTAGGGGTAAAAATTACTATTCCCACTCCAGAGAGTGCTACAGTAAGGAAAGCGTTGGATAGCGTAGGGGTCAAAATTACTATTCCCACTCCAGAGAGTGCAACAGTAGGGAAAGCGTTGGATCGCGTAGGTGGAAAATTACTCTTCCCACTCCAGAGAGCGCAACAGTAGGGAAAGCGTTGGATAGCGTAGGGGTTTAAATTACTATTCCCACTCCAGAGGGTGCAACAGTAGGGAAAGCGTTGGATAGCGTAGGGGTTTAAATTACTATACCCACTCCAGAGGGTGCAACAGTAGGGAAAGCGTTGGATAGCGTAGGGGTAAAAATTACTATTCCCACTCCAGAGAGAGCAACAGTAGGGAAAATGTTGGATAGCGTAGGGGTTTAAATTACTATTCCCACTACAGAGAGTGCAACAGTAGGGAAAGCGTTGGATAGAGTAGGGGTAAAAATTACTATTCCAACTCCAGAGAGTGCAACAGTAGGGAAAGTGTTGGATAGCGTAGGGGTAAAAAATACTATTCCAACTCCAGAGAGTGCAACAGTAGGAAAAACATTGGATAGCGTAGGGGTAAAAATTACTATTGCAACTCCAAACAGTGCAACAGTCGGGAAAGCGTTGGATAGCGTAGGGGTAAAAATTACGATTTCCACTCCAGAGAGTGCAACAGTAGGGAAAGCGTTGGATAGCGTAGGGGTAAAAATTACTATTCCCACTCCAGAGAGTGCAACAGTAAGGAAAGCGTTGGATAGCGTAGGGGTAAAAATTACTATTCCAACTCCAGAGAGTGCAACAGTAGGAAAAATGTTGGATAGTGTAGAGGTAAAAATTACTATTCTCACTCCAGAGAGTGCAACAGTAGGGAAAGTGTTGGATAGCGTAGGGGTAAAAAATTACTATTCCAACTCCAGAGAGTGCAACAGTAAGGAAAGCGTTGGATAGCGTAGGGGTAAAAATTACTATTCCCACTCCAGAGATTGCAACAGTAAGGAAAGTGTTGGATAGCGTAGGGGTCAAAATTACTATTCCCACTCCAGAGAGTGCAACAGTAGGGAAAGCGTTGGATCGCGTAGGCGGAAAATTACTCTTCCCACTCCAGAGAGCGCAACAGTAGGGAAAGCGTTGGATAGCGTAGGGGTTTAAATTACTATTCCCACTCCAGAGGGTGCAACAGTAGGGAAAGCGTTGGATAGCGTAGGGGTTTAAATTACTATTCCCACTCCAGAGGGTGCAACAGTAGGGAAAGCGTTGGATAGCGTAGGGGTAAAAATTACTATTCCCACTCCAGAGAGAGCAACAGTAGGGAAAATGTTGGATAGCGTAGGGGTTTAAATTACTATTCCTACTACAGAGAGTGCAACAGTAGGGAAAGCGTTGGATAGAGTAGGGGTAAAAATTACTATTCCAACTCCAGAGAGTGCAACAGTAGGGAAAATGTTGGATAGTGTATAGGTAAAAATTACTATTCTCACTCCAGAGAGTGCAACAGTAGGGAAAGTGTTGGATAGCGTAGGGGTAAAAAATACTATTCCAACTCCAGAGAGTGCAACAGTAGGAAAAACATTGGATAGCGTAGGGGTAAAAATTACTATTGCAACTTCAAACAGTGCAACAGTCGGGAAAGCGTTGGATAGCGTAGGGGTAAAAATTACGATTTCCACTCCAGAGAGTGCAACAGTAGGGAAAGCGTTGGATAGCGTAGGGGTAAAAATTACTATTCCCACTCCAGAGAGTGCAACAGTAAGGAAAGCGTTGGATAGCGTAGGGGTAAAAATTACTATTCCCACTCCAGAGAGTGCAACAGTAAGGAAAGCGTTGGATAGCGTAGGGGTAAAAATTACTATTCCAACTCCAGAGAGTGCAACAGTAGGAAAAATGTTGGATAGTGTAGAGGTAAAAATTACTATTCTCACTCCAGAGAGTGCAACAGTAGGGAAAGTGTTGGATAGCGTAGAGGTAAAAAATACTATTCCAACTCCAGAGAGTGCAACAGTAAGGAAAGCTTTGGATAGCGTAGGGGTAAAAATTACTATTCCCACTCCAGAGAGTGCAACAGTAAGGAAAGTGTTGGATAGCGTAGGGGTCAAAATTACTATTCCCACTCCAGAGAGTGCAACAGTAGGGAAAGCGTTGGATCGCGTAGGCGGAAAATGACTCTTCCCACTCCAGAGAGCGCAACAGTAGGGAAAGCGTTGGATAGCGTAGGGGTTTAAATTACTATTCCCACTCCAGAGGGTGCAACAGTAGGGAAAGCGTTGGATAGCGTAGGGGTTTAAATTACTATTCCCAATCCAGAGGGTGCAACAGTAGGGAAAGCGTTGGATAGCGTAGGGGTAAAAATTACTATTCCCACTCCAGAGAGAGCAACAGTAGGGAAAATGTTGGATAGCGTAGGGATTTAAATTACTATTCCCACTCCAGAGGGTGCAACAGTAGGGAAAGCGTTGGATAGCGTAGGGGTTTAAATTACTATTCCCACTCCAGAGGGTGCAACAGTAGGGAAAGCGTTGGATAGCGTAGGGGTAAAAATTACTATTCCCACTCCAGAGAGAGCAACAGTAGGGAAAGCATTGGATAGTGTAGGGGTCTTTTGAGGGCAATGAGATTAATAAATTAATTCTTCTAGGTAATGATTGGGACATTCTGGTGAAATGCTTTTACCAGACTGATAAGGTAAGTAAAAGTCCATAGGATTCATCAGTGTCAGTCTTCTAATAGAATGTCCCTAGTAACTCGATTAAGAAAAGAAATTACGATTTCCACTCCAGAGAGTGCAACAGTAGGGAGAGCGTTGGATAGCGTAGGGGTAAAAATTACTATTCCCACTCCAGAGAGTGCAACAGTAAGGAAAGCGTTGGATAGCATAGGGGTCAAAATTACTATTCCCACTCCAGAGAGTGCAACAGTAGGGAAAGCGTTGGATCGCGTAGGGGTGAAAATTACTATTCCCACTCCAGAGAGTGCAACAGTAGGGAAAGCGTTGGATAGCGTAGGGGCTAGAATTACTATTCCCACTCCAGAGAGTGCAACAGTAAGGAAAGCGTTGGATAGCATAGGGGTAAAAATTACTATTCCCACTCCAGAGAGTGCAACAGTAGGGAAAGCGTTGGATCGCGTAGGCGTGAAAATTACTCTTCCCACTCCAGAGAGCACAACAGTAGGGAAAGCGTTGGCTAGCGTAGGGGTTTAAATTACTATTCCCACTCCAGAGGGTGCAACAGTAGGGAAAGCGTTGGATAGCGTAGGGGTAAAAATTACTATTCCCACTCCAGAGGGAGCAACAGTCGGGAAAGTGTTGGATAGCGTAGGGGTAAAAATTACTATTCCCACTCCAGTGAGTCCAACAGTAGGGAAAGCGTTGGATAGCGTTCGGGTAAAAATTACTATTCCAACTCCAGAGAGTGCAACAGTAGGGAAAACATTGGATAGCGTACAGGTAAAAATTACTATTCCCACTACAGAGAGTGCAACAGTAGGGAAAGCGTTGGATAGAGTAGGGGTAAAAATTACTATTCCAACTCCAGAGAGTGCAACAGTAGGGAAAATGTTGGATAGTGTATATGTAAAAATTACTATTCTCACTCCAGAGAGTGCAACAGTAGGGAAAGTGTTGGATAGCGTAGGGGTAAAAAATACTATTCCAACTCCAGAGAGTGCAACAGTAGGAAAAACATTGATAGCGTAGGGGTAAAAATTACTATTGCAACTCCAAACAGTGCAACAGTCGGGAAAGCGTTGGATAGCGTAGGGGTAAAAATTTCGATTTCCACTCCAGAGAGTGCAACAGTAGGGAAAGCGTTGGATAGCGTAGGGGTAAAAATTACTATTCCCACTCCAGAGAGTGCAACAGTAAGGAAAGCGTTGGATAGCGTAGGGGTAAAAATTACTATTCCAACTCCAGAGAGTGCAACAGTAGGAAAAATGTTGGATAGTGTAGAGGTAAAAATTACTATTCTCACTCCAGAGAGTGCAACAGTAGGGAAAGTGTTGGATAGCGTAGGGGTAAAAAATACTATTCCAACTCCAGAGAGTGCAACAGTAAGGAAAGCGTTGGATAGCGTAGGGGTAAAAATTACTATTCCCACTCCAGAGAGTGCAACAGTAAGGAAAGCGTTGGATAGCGTAGGGGTCAAAATTACTATTCCCACTCCAGAGAGTGCAACAGTAGGGAAAGCGTTGGATCGCGTAGGCGGAAAATTACTCTTCCCACTCCAGAGAGCGCAACAGTAGGGAAAGCGTTGGATAGCGTAGGGGTTTAAATTACTATTCCCACTCCAGAGGGTGCAACAGTAGGGAAAGCGTTGGATAGCGTAGGGGTTTAAATTACTATTCCCACTCCAGAGGGTGCAACAGTAGGGAAAGCGTTGGATAGCGTAGGGGTAAAAATCACTATTCCCACTCCAGAGAGAGCAACAGTAGGGAAAATGTTGGATAGTGTAGGGGTTTAAATTACTATTCCCACTCCAGAGGGTGCAACAGTAGGGAAAGCGTTGGATAGCGTAGGGGTTTAAATTACTATTCCCACTCCAGAGGGTGCAACAGTAGGGAAAGCGTTGGATAGCGTAGGGGTAAAAATTATTATTCCCACTCCAGAGAGAGCAACAGTAGGGAAAGCATTGGATAGTGTAGGGGTCTTTTGAGGGCAATGAGATTAATAAATTAATTCTTCTAGGTAATGATTGGGACATTCTGGTGAAATGCTTTTACCAGACTGATAAGGTAAGTAAAAGTCCATAGGATTCATCAGTGTCAGTCTTCTAATAGAATGTCCCTAGTAACTCGATTAAGAAAAGAAATTACGATTTCCACTCCAGAGAGTGCAACAGTAGGGAGAGCGTTGGATAGCGTAGGGGTAAAAATTACTATTCCCACTCCAGAGAGTGCAACAGTAAGGAAAGCGTTGGATAGCGTAGGGGTCAAAATTACTATTCCCACTCCAGAGAGTGCAACAGTAGGGAAAGCGTTGGATCGCGTAGGGGTGAAAATTACTATTCCCACTCCAGAGAGTGCAACAGTAGGGAAAGCGTTGGATAGCGTAGGGGCTAGAATTACTATTCCCACTCCAGAGAGTGCAACAGTAAGGAAAGCGTTGGATAGCATAGGGGTAAAAATTACTATTCCCACTCCAGAGAGTGCAACAGTAGGGAAAGCGTTGGATCGCGTAGGCGTGAAAATTACTCTTCCCACTCCAGAGAGCACAACAGTAGGGAAAGCGTTGGCTAGCGTAGGGGTTTAAATTACTATTCCCACTCCAGAGGGTGCAACAGTAGGGAAAGCGTTGGATAGCGTAGGGGTAAAAATTACTATTCCCACTCCAGAGGGAGCAACAGTCGGGAAAGTGTTGGATAGCGTAGGGGTAAAAATTACTATTCCCACTCCAGTGAGTCCAACAGTAGGGAAAGCGTTGGATAGCGTAGGAGTAAAAATTACTATTCCCACTCCAGAGAGAGCAACAGTAGGGAAAGCATTGGATAGTGTAGGGGTCTTTTGAGGGCAATGAGATTAATAAATTAATTCTTCTAGGTAATGATTGGGACATTCTGGTGAAATGCTTTTACCAGACTGATAAGGTAAGTAAAAGTCCATAGGATTCATCAGTGTCAGTCTTCTAATAGAATGTCCCTAGTAACTCGATTAGGAAAAGAAATGTGAATCTGTTTCTTATCCCGCTAGGGAATTGATTCACATATCAAGAAAGATTATTAATTAACAGTCTCCACAGGCAACAGCTTAATGTACAGAAACATGAGTGAAGCTCCTATGATCAAGCGTGTACCCAACGTATCAAGTAGGTTAGATGCCAGAAGGTAGTATTGCTTGTAGATTTATATAGCGAGGCTTACCACCCATGAGGGTATCCAGGCGCTATCCATAGGCACGGGGAGATTATCTGATTTGCCCAGAATCACAGAATGTTGCGCCGATGCTGAGACTCAAACCCGGATCCCCAGCACTTGAGTCGGCAGCTCTGCCCACTGTGCCATATTCTCTCCTTAAGGTAGTCTAAACACACTACACATGCCACACACATGCACACACACATACTCTGCCACTTTCTCTTACTGCCATACATAAACAAACGTGCCTTCTCTATGTCCTAATACCCCATCTCTCGTTGCTCTATTTCTCTTATCACCTTTCCTCTCCCTCTCCTTCTCTATCACTCTCCATGCCACTTTTCCCCTTTCTCTCTCCCCCTGGTACTTGTTCTCCCATAGACTCCATCGCTCTGGCTTTTGATCTCCCAGAGTCTGCTGCAAGGACTCTATATGCTCCTTCCAGGCCTTCCAAAGCACTTGTTCCTTCTTCCCAGCACCGATCAGCAGTACAGCCACCCGTCCCACACTTCTAGTTAGAAACCAGTAACTGCATGTGCCATAATACATGCAACACATTGGTAAGTATTGTACCAGAAAATTCCAAACATTCCTCGGAGGTCCCTAATGCATGAGTGCGTCTCTCATCAAGCCGTAGTACCTTAAATATGTACATTGGGTTGACAGGCCTACTGTCTTATGTTGAATAGTATGAGATTTGTGTCTGCCTCGCTCTCTTGGACGTTATTTAGGAGTCTCCAAGGGTTGCAGCTGCGACCCCTGGCTTGCCCTTTGCTACACCTGCTGCTGCCTTTGTGACCCCTGCCCTCAGAAGTGGCAAAATCAGTTCCAGGAACACAATGGCAGCCCCTCCTTATGGACGTCGGTTGTGGCTCCACTTTCCTTGTTTTCTGGCCATTTTTTATTACAGCGATAGTGAATAATGTTCACTATCAGTGTAATAAAGAATGGATTACAATTAGCTGGACTGTGACTCTCACTGGCACCTGAGGTAAGCTAAAAATGCTTTAAAATATATTCTGTGCATGCTTGCGGTTGAGAGGGTGTGTATGTTAGAGAGTGTGTGTATGTTAGAGAGTGTGTGCATGTGTAAGCATGCATGCGTGTGTGAAAGTAAAAATTAAACTCCATGTGATGTCTCCTTCGCTACCCCTGGTATTTTGGTGAATTGAGGTCCATGCTCGCTTTAAGATTTCATTTTATAGACTCCTGTGCAGTGCCACCCCGGTGATGTTGCACCCCAGCGTGGGCCTGCTCTACAGAGCTCTTGCACAGGAAAGTGTTAAGCCTTAGCTTGCAATCATTTATTCATTATTTACTTTTGTTGCTCAGTTTCCAGTAGATCAATTAATACAATTGTCAAACAGAAAACCCCAGCATGTGACATGCATTACCCCAGCAGCTTCTGGGACACAATGGTCAAAAAATGTATAGGCCTATAACAATTTGCTCGGTGCCTAATTTGGAAATAAATTAGTGCTGGAGCCCAAAGCTCTGCTCAGTAGCCCGCGGCGAGTGCTATTAAATGGTGGCGTGCCGGATATCAAGGCTGGTATTCCTAAATCCACCCTGGGCCTCTTTTATCCACTGTCAGACATGTCCTGACCCTTTATCTCATCCTTGCAGGTTCCTTCTTTCTCCCTTTGTGGCGGTTTTCTGTATTTAGCGTCCTTTTTCTTTCCCCTTTGTGTGTTTTCCCCTCTCCTGCACTTAGTATATTTCTGTAGAAGAAAATTGTGCCGATCCCCAAAAATGAATGATGGTGGGTTCCATCCGCAACCACCGGCTCAAATTAAGCACGGCATTCACCTAGTGCATATTGCAGAAGATCTGATGCACTGTGGTGGTGCGTGGATAAATGTTCTTCCTTCTCTATCTTTTTCTAGTTAGACTTTGTACAAGGCTGGTGAACAATACTTGAGCTGGGTGCCAAGAGCCCCACCTGTCTTTCGAATGTGCTCTCCAGCTGCAGTGATCCAGCTCCTTATTATAAAACTCCCCCACCACCTGCACGTGGTTACTTTTTCATCCAGTCAACCACTCAACACAACTAAACACCATAACACACACAGCTGCCAGGAAAGCTGCCAGGCATCGAATAACTAGTTGGGTCCTCACTGTTGCTATTACCACAAACTGCAGTCAACCTATAACTCAATTATCTATCACGCCCACATATATACTAGCCATAGAGCCACTCGTAATTTTGTTTTGATGCTAAGATCACGATACGTGAGTAGACGCGGCTCAAATTCTCACATGTTGCGTATTTCAGAGTGCCAACATGTATTAGGTAGCGCTTCCCTTAAGGAAGGCTGGAGTTCCATCAGACTTCGGGAGCTTGACTCCGAGCCAGAGCAAATGAAGCCACTCCAAAGAAATCAAACAAGCACAGGGGCAGGAGATCAGAGCAAGGGTGCCACAAGCTTGCCAGGATACAACGGGTACCACAATACAGCAGAGGGGCTGCTTTACTAGAACTGACTTCATGTTATGAAATGTATGTCTGCTTTGATTCGAAACCTTGGAAGACAGCGTAGACCGTGTTTTGATACTTAGTATGACTTTTATTGCCAGTTTTTTTTTTATCTTAAATGTTTGAGTAAATTGGACGAATTGTACGAATGGCACCAAATATATTTACATTTGAAAGTACGAAGAGAACAGTTTCATCATCTCCCTCCTTCAAAAGGCCTTCGTTTGTTGTGAGCTGGCAGCCTCTCTGACCACCAACGTGATTCTGGCGCATATTAACATATAAGTTGCGCCGTCCCTCACATGGGGCTGCCAGTGATGACCTAAGACGGCTGGAGTCCATCACATCTTAAGAAACAGGCTGGTGCAAAAGAGGACTTAGCCATCTCTGAGAAGGGTTAATCAGTTACTCATTCCACAAACGAACTGGTTATCCACATCTGGGCTGGTCCATTCCACCCACTTTCCTTCCAAATTGAATGATGTGGTGTACTTCTGTGATCTCAACCATCCACAGGTAGGAAAAGTAGATTGGTCCTCACCACCCTGTCTTCTTTCAAAATGCATCTGCAAAAAAAAAAAGAGTTGACACAACACTGAATGATGTAGGTGGGTGTTGTGCCTCAGTGTGTTGATGACATTTCACTGCTGAAACATGCAGTAATCTGCGGGTCAGTAGTTTGGATACCCACAATGCACTCTCAGCCTTCCACTTTTTAAATTGAAGTGAAATGAATTAATTAAAGCTGACTTTACATAGTGCAACTAAGTCCTCAAAAAGAGGTAAATTAGTGCTTCATTGACAAGCCTATTGTTGAGAGGAGAAATGAGACTGAGGGAGGGTATATCCTATGTACTCGTTGCTATATTTCATTTCGAGATCAAAGAGACACGCTTTCAGTAATTCTTTTTTTAACTTGATGTGTCAGTTTACAATATAAGGTGGACTGGCATGTTGCTTCAGACCTTCAGGTTGATTACAAAGAGCACACAGTTCCCCTTCTTGTTTTTTTTTTTAATTTTGGAGTTTTACACAGGAGTTGGATAGAAGACCTCAGTGTTCCTGCTGGTGTGTATCCAATGAACATTGAGACCAAGTAATCGTCCGTTCTCAAACAGTGGAGTGCTTTGCGACTAAGGCATAGGGCCTTGAAAGGGCTCCTGGGTCCAATTGGCAACCAGTAGAGTTTACGAAGGTGAGTTGAGATGGAGATTTTCTGATTCAGGTCTAGTACAAATCTGTACAAAAGGGGATGATGGACGGAGGGTTTGAGCAAATCAAACACTCACCCCCAGTCAACTGATCTGGGTTTAATCCATCACCATTCTTTAGCTCACTCAGCCACCCCAGTTCAGACACAGCCATATGCAAATCAGTCTGAGGCTGTGCCTCATGGGTACAGTCCAGCCCGAACTGCCAAGCCATGTCTTCCCTGGACCGGAAGCAAGCATCCTGGGACCGGTACAAATCTGGCCTCTACAGTGAGGACCACCTGGAGTCTCAGAAGTATGTTTTTGGGAGGCTCAACAAAAGAGAGTTATAGCAGTGCAAACATGAGAGTTTCAGAACATGGACTATAGTAATCTGTGAAGAAACAGGAATCAGGGTAACACTTTTTAAATGATTCTTAATAGACACCTGTTTGTGTGTTAATAAGTATCTTTACATCTGATTTAAAGGTAAGGTGACTCCCAAATGTTTGGCGGATCGCACTGGTGTTGGTAGAGGTGCCTGTTTTGCTGACCACCTTGAGTCCAGAGGGAATGATTACCAAAGATAACTACTTCTGCTTCTTCACCATTAAGTGTAAGGGAGGCGTTACTCGTATAATTTGTTATGCTTGAAAGACATTCCAAAAACTGTTGAGGGTCACCGTTCAGTCTAAGGATGAGCTGTGAGTCGTCTTCATATGCAAAGAATGTATGGCCAACGGAACATATCAGCCTCACCAGGGGGAGTGGCATAGACATTATGCAACATGTGGCTCAATGCACACCTTTGTGGAACCCCTACTGAGTTGGTTTTGGTAGGGGAGTGAACATTTCCTTGGAATGCTATTTGCTTGCGGTCTGATAGAACATTTTTGTGGTGCCCCTGATACCCCCAGCCATTCCAGAAGAAGGATGTTAGAGATGGTGTCAAAAGCAGCCGACCGGTGTAGGAGTATCAAAGCTGCTGTTCTTTTTGCATCCAGAAGCTCGCGGATGTCATTTGTGGCTTTGGCCAGCAGTGTCTCCATACTCAAACCTTTTCTGGGCAGGGTGGAGGAGTTGAATGACCTCTAAGAAAACACACTGTTGAATTTTAACCATTGATTCTGGTAATGATATCACTTGCAGCTGCTGCATCACAGAAGTGCCAGAAGTGTGGTTTGAAAAGCTATACACAAAAACAAGTTAGTGGTGTATACAGTGATGTTCTACAAACCACCTGCTGTTGACAAATTACACATGTAAAAATAGACCTCAGTGTTTAGATTCCAGATACCTTTCGTGCTGTGTTGGAACCTCCAAATAAATAAGCAAACTCTATGAACATATTTTATTTTCTGACACATGGTAGGTGACCACACATCAGGGAGGAGGGAATCATATTTTTTAAAGTCATGAACAGGCTGAGCTGCACAGATAAGAAAGAAGGTGAATATTAGAACCGACAGACCTTTCATTTATTTTTTACCACGTTTATTAGGCCTGTTCAGGCCACATGTCACATTGTTAAAGAGAAAACTATTTTGCTTTTATTTTAGCGTGTGATTATTTCAACTCATTTAAGCTAAGCAAGGTTCAGAATTGGATATTAATAAGTACTACCCTGATCTTCGAAAACAGTGACAGCTCCTGTGGAGAATTCTCTAATGTCATTTTTTCCAACGTAGGGTTAGTGTGGCTGAGGATATAACATCTAAGAGTTTTCCTCCTAATGTTGAAATTCTAAATCAGGACATATATATTTAATGGCTTATCACTTACACTAAGGGTCTTAATTCAAAGAGATATCTACAGACAACAATGATTGTTAATGTGTGCCGTGATTATCTTGCCAACTTCTCTATATCTTGGTAAAACTTTTGCAACTTTCACAACTTCACAAAGATAGCATTGTTGCAAGTGAAATCTTCTCAAAAGTTTTTGGGGTGAGAAACATTTCTTACAAAAACGTTTTGTGGGAAATTTTGCACGCAGGTAAAGATTTACAAAGATGCCAAACTTTGTGACTTTGTGAAGTCAAGAAGCTTGTACATTTTACAAAGCTTTTCTGTTAGATCTATAGGGCCTCATTTATGAGGCTGTGCGTCACTTTTACGCTGCCGGTGCGTCACTTTTTGTGACGCACCAGTGGCGTAAAAATGTGCTGTGTTGCGCCATATTTACAAAGTGACGCATCTAGGTAGATGCGTCACTTTGTAAACCCCTGCGCCACATTATACCTGCGCCAGGTATAATGTATGTAAGGGGGGCGTATTGACGCAAGAAAGGTCGTAGAAGTGACGCAGTGAAATCTATGAGATTTTACTTGCTCACATCTAGGACGCCGTTGCGTCAATGTCTTGCGCCTGCCTCACAGCAGGCGTAAGACTGACGCAGGCCCTTTCACATGGGGCTTTTTTTTTTTTTTTTTTTTAAACCTTTATTTGGAGACAAGCAGGCACAAGGGAAGTGTACATTCAAAACATACAGTCACATTCGGCCATTACAGTGGTACGTCAGTGCCTAGAAAGCATACAAAAAATAAATAAATAAGGAGACACGAGGAAGTACAGGGCAGGGCATCAGTCAATACAAGGAGCAACAACGAAATGTGCAGGAGATATTAAAATACAATGATCCAGCATGGGCAGGCGAGCCAATAAGACAATGCAATACAAATACAGTACATTAGCGGAGAACACGTGAGCCAGAGGGGACACAAGTATGAGGAGCGCTGGAAAGAAGGGTACCGCATAGGGATACAATCTGGATTCCCGATAAAATACCTGTCCGAAGGGAGACTCCCACCCCCCAATAGTTCGCAGGAAAAGGAGACAGTCAGCCCCCCCCGCGATATCGGAAGAACAGCAGGTGTCGTGTAAAATCCAGCCCATCACGTGGTCATCAACCTATCCCCTCACGGTCCTCAAGTTCAGAATCAGAGTCCCGCGCAGCCCTGGTCAGGAGGTACACCTGGAGCGGACTCCAAAAATCCTTTGGTCTGCATCGAACAGGCATCAAGTCAGAATAGATATTATACTGATCCTGACAGTAAATGAGGTCAGTCACCCAGTCTTGAAAGCGCGGCACCCTACCACGACCCCAGCAACAAGCAACCCTATGCTTAGCCAACAACAGGGCCACGTCAACAAATCTACGGTGAGAGGCAGGTACGTCCTTAGAGAAGCCAAGTAACATCACTAAGGGGTCAAACGCCACCCCATCCTCCGCCATAACCTGCAGGGCTTCATGAACCTGAGTCCAATATTCCAAAACCCCCGCACAGCTCCAAGCCAAATGCAAAAAGTCAGCGCCTTCCGCCCGACACCAAGCACACCTGTCATCCTCCGCCAAATGAAACCGCAGTTTCCTCGCCGGGGTATAGTAGTACCTCTGAACAAACTTGTAATGGATAATTTTAAGGCGACAACTAGAAGAGACATTGGCCGTGAGCCCGCAACAATATTTCCACTGCTCGTCTGTAATAGGAGCACCCAATTCGGCAACCCACTGCTCGCGCACCCGATTGGTCAGGACCGATCGCTGTCGGCGAATAGCCCCGTATAACTTCGACACCAGGTGTCGCCCATCTGAAACCAGCAGCACATGGAGGGGGAGGGTTACCCCAGGCTCCGAAGGGTAGTCCGGTAGCAAAGCACGCATGCCCTGCCGCAGGCGGACAAAGTAGAACAGGTCTAGAGGGGAGCAAGCAGCCGAACCGAAGAAATGAGCCTGCGTACGGAAGGCACCTTCATGAAACAAGTCGCCCCACGTGAGGACACCTAGCCGCTTGCACATTCGCTGAAACCCCGTCTCCAACAACAGCGACAGATCCGGATGATAAGACAGAGGCAAGGCCGGCGAGTAGAGAAAGGAAACGTCTAGCAAATGAGCCATCCGCTTCCAGGCATCCACCGTGCATGTCACCGTCGTGCGGGGCGTTTCCACGTCTGACACCTTGCCCAAAACCATCCCCTCCAGTGGGAGCGGGTGGGCGACCCAATGCTCAGCAGCAATCTGGGGCATGAACGGCGTGGGGCGCATCCAATGATAGGCATAATGCGCCTGAGCGCTGAGATAATAGAGTTCAAAGTCAGGGACGTCGAAACCGCCATCAGCATAAGGCAACGTAAGGGTAGCCCATGCCACCCGTGGCTGCTTGCCCCCCCAGAACAATCGCAGAAGCTCAGAACGAAGTCTACGAAAGAAATAAGCACCAGGATGATATGGGAGGTTTTGAAAGAGATAAAGAAAGCGGGGCAGAACTACCATCTTGATAAGAGACGCCCTGCCGGCCATGGAGAGAGGTAAAGACATCCACCTGGTGACATCATCCGCCAGTTTAGTAATGCCCACACCATAGTTGAGCCGAACCGCGTCTCCCCTATCCAAGGATACAACAATACCGAGATATCGCAATTCCGAGTCACACCATTCCAGAGGGTAGTCAAGGGGAAACCTGGCCACCGCAGCTGTGAGGGGGAAAAATTGAGATTTCCGCCAGTTGATATGAACCCCGGAGACACCTCCAAAAGCGACCAGCTCCCGCAGGAGCGAATTAAGGTTGTTCTCAGGGTCCTTGACATAGAGTGTGACATCATCGGCGTATAAAGAAATGCCGACCTGCCGCTGAAGACAATTAAAGGCACTCTGCCGATGAAACTGACGTATCCTACAGGCTAGCGGCTCAATGGCGATAGCAAACAAGAGGGGTGAGAGGGGGCAACCCTGTCGGGTCCCTCTCGTGAGAGGGAACGAGGGGGACAGCACCCCATTCACTACTACCCTCGCCATCGGATCAGTATATAAAAGCTTAACCCAAGAGATGAAAATCCTGGGGAAACCCATCCGACAAAGAACATCAATAAGGTAGCCCCACTCGACAGAGTCAAACGCCTTAGTGGCATCAAGAAAGACAGCGGCAACCGGGACAGTGGGATCGATGGTCGACACAAGCGAGAACAAAGTGCGAAGATTGTGAGAGGTGGCGCGGCCGGGCACAAATCCCGACTGATCAGGCAACACGATAACGGGCATGAGTTCGGCTAATCTCACCGCCAAGACCTTCGCGAGAATTTTAACATCGCAGTTGAGCAATGAGAGGGGCCTGTAGGAGCCCACATCCAGTGGATCCTTACCCGGCTTGAGCAGCGACGTGATGGCGACCTCCCGCATGGAGCCCGGTAGGCGTCCCTCCTCCAGAGACTCCTCAAACACCTCACGGAGCACAGGGGCCATGATGTCAACATAACACTTATAAAATTCAGCAGGAAGGCCATCCAGCCCGGCGGCCTTCCCATTAGAAAGAGACATGATGGCATTCCTGACCTCCTCCACCTCCAGGGGCCTGCCTAAGAACTCCCGATGACCATCCGATAGCCAACAAAGTGCCAACTCATCGAGGAAGCCACCGTATCGAGTCTCACCCGTCTGCTGTGTCGTGTAAAGGTGTGCATAGTGATCAATAAAAGTGCGCTGAATCTCCGAAGTGTCTCGGCAGCGAGTGCCATCCGGAGACACCAATTCCAACACGTCCGACCCATGTCTAGGATGTCTAGTAAGGGCAGCGAGGACCTTACCGGGCCGCTCCCCTTCGCAGTATCGCCTCGCCGTCCAGTATTTCCCCCTGTGCTTAGCCTCTCGAGCAGCCTCCTCCTCATACTCGGAGAGCTTAGTGCGGAACTGTGCCAAAAGAGCGGGGTCCGAAGTCACCTGCATCCTGCGCTCCAAGTCTCGCAAGTCAGCCTCCAACCTCTCGAGGGTCCGAACAATCAGACGGAGTACTCCACAACTTTTAGAAATAGTGACACCCCGGATCGTAACCTTAAATGCCTCCCAAATGACCTCAATGCTTTCCACAGAGCCCCTGTTTCTAGGAAAGAACGCCTCCACCTCCGCACCGAGTTCCTCCTTGAACACCGGGTCAAGCAAAGCAGTTGGAAACAAACGCCAAGGCGGGCGCGGCCTGTGTAACCCGGGGACGGACAAATCAACCTTCACCGGACAGTGATCTGAATACGTCCGAGCCAAATGTGTAGCCCCCCTTAGGCCAGCCATCAACCCTCTAGAGAGAAATACATAATCCAGTCTTGCCCATGAACGAGCATGTGTGGTGTAATGAGTGCCCTCCCTAGTGGCAGGGTGGGTGTACCTCCAGCTGTCAACCATCCCAGCCTCCTCCACTATCCCCCGCAGCACATCCCTAGCCTGTACATTGTACTGAGGGCTACCCTCCGATCTGTCCAACTGGGCCTGAAATGCAAAATTAAAATCACCCCCCCCACACAATGTGAGTAGCATCCACAGCAAGAACATGACCCCACAGAGTGACAAAAAAGATTGGCGTATCAACATTGGGAGCATAGCAATTAACAAACAGTATAGTGTTCTGCCCAAGCCGTCCCCACAGCAGCACATAGCGCCCCTCAGGGTCCCCCATAGATCCAAGTTCCTGAAATGCAAGCGACCTCTTAACAAGGGTGACAACCCCACGAGCATAAGAAGAGTATGAAGCAAACCCCCTGGCCGCAGCCCACCTTCCGCCGAAAGTGGGGGAGGGAGCGGGGCGCAGATGCGTCTCCTGGAGAAAAGCAACATGAATAGCATGCCTGTCCAAATACTGTATCACACTGCGACACTTCCTGGCATCATTAAGGCCCCGTACATTCCAGGACAAAATCGAGATCTGATCTACAACAGCAGTCGACATCACATAAAGTAAGGGCCCCACAGGACCCTATAACCAAATACAGGGCGTCCAACTACCAGCAACAGCCAACGATAGGTCCACGCCCCAGGGCACGGGCATACCTCCACATACACTCCATGCATTTCCCAGTCATCTCCAAAACAACCAAACAAGAACACAACAACTCCCCCCCAACCGACCCATCCATGCAGCAAGCACTCAGGACAGACTACGCGCCACGCGCCGCCAAGCCATCCCACACGGCCCACATCTCGCACACGTGCTACGCTCGCAGAGTGCGCCCCGGCACGTGGCAGCCTAAAATGGCGGCCGGCGCACTCGGGCCCAAAATGGACGGGAGCACGGATCCCAGAACCCGTCCCGCAAGATAGGAAAGTGGAACAGCCCGGATAGCGGGCGCCACGACATTTCCGTGCACTCAAACAACAGTAGCAGCTACCAAAGCGAACCAAAAGTCCCAGGCAAACAGACATGGACAGCTTCAACCCCCCCCCATCCACCCACCTGACACCTCCCCAACTATCAGGCCACGTACACCCCCCCCCATCCCTCAACACACATCCAGTCAACCAACATAGGACTAGAATCCAAACAAAAGGTAAACATGGGGCACACCCTCCGGGGAACCTTCCAGAGGTGCACGACGCCACTCCCTCACGCCACGCCAGTGTCCGCGCCAACAAGTATCAGGCGGCCCCAGGCGCAGCGCGGGGGGTGGGTGCCCAGAGCGCGACATCCCATAACACCATCCTGCGGTGCCGCCCCAACCCCACAAAAACAGCAAGACGCACTCATCACAGTACAGACACAACCCACGCATCAACAAAAAAATCAAAAACGGACAATAGCTAGGCCGCAAATACTGAGAAGAAAGCCAGCGGGTCTCAATACAAAAAATACATGTCCACAATACTACAAAAACCGGGAAGAAGATAGACAAAGTCCAAAGTCACCAGAATCAGGCAACCTCCTCCTCAGCAGCCGAATGTTCACCCTCCGGATCTCGATCGTCACCACGATCCGCAGCAGCGCGCTCGCGCTGGAGGCGCTTCGCAAAGTCCTCAGCATGCTGTGGGTTGGTGAAAAAATGTTGTTTAGCCTGATGCGTCACTCTAAGTTTAGCCGGATAAAGCAAGGCGTAGTCCACTTGAAGGTCCCGAAGCTTCCTTTTCACCCCCAAGAACTTCCGACGCTGGTCCTGCACCATCGGTGTGAAGTCGGGGTACATGGTGAAAGACACCCCTTCGAAGGAGAGAGCCCTGTTAGTGCGGGCAGCCTGAAGAGCAGCGTCTCGATCACGATAATTCAAGAGGCGCGCAATGATGGGACGCGGTGCAGCCCCAGAGGCCGGCCGAGGTCCCAACGTCCGATGCGCTCTCTCGACGATGAACTGGGACGAGAAAACTTCCGTTCCTATGGCGCCCACCAGTAGCCTCTCCACATAAGTCTCCATTTTGCCCACGTTCGTGGACTCCGGTACACATACAATGCGCACGTTGTTGCGCCTACTCCTCGCCTCCAACTCCTCGTTCTTGGCGGCAATGACACGCAAGATATTGTCCATTCTCGCCAGTTGGGTGGTATGGGTGGCCGCCGTGTCATCATGGTCCGAAATGCGCTGTTCTGCCGCCGTCAAGCGCTCCTCATGCACGTCCAATTTCTGAACGACCGCATCCATGCGCGACGATATCTTGTCCACTTTGTCCACTATAGTGGCGAACCCCTGCCTCATCTCCTGCATCATTTGGGCGAAGTCCGGTGGAGGTGGGTGCGGGACACTCTCAGCGACATTCGGGGGGGGGGACCGCGAAGTCCCAGCTTCCTGGAGCGAACGCGCCCCACGCCTGGCCCCTCCAGAGTCAAAGGACAGTTTGGACTGTTTAGTGTCCGGCTTCCCCATAACGGTGGTACAGTAGGGGAACGAGGCAAATGGGAGTCAGGATACAGGTCGGACAAGGGACCCGGCCAAGCAGAAAGCAGCTCGAATCGTGGGGGCACGAGCAGGCCAGCGCGCCCCGCCACTCCCACCGACGAGTAAAGGCCGTCTTCGTTCCCAGCCCAAGGGGGCAAACCCTCAGAATCAAAGTATTAAATCCGTTGCACCTCCGTGGGCGATGGTATCTGGACAGGCAGATGGGAGAGCCGAGAGATAAGTCCGACAACAAGGGAGAGCCAAGCGTCTCGCCCGGTCAGCGATCGGGCCTGGCGGAGCTAGGCCTACACCCCACGTGCAGAGCCCCGGACTGGCATGAACAGTGACGCCGGGCAAGAGGGCATCAGACTTCCAGAGCGCGAGTCGGAGAAACTTGGGACCCTCGTAACTTCGGCCAGCAACCTTCGAATGGCTCAGGAGTTGGACCGTGGGTGGACAGCCGATATCCCAACCGAACCGTGGGGTCAGTTCAGGGCGCAGCGATGGTAGTCAGGATACCTAGGCGGATAATAGCTCCGGGCAGCGGGAGCCTCACGACAGTGCGGCCATTCCGCAGTGCGCCCTCTAGCGCCCCCTTTCACATGGGGCTTGCCCCATGTGAAAAAACGCATTGCTGGAGTTGCGTCACTTTTGTGACACACTCCAGCAATGCGTCACTTTTGGGCTTACAGATACATCAGAAATACTGACGTATCTGTAAGTCCTTGCGCAATGATGCGTCATATTGTAAATATGACGCATCATTGGGGTCGCAAGGAGGGCGCAATGAAAAGTGACGCATGGCTGTTTTCTCGCACTTTTCATAAATGAGGCCCATAGTTTTCAATACAGCATAGGTTGCTCTTGAAGCAGGAATACATGTTTCTTGAACACTGCCTCAGACTCTTTCTGTGTGAGCATCCATGCGAAACATTCCCAAGTCACTTTGTACAACTTCAACTTCAGTGTTCCTACTAAATTGTCTCCGTCTATACAGTGTCCGAGTCACAACTATCGCAGTGCTTCTCTAGCTGGCTCTATAGATTTTCCCTCTAACCTCTACCTACCGTTACCTGTAGACTTCTATCCCACTAATTCATCAGGAATGTTGTCTATGTTTTGTAGTCATGTAGAAACAATTAAAAAGAGTTGACAACCAGTCAGCAATACCTGGCACTTGTACTTGCCTAATCGAGTTTAACATTACAATTATGATTAATTTTAAAATTAAATATACCCGACTTGTTAAATTTTTAAAAATAATTTCCTTTCTCTCAAAGATGCATGTCAACTTCAACAGCGAACACCGCTAGAGTCATATAGGTTTCAGGATTGACCGCTCCTAATGTGCACAGTTTCACTAACTACAAAATAAACAGAAATACATTTCTTGAAACTTCAGGATAATCATGCATTAAATAAAGATGTTCACTGAGAAACATGCTCTACTAATGATGCTAGTTCCTTCTCACCTTTATATTTCTTCACCTCCCACTAATGATGTTACACTATCAGTAAACTAAAACCGACCAATCCTTTTGCAGGATATCTTCCCCATGCTACATCTCTGGCAATCCATCACAAAAACAAGTCTAATCCTGCAATCGACTTAATCGATATCGATTCACCCCTCCAATGCCCATGACGAGCTCAGCTCGTCATGAACCACGGTGCTCATGACGAGCTGAGCTCGTCATGGCACGTGGAACGCTCCCACGCTGGGCTAATTCCCCTGCTGTGCTGAGCGTTCCATTAAATGGGCGTGGTTGTGACGAGCTCAGCTCGTCAAGAGCACCGTAGCACCGTGGCTCATGACGAGCTGAGCTCGTCATGAGCATGGGGGCGCTGGGCGCACCCCCCCCCCCCCCCTCGCACCCAGCACAGCAGGGGAATAGCCCTAGCTGCCAAGGGGTTAAGTTAATTTAACCAGAGGTATTCTCTGCATCTTAACCACTCCTATTGATCTCCTCCTAGCACATATTTAGGGGCCACCTCTAAAATTGTGAAATATTGTGATCGTAGTCTTGAAAAAGTCATGCTACCTGTAAACCAGCATTGTGTGCTTAATTGCATCCCTATGTTTAGACAATAATATTTTGAGTTTATAGATAATCATAGCTGCATAAACCTTTTCACAATGACACTTGGGAAAATGCCCCATGATCAGTGCTGCAGGTTGAAAAATACTTGATTATAGTACAGACTCATCGTAGTGTTTTCAATTAGACATCTTGTAATAATATGATTGCAAAAGCCATTCTTGGAAACAACTGCTGCGAGTTTAACCATAATCTGCTTTTGCCAAAATGCTTCTAAAATCTTTAACTCATGCATTAGCAAAAAGCAGGAGTAATTCATGAAACAGGTTCTTACAGCCGTAGCCAAATCTAAATATTTGTCAGTTCTTCTGGATAAACTAATATTTCTGCAAGTACTCTGCCACTTAACTTTTTGCAACCATTGACAATAACTGTTGAGACTGTTTTTTCTTTTTTTTCTCCTTGTCGTAAAACATCTCTCACATGTCTCCTCTCTAAAATATTTTTTTGTATTTTCCCACCTCTGCATTCGAAATATAAAATATTTTTAATGATTCTGCACTCAAGTCAATTGACTACTTTTTAATCCCTAATCAGCTTGGGTGTGTGGAAACTAGTTACCAACAAGTACCTGTTCCGAATCGGAATTTACTGATTCGGAATTTACCGATTCGGAAAATACCGAATTCTTATTTACCGAATCGGTAAATAAGAAATGCTAAAAAATTAGATTAGAGATGTAGGTAAATTCTTAAATACCGAATTTCATGAAATTCGGTATTTAAGAGTCGGTAAATACCATGGATTGAAAGCAGGTGGTAACCAGGTGCAGGCTATAAAAAGGCCCCAAAATGCAACAGTGTGACCAGAAGGGCGGCATTCTACGTGATAGCAAGGCGGCTACGGCTACAGGCAGCAGGAGATTGGATCTGGAGACGGGAGGAGCAAGTCTACAGACAGCGGATCACGCTCTTCCAACTCACTAAGGCAGAGATCTTCCAAAGGTACAGGCAACACCCCCACACCATCCTGGACTTGATTAGGGACCTGCACCCACTCCTAGAGCACCCAACATCAAGGTCGTACGCCATCCCACCCAGGGGTGGCTCTAGGCTCATGGTGGTCCTGGGCAGGGAGCGTAGGTTGGGGGCCCCGGAAGAGGGTGTCTGGGTGGGGCCCCGGAAGAAGTGGGGGGTCAGGGTGTTTGGAAGTGGAACAGACCTGGAGGCCGCCAAATCCCTGCCAGGGGCCGCCACGCAAATATGTATCCATCCTCAGAGGATTATTATATTAAGGATATATATTGGCGTGGCGGCCCCTGGGGTTTGGTGGCCCTGTGCAGGTGCACAGCTTGCACATGCCTAAGGCCGCCCTTGTCCCACCCCATGTGCAGGTTCTCTGTAGCCTACACCTGCTTGCATCTGGGAGTTACCAGGGGGGTGATAGCTGCGGTAGGTGGAGTGTCCCAGAGCTGCCTGTCCCGTTTCTTCTGGAAGTTCCTGGAGGCCATGAGGCAGAGAATGCATCATTACATCAGCTTCCCTGACACACATGCAGAACTGCTAAAGACCAAGACTGACTTCTATCAACTGGCACAGTTCCCACACGTCATCGGCTTTATTGATGGCATACACATCCCAATCTGCCCACCTGCAGCCACAGGGTACATTTACAGAAACAGAAAGTCAACCCACTCTATCAATGTGCAGGTAGTCTGTGATGCTGCCAACATTATTAGAGACATTGTGGCCAAATTCCCTGGAAGCACCCACAACTCCTACATCTTTCAGAACAGTGGGATGTACACACGCCTGACAGCGGGGGAATTTGGAGAAGGATACCTGCTAGGTAAAACACTGTGACACACACTAATAGATATTGCAGATGTATGTGTTATTGCGCATGTGATTAATGGCTCACTCATTTCCGAATAGGTGATAGCGCATATGCCGTCTGCTCGTTCATCCTGACACCCTACCTGAACCCATCAAACCCCAGTGAGAGACGATACAACGTGGCACACAAATCTACTAGGAACGTTGTGGAGCGCACCTATGCACTGTTAAAAAGCAGGTTCCGCTGCCTCCACAAAAGTGGAGGCCCACGTCAGTACTCACCACTCATCTGTACTCACCACTCATCTGCTGTAAGATCATTGCAACTTGTGCAATGTTGCACAACCTTGCTACCAATAAAGGTACATAAGTGGAATTAAGTGATTATGAGGACCACGTTGACGAATGTGCACAGCCTAAGCCCAGCACAGCAGGAGTGGTGCCAGCAACAGATGGGAGACAGAGACAGGCAGAGATCACACGCAACTACTTTTAAGTAAAGAGACACAGCCAGATGTAGTAATGTAGTATAAACCCAGCGTAGTTTTTTAGCACTACGCCTGTACACAAAGGCACAAATGTGCAAGTCCAATTGTATCCCTCCATACTGGGAGTCCTGGGTGACTTCCCCATTCCAGGTCAGGGAGTGTGGGCAGCATCAGTCATTTGTGGCCACGCCTACCGGTGCCAGATGTAATTGCCTGGCTCTCCTCGCTGGGTGTTTGGGCAGTGGCAGCCCCATAGAGCCTGCTGCTCCTCCGTGTGTCAGGAATAGGGGGGATTGTCATGCTGCTCCTACTGGTGCTCTCCTCGCTCTCACCCACATCTAGAGCAACAGTATGTGCCGACTGCGCAGTGAGCTACACCTCAACAGCGCTTGGCACCCTTGCAAGGACCCTGGAGACCTCACTGCTGCTGTGTGCCAGTCCCTCCTGCATGTTTACACATCGCCTGCAAAGCAGGGAACTGACAGTGGCCAGGTGGTTGACTGCCTTTGTGTGTTGTTGTGCTTGCTGCCTGTACTACCGCCTTGTTTCCCTGTCCTGGTCAAGCTTTGTGCACAAGAGCAACACGGACTGGGACATGTCCCGTATGCCCACTGCCATCTCTCTCATACCTGCTGCCATCTCTCTATTTCCCTCTGCAATTGAGCTGATGCCCTTTTCCATGTTTGACATGTTTTGATTCAGGGTCCTCCTCTGGCGTTGTACAGACTAGATGGCCTTCCCCTGAATGCGCTGAATTTTCACATGCTACCCTCCTGTCCACGGAAGACACTGGGACCCTCGCCATGTTGCACATCACTACTGTCTCTAGCCCTGCAGCGCCTGGTACCTGTGCAGGCCACCTTTGCGCTGGACTGTGATTCGCAGGGCTTTCCTCACCAGCCACGGTTGATGTCTCACCCTCCACCATTTCTTTTGCTGATGGCTCCATTTCCACTATTGTGACAACTTTATGCCTCTTGCTTTTCCGGACTGTAGGTGTAGTGGCAGCCGGTGACACACACAGTTCAGGAGAGGACAGGAGTAGAGGGGAGCCAAAACGCTCTGGGGATGCCTGCAGCAGTGGTGATGTTGGACGGTCTTGGGAGGCTGGCTGTGCTGTGGTGCACCAGTTTCCTGTGTGGGATTCCCTGCACTTGTGCTGGCCTCTTGTGTGTCTTCCCTCTCTGGTGCACTGCCCTCCTTCTCCTTGGTACGCCTGCGAGATGTCTCGCCTGTGGACAGAAATCTGAAAATTAGCTCTGTGGTCCTGCAGCCCTGCTTATTCAATTAAATTCTAATCTCTGCTACACTGTCACTATTGCCTCATCTTGCTTTTCACTGATGTATGTCGCATGCCTTGTTGTTTGGGTGCTGTCTGACATGGTAGGTGTTTGGATGACTACATCTCCCATAATGCATTGCTGGTGTATATTGCTACCTCTACTAGAGTGGGGTTAACACTACCACATAGGGGAAAGGAAAGGGGATGGGGTGGGGGTGATTGCTGTGCAATGTTTTTACCTTTTTTGCTAGTAGCTCAGGCTGAGCTGTCTGCATCTCCAATCCCCATCAATACCAATGAAACCCTGTCTTATGGACGCAGATCATGTCAGTGTGCCATGCAACAGATCAGTCTTGTATCAGTGTTTGCCTTGGCAATACCCTCTCATCTATCGTATTTTCATGGGTATCTACTGCAATGCGTCCAACACCTAAACTATTTTTTGAAAAAAAACGTTATTTCTTATAAAACACGGGGAAAAAGTTTGGTTTATTGGTTAACATCTCTTGATAGTCGCACGGAACACCACACGATGACTGAAAATTCAGTCTATACAGTGCTAATCCCTCCAAAATGTTTGGAAAAGTGTTAAAGCACAAACAGCAGAAAAATCATTTATCAGAAAAATGTGTGGCGAAAAGAATGACACCTCACGGGAACACCACCCTCAGGGTAACTGGCGAATTCTCTGATACACTGTCACTATTGCCTCATCTTGCTTTCACTGATGTGTGTCGTATACCTTGGTGTGCTGTCTGACATGGTAGGTGTTTGGATGACTACACCTCCCATAATGCATTGCTGGTGTATATTGCTACCTCTACTGGAGTGGGGTTAACATTACCACATAGGGGAAGGGGAAGAGGATGGGGTGGGGGTGATTGCTGTGCATGCTTTTTAACTTTTCTGGTGGCAGCTCGGGCTAAGCTGTCTGCATCTCCAATCCCACAGACGCTGTCAGGTTCAATGGTGGACTCCACCAGCTCCTCCAGCTCAGTCAGGGCAGGTGCCCTATTCCTCCCTCCTCCAGTCAGATTCGCCTATTTGTGGAGCTTAGCCATCTTTCGCTTAGTTAAGCTCCTGGGGTCGTACCACCTCTTCTGCAGGTCGTCAATCTCCCTTGGGGTGACACCGACAGCATTTACCTTTGACTGTATTGCCAGCCAGATCTTCCTTTTAGCAGATTTTGCCACCTGCAGGGACTGCTTTCCAAACAATTTCTGGTGTTCTTTTACGACCTCCTTCACGAGGACCTGCAGCTCCATGGTGCTGAATTTTGATTTTCCTCTTCCTCTCTGCACCTTCCCTCTCAGTGTCTTTGGTTGCCATTTTTCTGTTACCCAGGAGTAAAGTTTTCCTGTGTCTCAAGGGCTCTGCTCTCACAGCCTCTTCAGCAGCTTCTAATTGCTTGCACCTGCATGGGTGTGGCCACTTCCTGGTTGAGAGGGCGGTGGTTGCACCTGATTGGCTAAATCCTGGGTTTTTTCTTTTTTCGAATAGCCGATTCGGTATTTACCGAATCAGTATTTACCGATTCCATAAATACTGATTCGGTAAATATCATCATTTCCTATGGGCCTAGAGGCCCATAGGAATTCATGGGATTTACCGAATTGGTATTTAACGAATCAGTAAATACCGATTCGGTAAATACTGAATGAATGATACCGAATATTACCGATTCGGTAAAGTGTACCGAATTTTTATCTACATCACATTTACCGATTCTAAAATACAGAGTCGGTAAAATTTGGTATTTTAGAATCGGTAAATTAAAATTACCTACATCTGGCCCTAAATACCTACCAAAGGAAAGAATACTATTCACTTCTGAGCTCCAAACAGCACAATTGTTGGTTCTGCCTGCAGGAATCCAAATGCACCAAACATGTCAATTTCTCCTCTGATGAGATAAACTCTCTAAAGGCCGAGCTTTTCCCACCTCATGATTGTTCACCCACCATAGTTTTACTGAGATGCATTGAAACATGTGGATCATCTCTCCTGATGCCCTGCAAGATACCAATGAAATATAAAAGCAATTAAGCCTATTGGCTACCTGTTGGATCTTTTACATCAGCCTCTGTGCTGGTTTCTTCTGCCTGTTTCTTAATTTATCACTAATAATCATATCTTAATTTCTGCCCCTTACCAGACCCCTTATCAGGCATACTAAAAATAAGCCAGGTAACTCCATCTGCAAGTAGCTGGTGCCCATTACGAAATTATCTTTTCTAAAAACCAATTGTTAAAAATAAGACCTCTCACTGCAAACACTGCACAAAAACGAAACTTCTATTGCAATTGTTGATCCGAGACACCTAGAAAGTTTGATGTATGTATGTATGTATGCGCTATGTCTGTAGCGCACACCTAGCCATAGGCAGTGGAGCACTCTACAGGGTCAAATACAAGAAAAAAGCAGCATGTGGTAGGAGAGGCCGCTGGTGTGTGGATTGTTATTGCGTTGTGATGTACTGTTCTTCAAAGAGGTGAGTCTCAAACTCTTTTTAAATTAGAGCAGCGTTAGGGTGGTCCTGATGGATATATTTCATGCTCCAGATCCCGGGTTCATATATTCAAAAGGCCTGAAACCTTATTTTTTTCTTTTTGCATTTTCTTATCCTGCAGTCTGTTGGTGTCCTGACTCCATGTCTGCCAAGAACCACCGCAGTTGGTGAGCATGTTTACAAGAATATTAGGGGAGCAGGTTGTGATAGCTTTGTAAATGATGCAGCTGGTTTTGAAGATAGTGTGAGCCGCTAAGGGAAGCCAATAAAGTTCCATCATGATGGAGGTAATGTCATCATTTTTCTTCTACCAACGATGTAGGAAGAAGGTTTTTGCGTATATATGCTACTTGTGAAATACAGAAACTCACTTAACTCACCATAAATTATAACTCATTCAGTCTGCTCTGGCTGCATGCAGACTTTATTCAACATACTTCCACCTTTTTTATAAATAAAGGCCTTTACAATTTTACATACATCAGCCAGGTACAAAATTGATACCATAAAGGTTTTGTAACTCACTAACAAACACAAAATGGTAACTTAAAGGTGTTTATCACACTAAAAAACAAGTGTATACACAAAAAATTAAATTAAAATTAATTTCCCTTTTTTCATAAATACAATGTTCTATTCACACAACATTCAGTTAAAGGCACATTAAATTTCCACCTCAATTTTAACTGTCACATAGACCATCAACATTACTGTATATTTCACACCCACAAAGATCATTCTGTAACAGCCCCAGTCTTGTACTTCTTTGCCGAATCCTGTTTCAATCTCAAAATGGGGGATGAAAAGTTTATTGAAATCTTCTTCAGGCTCTTATAACCTTTGCATGAGCTGAGCGCATCAATTACCTCCTTATTGGTTCTTGGGCTGCACGCCAATATTCACCTTAATGTCCAAAAACTTGAACTACTTGGCTAAACAATCTTCCGTCAAAGAGTGACACTATTCCCCTAGGGTTCAAGGTCTCCAGTGGTGCTTCCTGGTATATATGTGTACCAATATTACTTTCATAGCCTCTCTTCTTAATAAACAGCACATCTTCAAGATAGGACTCGATGCGGGTGAGAATTTCAGCCTCCATCCTCTCTGTACTCTTTCAGCATCTCTTTCCTCTTTTCTCATAACATTGAGACAGATAGCTGCAGTCTCTGGTAACCAACAAATACTAAAAATTAAACTGGGTATGATGCTTAAATGCTACAAATCTTTCAAGAGTACTAAATTAATAAATCTATTAAAAAAATACTTAACAAATAAGGTGTAATATGGACCTGTCTTGTTACCACTGGGATAGATGCAACATTTCTAACCCACTTGGACTTTGGTTTTCCGATCTCATGATTTCTGATTTATTTATTTATATTGTTTTATATAGCGCAAACTTGACCCCGTGGGGTATTAGAGCGCTTCACATTAAAACCATGCATACTTAGTTTCTATTGTACATTTAGCTTAAAAAGCATTTAGCAATACAGAAACCGTAACATTGACTTCATTCAGCAACAAAGACTCGTGCACATTCTCAGAAGGTAAGCCTGGTGGATCCCAAATATTGCAAATTAGTGTGTTGGCATCATTGAATTTAAACCGCTAAAAATATCAATGATGTCACTAGAACACCTTGATGGCAATATAGGATCTTATTAAACAGTTTATTTTTCAAACAGATTTTTATTGCCATGTATTATAAGATAGACATTACACAGTATAATCTCAATCATTCTAAAATCATAAATCCACAGACCCCTTCCCTTTCTAGCCCCCATCTCATAAGGTCCAGTCCCTATCACATCATGTATGTATACAATAAAATCATAGTCTATACACCTATCACAGTTTATTACTACAGACACGTTATCCTTCATTGATAATTTTGCGGTAAGTTTTTGCAACATCATATTCACAGAGTTTTCATAAAGGTACTTCTATTTAATGTCTTCCCCAGATACATCTTCCTTGTAATAGATCCCATGCTCGAGCCCTATCAGTTGATCCTCTTCCTTTCCCCACTTATCTGTGCAGTACAGCTCTTTCATAGCCCGCCAAATGAATTAATTCCATCTTCTATTTTTCAAGTCTGGGAGCCTTGGCTGCCTTTCAATGCATAGTCTCTCGTCTAGCAAGAACCAGTGCCAAATCTATAAATCCTGTAGTGTTTTCGTTTTTGGCAGATCTTGGAAATCCCCCAGGATACAAGTCAAAGGAGTACAGTCTATCATTCTTTGTGTCATCTCATTTATATATAGGACACAAAAGCCTGCAGGAATCCACCAGTAGTGGACATGACCACACCATATGCAGCATTTCCACTCCTACTTCAATGCATCGAGGGCATCCTACACTTGTACATGGAAAATCTGAGATATTTTTCCTGAAGTCAGATATGCCCTATGTTTATAATACACGTTGATCAATAATAATAATAATAATAATAATAATAAAACCATGTGTAGAGCGCATGGTTACACTATAACAGTGTGTCCCCGCGCTATGGAGAGAAACCGTCTAGCGAGCAAGACCTTATGCACTTGACACCACAAGGGGGGGACGAGGTAAAAATATTGGGCTTAGGTTTGAGGAAATAGGTATGTTTTTTCAATTTAAGTCAGAATCTTGCTTCCGATGGTTCCATACGGAGTTCGATAGGGAGCTCATTCCATCTCTTACAAGCTAAGTATCTGTACGAGCGACCTCCCATTCGTGCTTTGAAGATGCGAGGAACCTGAAACAGCATGCTCCCAAATGATCTCAAATTGCGTTTTGTGCGATGGATCGTAAGAAGCTTTTGAAGATAGCTTGGCCCTTTTCCCGGGGCTACACAATGTGTACATTACGATTTAAATATAGCAATCCTAAATACAGTATTCGAGTGTGCAAGTATTCGAGCGTGCAAGTATTTATGATCAGTTTGCCTTGGATATGGAATACAAAAAGTCTTCCTCCCAATTTTCTTTGGGACCTACTGGAGGTACACGTCCCTGCTTTTATGCTGCCAGACTTTGAGCAAAGCACCTGACAAGCATTATGTTGTTTTGGCTCTTCTACCCCCATACCCCAATGAAGACGCACCCTGGCTACTACTGTCCGTCGCATCTTATTACACACAGTTACTAGCTATGCATGTATTACATTCGTGGAGCTGACAACAGTAGTTATAGTTAGATCAGACTTTCCATAGGAAGACATTCTTTGTTTTCTTAAGTACTATGCCATCTTTTGACAATTCTGCATGAATGTTCCCAGAATGATGGTTCATCCATTTTGGCTTCTTTATTGAAAGTTTTGCACTGATCCAATAGGGGGCATTGCAAGAAAAAGAGGGGTGCTCAAAAAGTGCAATTTCCCCTACAAATTCCCATTGGAAAGAGTGCTCTTCACTGCAGAAAAAACAGCTAAACAGAATGGCACCGAATTCGGCTATATTAGAACTTCACTCAGAGTGGGTGCATCTTGTGAATTGATATAATTGCGTTCGTCAATTTTAAATAAATTAGCTTTTAAAGAGAGGCTTATGTTAGGCATATATGGGTTAACACTCATATAAAGTTAGAAGTATCTGAAACATTGGGTACTTTGGGAGTACTGCGGTACTACTGTGGTACCAAAAAATCAAAAAATATCAATTTCTGATTGCCACTGTGACATCACATATCTGTAGAAAGACCCCCAGTACCACAGCAATCTGATCGGTTGCTGGCAATATTGGATAAAATGTTGCATTCACTATTACAGGAATCGTGGACTCTGTCCTGAAAAAAATGTAGTAGAGGTCTCAAGTGGGCAGGGAGAGCAAACCTTGACCTCCAGGCCCATATCAGATGAACATTTTTATTATATTATATATGTATTTCTGGTCACAGGAACTGTGGTTAGAGTGATCGGATCAGCAGTACCCAAAAAGACCTATAGGTTTTGTATCACGTTCCTCAAACAAATTCCACTGTGCTAAAAAAATGAAAACAAATATTTAGAAGGGCCTTGTCATTGACCAGACCCCCTGGTCAACTGCTATGGTGCAGGCCGTAGGTAGGTAGGCTGTAGGTACTGCACAAGAGGGTTAGCACAGGCCATTCCTCTGCTGCTGAAAGCCAATCACAGTGGGGGTTGGTTATCTACATGGATATATATATATATTGTTTGACCTGGCCCTTTTTGCAGGGTTATCCCCAAATGTTTTGCCTTCCTCCTATAGCTCTGGCCTGTTTTTGTTGGCTTTAGGCGCTTTATTACTGCTGTTCAGTGCTAAAGTGCATGTGCTGTCTCCTGTAAACTTGATATGATTGGTCTACACCTTTTTTTGCATATTTCATTTACCTGTAAATTCCTTGTACAGTGGTAGCCCATGTACCCATATGCCCAGGGCCTGTAAATTAAATGCTACTAGTGGGCCTGCAGCACTGCGTGCGCCACTCACAGATGTAGCTTTTCAAACCTCCCTCAGGACCCTGCCACTAAAGGGCCTGCAAGTGGAACTAACTGCCATAGTCCCTTGACATTTGAAGTTACTTGCAAAGTCTGATATGCCCCTTTTACTACATATAGGTCACCCATAAAGTAGGCCCTAGGTATCCCTATGGTCAGGGTAATGTGTAGGAAAAAGGTAGGGCATGTGCCTTTGTTGTGTGGCATGTCCTGGTAGTGACAAACAGCCTATTTGGTTTCTCACAGTTGTGGGGCCTGCTCCTCTCATAGGGTTGAAAATAAATGTCTGATGTGGGAGGAGTAGCGTTGCAATGTTTAGTATGTTTGGAATAGTGGTGATAAATCCTGCTTATTGGTGAAAGTTGATTTTTATTCCTATTTTAGAAATGCCACTTTTAGAAGTGGGCCATTCTATGTGCTTATGACTCTTTGCGCTTTGCAGCATAATTCCAATCAACGTCTGGTTTAGACTGACAGGGGGCCTGTTTTGTGCATTAACTCTAGACAGTCATAAAAGGGAGCTGAGGTGTGCCCCACATATCCTGATGGGTCTTCCTGAGCTAGAGTGGTGGGAGGAGTTGTCACCTGCACCTAAATAGGGCTGTCCTCTTCTCTCAAAATGCTGTCTCCACCCCCTGAGTGGAGCCAGGGCTGGGGATTGAATAGGAGTATTGTGCACTTCTAAAATTTACGTCCAGATCAAAAAACATTTTGAGTATAAGTAGAGGGGGTCTGACCCAATGATTGTAGACACTGCGTGGGACTTGTAACTAAATACTGTTGGCTCTACCTACTGCATCAGAGGATTCCTGTGCTGCTTTATTGTGCTGACCTGCTGGGAGGACTGCCTCTTTTCCTGCAAGAACCCGAGTGTGCTATCCTGTTGCCCGCCTACATGCGCTTCATGCCTAAAGTGCTCTCCAGGGGACGGTTGGGATGAACGCTTTCCCTGCTCTATTAAGGATCTCCAAGGGATCTCATGACAGTGCTGCTTTTGTGCTATAGGGCAGCGTGTGCCCCATCGCTTTACATTTCACAGGAAGGCAGCCAGTATCCACTGCTCCTTGGGAGTAGCGCATGTTGAGCTCTTCATCTTGGCTATATCAGCGCGTGGTGAGCACTACCTGGTCTAAACCAACGCGGGAGGTGCGCCCTGTGCTTAATTTTCCCCAGCGCTTCCTCCCCCAACAGCCTGTTCTCAGTACAGGCCCCCCAGCTGAAGGGGGCCGCGATGGACAATGCCTTAAGGGGAGGTGCTGACCAGTTGAATTCTCACCCTGTCTGGGAGTCCCGACAACCGGCACGAGCACAGAAACAGCACTGCAAAGACCTCCCTCAATGTGGCCCAGTGAGGCTGAAGACTGCGACGGTCTCCTGGTGGTGGCCCGCGAGGCACGCATCCTCGGGAGGAATTCCCTTCTCCAGTGCAGCCCACAGTAAGGATTTGGCCCACTTGGAGTAAGGAAGCCCCATAGGTTACTGGTGACCTTCAAGGGCACCAGCTACATGCATGTACCCCGGCTAGAAGTGCATTCCTGACGGTGCCCACACCACTGGGTCCGTGAGCTCACTTTGCGGCCGTGGGGGGCGAAGGATATCGTTTGGGGATCCAGGGAGCTGTCGTGCAGTTATCTACAATGGCCCTGCTGTTTGACCCAGTTGGGGTCTGAGAGGAACCCGAGGGAGTCCACCTTTTCCTGAGTGTGGGGCTGAGTCACTCTACTGTTTTCTATTTTTATATACTACTGTGCTGTGTCTCTTTTGTGGTGTGTTTATTGTGTCCCATGTGTGTGTGTGTGTTGTGCAAATACTTTACACATTGCCTCTGGGAGAAGCCTGACTGCTCATGCCAAGCTACCAAGTGGGTGAGCAGGGGTTATCTTAGGTGTGTAACTCCCTTACTATGACTAGAGTGGTGGGTTCTGCCTGGCTTAGGTGCATACTCTAGCCGACCAGAAATCCCATTTCTAATATATATATATATATATATATATATATATATATATATATATATATATATGTGTGTGTGTGTGTGTGTGTGTGTTTATTAGAAATGGGCTTCTGATCGGCTAGTACATTCTGAGTTCTATATGTAGCGTTCACAGCATGCATGAGACACAGCACAGTAGTATATAAAATATGTATCTGTATTGTATATAAGCATAGACATAAACTGGTTATCACGTTGCCAAAGAGGCAATTGTCATAACATAACAGGTAGTGCAATAAATTAAAGACTTATATGTTTCACATGTCATATAAACACCATCACTATACATAATATGCAAATCCTGAAATAATACTTGTTATCCTGTCACTACAAGGTAAAAAAAGACAGTCCATAACTTTCCAGACATGGAATGCAGCAGGTAAGGTGTAAATCACCTGAATCATCAATACCGTAGCGTTCACAGCATGCATGAGGATATATATATCCTCATGCATGCTGTGAACGCTACATATAGAACTCAGACTGTACTGCTATTTTATCATCAAATATGGATTTCATTCAATAGTTGTTTGAAGCTACTTGTTGATTTGAATACATTTGCTATTTTCATGGCACAAGTAGTCCCGGAAGCCAGGCGGCTCATGGTTCTACATTTGCCTGGCAACTGTAAACAGGATTTTAGGAGAATGATGAACCTAGTATGTAGGTCATCTCCATAAAGACCTCCAGGGCTTCCTCTGTGAGGTAATCCTTCCATTAGCTCATTAGATACGTTTTGGCTGAGACTAACAAGTTTCTTTCATGTGACTAAGCTCCATTGACTTGAATTAAGAAAAAGCACAAATACTAGCCTAAATTTTCCTAGTGTGTTTTTTAGCTCTATGCTCCAACCCAACATTTTCGATCACGAGCCCTAGCCTGTTGAAATGACAATTATCTTTATCTTTTGCTGTGCTGCTTGTTATTTTGCTCTAAATGCTAGTTGGACTTTAGGCATACTGATGTGTTATGTTTTATTTTGAACAAGCTGTACCCGACCACGCATTGCTGTGGCTCAGTCTGGTTAAATGGAAGAGAAAGAAAAGAGTGAGCGCACGTTTCTAATATGTTTAATTTCACAATGCTTGTGGGTATACAATATGTTTTTGTCCATCCTAATATATGTAGACTATTGTCTATATGCGTCCCTTGTATTTGTTGCGCAGCAACAAAAATCGATTGGGTCTGTTCGGGTTGCAAAGTGAACCAACTCCTCCCCCCTCCCTCCACCCACTTCCCGGTCTGCCACCCTGACACCAACTGTCCATCCTAATATTTATAGACTATTGTTTACATGTGTTCCTTGAATTTGTTGCGCAGCAACCAAATCGATAGGGTCTGTTCGGCCTTTCAATTAAAACACACTCGTATTGGACATGCGCGTATTTAAATCCAACGTGTACATATAAACACGCGCTAATGTTGCAAAGTGAAGCAACTCCTCCCCCCTCCCTCCACCCACTTCCCAGTCTGCCATCCTGACACCAACTGTCCATCCTAATATATGTAGACTATTGTCTCTATGCGTCCTTTCTTAATGTTGCCAAGTGAACTAACTCCTCCCCCTTCCTCCACCCACTTCCTGGTCTGATGCGCTAATGTTGCAAAGTGAACCAACTCCTCCCCCCTCCCTCCACCCACTTTCCGGTCTGCCATCCTGACACCAACTGTCCATCCTAATCTATTTAGACTATTGTCTCTATGTGTCCTTTCTTAATGTTGCAAAGTGAACCAACTCCTCCCCCCTCCCTCCATCCACTTCCAGGTCTGCCATCCTGACACCAACTGTCCATCCTAATATATGTACACTATTGTCTATATGCATCCCTTGTATTTGTTGCGCTGCAACCAAATTGATAGGGTCTGTTCGGGTTGCAAAGTGAACCAACTCCTCCCCCTCCCTCCACCCACTTCCCGGTCTGCCACCCTGACACCAACTGTCCATCCTAATATATGTAGACTATTGTGTATATGCGTGCTTTCTTAATGTTGCCAAGTGAACCAACTCCTCCCCCCTCCCTCCACCCACTTCCTGATCTGCCATCCTGACACCATCTGTCCATCCTAATATATGTAGACTATTGTCTCTATGCGTCTATTGTAGTTGTTGCACAGCAACCCAATCAATAGGGTCTGTTCGTCCTTTAGATTAAAAACACGAATCCAACATTCTGTATATATAAATAGGCGCATATTCGAATTCAACGTTGTGTCAAAATTTCAAATCATTCAGTGAAGAACTTTCGTAGATTTACGATTTTTATCAAACGCACATTGACATTTTTATGTGTCTGTTTGTGCTTTCGATTAAAAACACGCGCGTATTCGACACACGCGTATTCGAATCCAACGTTGTGTATATAAAAACACGTGTGTATTCGAATGCAACGTTGTGTCCAAATTTCAAAGCAATCGGTGAAGAACTTTTGGTGATTTGAGATTTTGAACAAACTAACAGTTACATTTTTATTTATATAGATAACACCCTCAAATGGACAAAAGAATATACACCACAAAATTCCGAAAATCTTATGCACAAAAGTAAAAAAAAGGACTTGTTCGATAATGCAACAATATTTGCTCTGAACATGACCAAAACATGATTTTGTTGCTAATTGCTTTATACTAATCGTCCTTTTTTGAGAGGCTGAAGAAGAAACAAATTTGACTTGCATTATAGTAAGAGTTGTCTCCCGTCGATATGACACGCTATATATTGTCTAAAAGGATGAAGGACTGAGTTGGCCCTGGCAGAATTCAAGCGTTTACTTCTAGCTGTTTTCGTTTGATTCACATTTTTTGCCCATGTCAGGCAATCTATTTTGTGGTATTTGATTTTGAGTGCTCTTAATATGAGTCGTTTTTTCGGTTCTGTGCAGCCTATACTAATCAGGCACGTGATAGAGAATCGATGTGTGATGAAATATGTCTTAAAAATATCTTGACATTTCTTCTTAGCATTCGGTGACATAATATTGTGCACTTGGTACTGTTCTTGCATTGTCGGGCAGTTATGCAGTCGCTAGTAAGTATTTAAATGGATAAGTAAAACATTGTTCTAACTGCAACCAGATATGCTTTTATACAGTGGAGATAAACCAGGAGGTATTTAAAATATCGCATGACTAATAGAGACCTCTATTGTTTTTTAAGCTTTCTATAAAACATGTTCTTTCTCCTTAACTTTCTAAGAAAACCCAAGATAGAAGCCAATGTGTGCTGAAACTATAAAGTTTCAAACATCTCTTTTATGGCCAAGACCATTGCAAAACGTTGGCCCGCAGTGCAGGGTCCTTTTAGAATTTCACAATATAGATTACAGTCCTGAATCAAGCTTTAAATAAGCATGGAAAAAAATGGCTTTCGTTTTGCCGAGACACAAAATCTTCCACAAGGATGTATGCAGGCCCAGACTGGCCATAGCGGGCACCGGGCGATCCCTGGGTGCGCCGCACAGGTGGGGGCCATTTTTGGGCCCCGGGGGCCGATTTTGTTAGAGTGCTGTTTTTGCAGCATAGTCGGCCCTGTAACCAAATCGGCCGAAAACCGGCCCTGGCAGAGAGCTCAGCAGCACCTCCAACCCCCGGGGAGGTGGGGGGGGGGGAGCCGGCCGAGCACTTTGCCAGGGCCGGTTCTGGTTCCCAGTCCGGCCCTGGATGTATGTGAGATATAGCCCATGTTCTACTTCCCTTAAAGGAGCTGAGTGACTGTGTGTGCGTGTGTGTGTGTGTGTGTGCGTGCAAGTGTGTGTGTGTGTGTGTGCATTTATGTGTGCGCATACCTGTGCATGTGGCTGCACATATCATGTGTGTAAACATCTCTGCACGGTCAGGTTAAAGTGTAGGTGATCATTAAAAACAAAGGGACACCTGTACGAAACTATTTTGTGTTCAAAAACAGTCTGATTCACAAAATAGGCCCATTTGCGTACGCAAAAAAGGCTTTTCCAATGTACCAACTGTTATTGTGCCCTGTTACCGAATCACAAAATGGGTTCGTGAGTCGGTATTAGGAAGGGGCGTTTCAAAGGCGTCCCTTCCTAATAGGAAGTCGCAGAGGTATGTAGGAATGTTTTGCAACCAAATACCGGTCGCAAACCATTTGCAGTTTTCTATCAGATTCAATCTGATGGTAACCCATTCGTACCACGTACCACTACCTACTCTCAAAAAAATGAGAAAAAAAACTTTAATTTTTTTTCTTTTCAAGGCCTCCTAATTTCCTTTTTGAGAAACTGGCTTAAAAAAAAATATTGCTTTATTTGAAAGCAATCACGGACATGGTGGTCTGCTGACCCCAGCAGGCCACCGTCACCGTAACTTCAGCGATTCCCAATGGTTTGCAAATTGCGACCTACTACATTAATATTCATGCAGTAGGTCGATTTGCAACCCACTAGGAATCTCTAAATATACTCCTGGAGTCCATACATTGGGAATAGAGATTACCTAATTGCGATTCACAGAAAATCGCAATTAGGTAATCTCTATTTCCAATACTCATACATGTGGTCCAAAGTGAACTTCAATTTCGCAAGAATAGGCGACAGAGTAAATTTCTTCTCCTTCACTGAATTCCTTTTGCAGCACTGGTCACTTCCATCACCTAAACATAATCTAATTTATGAGACTAGGCAGGTATTTGGGGTGGTTCTGTCTCAGCTTTCCGTATGTTATTTTATTTATTTTCGACCACGCTGTAATGCCACCTACCTGATGCTTTCGAGGGCTGAGTAATGCGTGTACAGCTTTGCATAATCAGGAAAGTGAGAAAATCCGAAGTTTCCAGGACTTCCGGCGTTCCTACACGAATTTTTTTAGTGAAAGAAGTAACCATACCATTTTTTTTGCAGGTCTATTCCCTTGCAAAAACATGTTTGCTTCAAAAGTCATGCTTAAAATAGGTGTTATACATGGTTTCTTCGGCAAAACCTTACCGTTTGCTATGTTTTTCTCTTCCAGCTTCTAAAAAATTGCCTCCTAAATGTAAAACATTGCGCCCTAAAAACATTGTTTTGAGGGTCCTAATGTGATTACACATTCGTGATTAAGTAAATTAGTCTAAAATTTGGAAAAAGAACTCCTGCACAGACAGTTTGAGAATGTCAAAACGTTGGCCCGCAGTGCAGGGTCTTTTTAGAATTTCACCGGCCCGGAGGATGCGGGAAAACCGCAATCGTAATCAGGCCCTTAATATGGTTTGCACAAATAAAATGTTTGCAATCGTCAAATTGTACTGTTGTTTTACCATTATGCATGCATAGTGTCCCCATCACTGCTCAACATGTAGTTGGTGATGCCCTGCGAAATCTGAAACACTGTTGATTTTCACGTTCCACTGGGAGTTGCTAGGATTAATAATGTTTGACTTTTTGTCGAAACATTGGTAGGAGAAGCTCCTCATTGAGAGAGTGTCTTATCCAGGATCACACACTATATTCCTCTTTTCTGGACACAATAAGAAGACTTTGTCCTGTTCAAACAGCGTCATACTGCAGTGGCTGTTGTTGTTTTTCTAAGTTCTTTAAAGGGCTACAGGAGTGACATTAAAAGATTGCATGCATAATGTTAGCCTCCACGTCTTTAATGAAATCTTAATTCTCTTATCTTATTTATTTATTATTTTATTTGATAACTTTATTTCGGTCGTAGACCATAAAAGTGCAGATAAAATACACACAAAGCACGGTAATAAAAGCATTAAATATGAGCAGTTAATATTAAGGTAAAAGTTATTAAACAGTAAGTTATCAAAGGCAAATCTGATAAAAGTATTTTTTTTAAAAAGATTGATCCAGATTGATTCCATTAAGCACAACCTTTCCTTCTACACCACATACCATGTAGGAAACGGGAAACAGCGAAGACAATAGGAGGTGAGGTGTCGTACGTTAAAACTCTACACGCCTGCACACATTGCCTAAGTCCCAAATTTCTACATAATGGGATCAGCCAACATTTTCGTATTTTACTATACGCAGGGAAAAAAAAACATAACATGAACAACATCTTCTCGAGTGCAATTACAAGCTGGGCAGGTTCCATTTTCTGTTTTGGCCCATTTTAAGGTAAAAGCCCTGATTGGCAGGCAACCATGCCTCAGTTGAGTATATATCAATCAATCAATCAATCACAGACATTTATATAGCGCACTACTTACCCGGAGGGTCGCAAGGCGCTAGGGGGGGGGGAGTGCTGCTACTGCTCGAATAGCCAGGTCTTGAGCTTCTTCCTGAAGGAGAGGTGGTCTTGGGTCAGGCGCAGGTCGGTCGGGAGGGAGTTCCAGGTCTTGGCGGCCAGGTAGGAGAAGGACCTTCCTCCTGTTGTCGTTCTTCGGATGCGGGGGACGGCGGCGATGGCGTGGCTGGCTGATCGGAGATGTCGTTTGGGAGCGTAGAAGTTGATGCGGTTGTTGAGGTAGCTCGGGCCTTGATCGTGTAGGGCTTTGTGTGCGTGGGTGAGGAGGCGGAAGGTGATTCTTTTGTTGACGGGGAGCCAATGCCGGTCTCTCAGATGTCCGGAGATGTGGCTGTGTCGTGGGATGTCGAGGATGAGTCTGGCTGAGGCGTTCTGGATCCGCTGGAGTCTCTTCTGGAGCTTGGCGGTGGTTCCGGCGTAGAGGGCGTTGCCGTAGTCCAGTCGGCTGGTGACGAGGGCCTGGGTGACCGTCTTCCTGGTCTCGGTGGGGATCCACCGGAAGATCTTCCGTAGCATGCGCAGGATGTTGAAGCATGATGAAGAGACGGCGTTGACTTGTCTGGTCATGTTGAGGGAGGAGTCCAAGATGAAGCCCAGGTTGCGTGCGTGGTCTGTCGGTTTGGGTGCGCTGCCCAGGGCGGGGGGCCACCAGGAGTCGTCCCAGGCGGAGGGCGAGGAACCCAGGATGAGGACTTCCGTCTTGTCTGAGTTCAGTTTCAGGCGGCTGGTCGTCATCCACTGGGCTACGTCTTTCATCCCTTCGTGAAGGTTGGCTCTGGCGGCGGCTGGGTCGTTGGTCAGGGAGAGGATCAGCTGGGTGTCGTCAGCGTAGGAGATGATGTTGAGGTTGTGTTGGCGTGCGATGGCCACGAGGGGGCTCATGTAGACGTTGAAGAGGGTGGGGCTCAGCGAGGATCCTTGAGGGACGCTGCAGATGACTTCGGTGGCCTCTGACTTGTACGGTGGTAGACGGACTCTCTGTGTTCTTCCGTCGAGGAAGGAGATGATCCATTCCAGTGCCTTCTCCTGGATTGAAAATGAAAATGAAAATAAATTTGTTGAGCGCGATTGCTGCCCACGGGTGTCCAAGCGCTGGGTTGAAGCAGAGAAGTGGCGGAGAAGAGGAGTTTTAAGGCACAGAGGATTTGGCAAACAGTAGTGTTTTCAATTTTTTTCGGAATGAGAGCAGGTCTGGGTTGGACCGGAGTGAGAGGGGGAGAGCATTCCAGAGCTTGGCGGTATTCAAAGAGAACAGCCTACCTCCGGACCTGGCTCTCTTCACTCTGGGAACAACAGCAAGGAAAGCCTCCGTGGACCGGAGGTTCCTGTTTGGGTGGTAGGGGATGACAAGGTTATTATTAGTTGCTGGGCCCGTTTTCCAGAAGGCACGATGCGCAATGCACAGCGCCTTAAATGCCACTCTCTGCCTCACTGGCAGCCAGTGGAGACTTTTCAAAGCAGGTCTGGCTGACTGGGTTCGCGGGATCTGCAGCAGGGTACATGCTGCACAATTTTGTACAACCTGCAGTTTCCGGAGAGTCATCTCAGGTGCCCCAACGTATAGGGCATTGTTTGAGTCCAGGCGGGACTGGATGAGGCCTTGTACTGCCACCTTTTTGGCCTCCAGAGGCAAAAGCGGGAGGACCTTCCTCAAGGTTCTGAGTAGGCCAAAGCAGGTGGCGGACAGCTTAGTGGCCTGGGTGGAGAAGGAGAGCTTTTTGTCCAGCCACACTCCTAGGCTCTTAACACTATCCTTAGGGGTGGGGGGAGAGCCCAATGCGCGGGGCCACAAGGAGGTGAAAGGCACTGGTGAAGCTGGGCCTAGGAGCATGAGCTCAGTTTTTTCTCCGTTTAGCTTTAGGGAGGAGTTGGTCATCCACTCCTTGACGTCCTCTAAGCATTTCAGCAGATCTACCGGGGATTGCCTGTTGTTCCCTGTGGTAAGTGAAACCACTAGCTGAGTGTCGTCGGATTACGACATGATTTTAATGCCGTACGGTTCGACGACCCAAGCCAGCGGTCTCATGTACACGTTAAACAACACAGGGTTCAGGGAGGAGCCCTGCGGTACTCCGCAGCTCAGAGGTTTGCTGGATGACACTGTATCACCGTCGAAGATCTGAAAAGATCTATCAGACAGGAAAGAGTCGAACCACCTTAATGCGTCACCTGAAACTCCGATGTCGTAGAGACGGTTCAGCAAGGTGGCATAGCTGACCGTATCGAAGGCGGCACTTAGATCAAGGAGGATCACTGCCACTGATCCTCCCTGATCCAGTACCCATCGAGATTCTTCGGTGACCGCTAATAAGGCGGTTTCAGTGCCATGCTTCGGTCTGAAGCCTGTCTGGGATGTATGTAGTAGAGAGTGGTTCTCTAGGAACTGGACCAACTGGGCATTTATATACTTCTCCAGCACCTTGCTAGCCCAAGGGAGAAGTGAGATGGGGCGGTAGCTGGAGTGATCATCAGGGTCCAGGCTGGGTTTCTTCAACAGCGCCCGCACCATGGCTTGCTTCCAAGCTGTGGGGACTGAGCATGCGGATATGGACGAGTTTAGAAGCTCCAGGATTACAGGCAGGGTGGCTTTGCTTGCCTGCATGAGGACTTCTAGTGGAGCAGGATCACATGGAGAGCCCGACTTAACTTGGCGTGCCACTTTGCCTAGGGTGTCGAGGTCCAGAGGAGGGAAGTGCTCAAGAGAAGGCTGGTCTGGGGGAAGAGGCGGTCTAGGGGGGAGTAGGTCAGTCGCATCCGGGGTTGTGGCTACTGTTGGGAAGGTAGAGTAGATTTTTAAAACTTTATTGTGGAAAAATTCCGCAAGCTCATTGCATTGGTCCTGAGTTTTGTTCGGAGGGGGTACAGTGTTGACACTGGTACATTGTTTTATTATATGGAAAATTTCCTTGGGCTTTGATTTTGCTTCAAGAATTTTATCAGAGTAGTAGGTTGCCTGGGCCGTCCTAATCCCTTCTCTGTAGGCTTTGATCGCCTCTTTGTAGGATGCCTTTTTGTCTGGGAGGAAGTCTAATCGCCAGGCTCTCTCTCGTTGCCTGCAAAGGCGTTTTAGCTCTCTTAGAGAGTCGGAGAACCAGGGAGCTGATTTCTGCATTCTCTTTGAGGAGGATCTGCGAAGAGGAAGGATCGTATCTAGCGAGTTCGTGATCCAACCTACATAGTTTCCGTTTGCCACATTGGGGTCTGGGCAGGGTGGCGGACGGGTGGAGTCCAGGTTGTGCATCCAGGACTCCAAAGGGAGCTTTGTCCAGTTCCTCCTAGTAGTGACTTGGGGGGTAACTGGAGGGCTTTGTGTGTAACCCAGGTAAACGGGACCAAGAAATGGTCCGACCATGGGAGGGGGATGGGTTGGTCAACAGTCAAATCGAAGCAGTTGCTAAATATTGGGTCAAGTAAAGTGCCCTTTTCATGGGTCGGAGCTGACACCAGCTGGGACAGTTGAAGAGCTCCAAGGTCATCTATTAGCTCCTTAGCAATGTGGTCTGAGGGGGAATTAAAATGGAAATTGAGGTCCCCTAGGACCGTGTGATTGGCAGAAGATAGAATTCTTTCCGCTATAATCTCTGGAAGAGACCTATGGAACACTTTTACTGGCTCAGGGGGGCGGTAAATCAAGGTGCCGGAGAAAGAGCTATTTGCGTTAAACTCTATGCAGAATGCTACACTCTCGCACTCAGGGATAGTTTCTGCTGTGGTACGGCAGCGGTACTGATTCTTCAGTATGATCGCCAGACCTCCGCCTCTCCCTTCCGGTCTGTCCAATCTGAAGATATGGTAACCTACGGGTAAGGCTGAAACCACATCTGGCTCAGATTGAGCAGTGAGCCAAGTCTCTGTCAGGAAGACTGCGTCTGGCTTTTGCTCCTCGAGCAGCATGGCAATCTGTGTGCTATGTTTTGGCAATGAGCGGCAGTTTAACGCATACATGCGGTAAGATTGTGCCGAGGCCGACGGGGAAGTGTTGCGGAAGGAGTGTTTGCAGTCCGGGCAGCGGGAGGGGAGCTCTGTAGGTGCATAGATATGGGTGCACTGGACAGCGGCTATGCTTCTTATGCTGTGTATGGCCACCGAGCTGTATGTCCTGCCCTGGATAGAGGGGGAACCAGGGTTTGTGGCCCCTGGTCCCGTCTGGTCGCGGACGGGCGCAGACGGGCTTGCCTTTGGCGCGCCTTCGGCGCACCGCCGGCGCGCCCGCTGCGCCCGTCCGCTGCGCCTCCGAAACCAACACATCCTTAAATGACGGAAATAGGGGGGTGTGGCCTGTTCCAATGGGCGTGGCCCTGGTGTCCCGGTGATTCACCTGCGACCCGCTGCAGCGTCTGACTCAGCTGCGCGGGGAGGGAGTCACGTGGGGAGCCGAGAGATCGACTCTAGTTGTTTTTAAAAACACAGTATCACAGTTTTTAAAAAACACGGTATCACAATAACAATTTTAAAAGTAGTCTTTAAAAAAGTCCTGCTCTCGGCTTTCCGCCTCAAGAGCTCTGCTTACAACAAGCGCATGCGAAGGAGGGCACGCTTTTGTAGTGAAGGGGGGCGTGGCCTGTTCCAATGGGCGTGGCCCTGGTGTCCCGGTGATTCACCTGCGACCCGCTGCAGCGCCTGACTCGGCTGCGCGGGGAGGGAGTCACGTGGGGAGCCGAGAGTTCGACTCTAGTTGTTTTTAAAAACACAGTATCACAGTTTTTAAAAAACACGGTATCACAATAACAATTTTAAAAGTAGTCTTTAAAAAAGTCCTGCTCTCGGCTTTCCGCCTCAAGAGCTCTGCTTACAACAAGCGCAAGCGAAGGAGGGCGCGCTTTTGTAGTGAAGGGGGGCGTGGCCTGTTCCAATGGGCGTGGCCCTGGTGTCCCGGTGATTCACCTGCGACCCGCTGCAGCGCCTGACTCGGCTGCACGGGGAGGGAGCCACGTGGGGAGCCAAGAGATCGACTCTAGTTGTTTTTAAAAACACAGTATCACAGTTTTTAAAAAACACGGTATCACCATAACAATTTTAAAAGTAGTCTTTAAAAAAGTCCTGCTCTCGGCTTTCCGCCTCAAGAGCTCTGCTTACAACAAGCGCAAGCGAAGGAGGGCGCGCTTTTGTAGTGAAGGGGGGGCGTGGCCTGTTCCAATGGGCGTGGCCCTGGTGTCCCGGTGATTCACCTGCGACCCGCTGCAGCACCTGACTCGGCTGCGCGGGGAGGGAGTCACGTGGGGAGCCGAGAGATCGACTCTAGTTGTTTTTAAAAACACAGTATCACAGTTTTTAAAAAACACGGTATCACAATAACAATTTTAAAAGTAGTCTTTAAAAAAGTCCTGCTCTCGGCTTTCCGCCTCAAGAGCTCTGCTTACATCAAGCGCAAGCCAAGGAGGGCGCGCTTTTGTAGTGAAGGGGGGCGTGGCCTGTTCCAATGGGCGTGGCCCTGGTGTCCCGGTGATTCACCTGCGACCCGCTGCAGCGCCTGACTCGGCTGCGCGGGGAGGGAGTCACGCGGGGAGCCAAGAGATCGACTCTAGTTGTTTTTAAAAACACAGTATCACAGTTTTTAAAAAACACGGTATCACAATAACAATTTTAAAAGTAGTCTTTAAAAAAGTCCTGCTCTCCGACGTTGCTGAGGCGCTGCACTAGGGTGCGGTGGCAGACAGTGTCAAATGCCGCGGAGAGGTCTAGGAGGATGAGGGCCGCTGTTTCTCCGTTGTCCATCAGGGCTCGGATGTCATCGTGGCAGCGATGAGGGCGGTCTCGGTGCTGTGGTTGGCTCGGAAGCCAGACTGTGAGGGGTCGAGGGATTCATTCGTCTCGAGGAAGGCGGCCAGCTGCTTGTTGACGGTCTTCTCGATGACTTTGGCTAGGAACGGGAGGAGCGAGATGGGGCGGTAATTCTTGAGTTCGGTGGGGTGCGCTGTAGGTTTCTTCAGTAGGGTGCTGAGTTCGGCGTGCTTCCAGCTCTCCAGGAAGGTGGCGGTGTCGAAGGAGGTGTTGATAATGTCCCGCAGGTGGGGTGCGATGACCGTGTCGGCCTTGTTGAAGACGTGGTGAGGGCAGGGGTCGGTCGGAGATCCAGAGTGGATGGAGTTCATCATGCGGATGGTGTCTTCGGTGCTGATCGGAGTCCAGGCGCGGAGGGTGGTGGTGGGGGGCGGTGGTTCGGTTGTGGCGTGCGTCGGTTGAGTGCTGAAGCTGTTGTGTATGTCCACGATCTTGTTGTGGAAGTAGGAGGCGAGGGAATTGCAGAGGTCTTGCGATAGGGTGATGTCGTTGTTTCCGGCGTTGGGGTTGGAGAGTTCTTTGACGATGATGAAGAGTTCCTTGCAATTGTATGCGTTGTTGTCCAGCCGGTCCTTGAATGCAGTTTTCTTAGTGGCGCGGATCAGTTGGTGGTGCGTCCGGGTGGCAAGCTTGAGGGCGGTCATGTTGTCCGGTGTTGGTTCCCTTCTCCAGGCTTTCTCGAGGGCTCGGCAGTTCTTCTTGGAGCTCTTGAGTTCGTCGGTGAACCATGGGGCCTTCTTGCTGCCGGGTCTGCTGGGCTGGGTCCTCAGTGGGGCGAGTTCGTCTGCGCAGTTGTTGATCCACTTCGTGAGGTTGTCGGCGGCCTGGCTGGGGTTCGCTGAGCTGGCGGGGGGGGTGCTGGCTCAGGGAAGCGGCGAGGATATATAGTTTCCTCGCGAGAGGCGGTTGCACTACATCTAGGAATTCCTCCATCCGAGGATCAATTTTTACTAGCAGGAACTCTGCGGACAGCCTGCCCAGGGTTGTTGAGCGTTGTAGAGCAAGAAGGTTTTGATGCCTCACCAAGGTTAGCAATTGTGACCTATGTGTCCTCGGGCAGGTCAGCTCAGGAGTCTTCCATAACTGGGGCAAACCTACATAGGTGGTAAGAGCCTTGATGTGGGATAACCAAGGAATATTTTTATTTTTTATTTGTCCCCAGACCTCCAAAAATTCTGCTCTGTAGGATGACAGTTCCGGTACAGACCAGAACCTTCTACAGTAGAGCAAGGGCCGGAGGGCTACCAGTTCCTTAATGGACTCCAGACCCAGATCTAATCGCAAGGGTGTGAGCGGTGTGCTTTGTGGTAGGCCCACCAAATTCCTCATGAAGGACTGCTCAACCCTTAGGAGACTCGATGTATTCTTATGTCCCCAGAGGTCAGCGGCATACATAGCTGCTGTCATGGCCTGGAGTCGATAGATCTCAAGGACAGGAGCAACAGGTTTGAAATCCGATGTTTTATGAAGTTTACCAATACCCCCTGCTATCTGTGAAAGTCTAAGGGTAGATTTAGAAATTTAGTGACCCAAATCAAAATCTTCTGTCAGAGTAACGCCAAGGTAGACAAAAGTTTTGACCCGTTCCAGGGGAATACTGTTCAGGACAGGGTTAGGACGGGTGTGCCTCGGGGGATTGAAGATCATAAACTTCGTTTTTTTCCAGGTTAACCTCCATTCCCCGCGAGGCACAAAAGGTTACAAACCCGTCCAGAACCCGCTGGATGCCCGTTGATGTTCTGGATAACAGCAGAGTGTCATCCGCGAACATCAGAGCGTGCACCCGACCAGTAGCCAACCAGGGAGCATCATTATCCTTTACACCATTTAGGGCGTCCACAAGGCAATTGATGAAAAGGCTAAAAAGTGTGGGGGCCAGGACGCACCCATGTCGGACACCCCTAGATACAGGGAAACAGGCCGAGAGATCCCCATGTCTCCCACACCTAACCTGAGCATAGTTTCCAGCATGAAATCTAGTCAAGACGTTAAGTAGGTAGGGCGGGAGGGATAAATCCCCCAGCACTTTCCACAATTTTTCCCTGGGGAAAATGTTGAAAGCGGCCCGGCCCGCAGGTCCACAAAAAGAAGGTAGAGGCTGCCACCCTCTACTCTTGCAGTTTTCCAAAATAGGACCTGGAGCCTGAATATTTGATCCAGGGTCGAGATGCCAGATCTAAATCTGGCCTGCAGAGTAGTCAGTATTTCACGTTCCTCCATCCACCCTTGTATCCTGTCCAATATGATCCTACCCATTAGTTTTTGAGTTATGTCTATAAGGCTAATAGGCCTAAAATTTGATGGGGTTAGCGGACAACCCTTCTTATAAATGGGGACGATCTCAGCTCCCAACCAGGTGTCCGGTAGATCAGACCACCTAAGAACCGCATTGAACATGGTAGCAAGGTATGGTGCCCAGATATTTGGCTGGGAGCGAAACAAGTCTCCAGGCAATCTATCAAGGCCCGGAGCTTTGTTTGGGAGCAGTTTTTCTATGGCAGATTCCACCTCCTTCAGGGTAATACCCTCTGGGATTTCAGGGAGAGTCGCCTCCGGAGTATCCAGGTGGTCCAACCGCAACCCCATGCCCGAGGCCTCCACCAGTTGATACTCGTGGAGGGGGTCTGGGATGGGGAATGGCGGGAGGGCCATAGCTCCTTCCAGGATCTGATCATTCGTCCCTGTCACACTAAATTCTCGGGCATGTTTGAGACCTAGGCACGAAGAATCGTCACACTCCAAATTTGTATGAAGTGCTCTGAAATGTGCCTCCCATACTGAGGGCGCAATATTCGGGGAAATGGCCTGTCCTCCCCCTTTTACACCTGAGCTAACGATGGCCCAGAACGACCTGGCATCGTTTGAGAGCAGCGCAGATCTCAAGTCCTCCCACCTCGTTTCCTCCCACTCCCTCTTGCCCCTAATAATTGCCTTTTTATAAAGCAGTATAGATAGCCTAATTCCTACACTATCTTTGGATTTAATTGCCGTGAGGAGATCCCTTTTTGCTTTCCTACAGGTGTCATCAAACCAGAGGTGCGCCCTAGTCCCACACCGTTTGTTTCCACTTACTGGGCAAAACACATCCCCCAGTGCGAGAGCCAACTGCCTATGAATTTCAACGGCTTGCCCATTAGAGGCCGGATCACCCATCTCAATAGTCCGAGGAACGGCGATCTGGTATATTTTGGCAAGCCAGCTAGGGGAGTCCTCAAAGTGGGGCCATTTAACCCTGCGCTTGTTATTCACTACCATAAGGGGTAAGATCTCGGTATTGGGTTCGGGGTCTGGCTTTGTCAGCCCAAAGGTCCCTGGCTTAAGAGTTAGGACAAGGGCATTATGGTCACCATCTAGCCTCGGTAAGACCCTAAATTACTTCAAACTATCCCAATGTTTTGCTTCCATCATAATATAGTCAATAAACGCAATCAACGCAAAGAAAACGGAGATCATGATCGTCGGTAGGAAGTCGGAGCTATGGGGGGACAGGTGGTGGTCTACGGAGTTGGGGCCGGCCCCCACTCCGGTTACGGAACTAAAGAACTTAGGAGTATGGTTGGACCCCTCCCTCAGCTTTGTGGGCCACACGAAGAGAACCGCGGTCTGCTGCTTCGGTATTTTACGGTCGCTGCGTCCCGTCTTGAAGTTCTTTGACCATCGCACCAGGCAGCTGATAGTCCAGGCCACAGTGCTATCTCGCCTGGACTATGCCAGCTCGCTCCTGGCAGGGGTCAACGTGGCGGAGGTTACTCGCCTCCAACGCGTTCAGAGTTCCGCGGCGAGAGCCATTGTTGGCTTACCCCGAACATGTTCTGTCTCTGGCACTTTGAGATCGCTGCATTGGTTACCTATCAGGGCAAGAATACAGTTTAAAGTGCTGTGTCTGGCGTTCAAGATTTTGAGGGGTGGGAGCCCTCAGATTCTTGCAGACCTTTTGTCCTGGTATGTCCCTACCCGGTCCCTGAGATCGTTGGGCCAGGCTCTTACGGTGACCCCCCGATACAGGCTGTGTCGGGTTGGTGGCCGCTCCTTCCGGGTCAGAGCGGCCGAGCTCTGGAACTCTCTTCCGGTTGAGATGCGGCTGCTCACCGACCTCTTAGTTTTCCGTAAAGCTTTAAAGACCTTTCTGTTTGAATAGCTTGCTCTGTTTTCCCCTTTTGTTATTTTCCCTGTAAGTGTTGCTTTTTTCTTGCCATGCGCCAGGACGCCCCTTAGCTGGGGCAGCTGTGCGCAATACAAATGATCGTAACATAACATAACATAACATAATGGAAGTTTGATCTGTCCTGTTGAACGTAACTGACCCTGGACAATCAGAGTCCAACCTCCCATTGCACGCCCGCAGAGACGTTGCAAGGGAGAAAATTTTGATTTGCACAACCAAATGGGTCCATGCCCTAACAGGGGGGATCTTGGGGTCGGGGATACGCCAAAACGAGTCTTCGTCATCCTGGTCTTCCGTCTCGGGACTGACCAAAGGCTCGAATTGGCAATTGAAGTCACCACCAAGAACTATAGTGATTGAGGGGTCTAATGCCTGGATAAAGAGATCCAATGCATTGATTGTATTTGATTCCTGCCCATTCCTTAATGGCCTTGAGTAGGGGAGAGCTCAGAACAGGCAGGCTAGCCTCTATATCTATAGGGGCCTCTATGGGACCCTGGGCACAGGGCAACTCAGCAAAGGACGACGTAAGGAAAGAGCTTGAATCAGGGGGGTTAATTTCAATAGCTGAGTAGTCCCCCACTTGTTCGGGCAGGGTAACAGCAGGAGTAATTTTCTATTGCGGTTACCACAACCCCAATAGTTTTTTGCAGCATCTTATCAATAGCCGTTAGGCTAGGAAGAGGTTGTGGTGTTTCCACCTGCAGCCTGGTATTGGGACGAGATGCAGCAGGTTTTAAATTTTTACCCGTGTGGCTCATTTTTACAGGTAAGAATAAACAAGCATTTGCAATGCAATAGGTCTCGCATTTACGCGACTTTGAGCTATTGGCATTGTAAATGACAATGCCTTTTATTTATGTTTTGGTTTTTCAAACATAAATAAAATGCATTGTCATATACAATGCCAGTAGCTTAAACTTGCGTAAATGCGAGACTTATTGCATTGTAAATGCTTGTTTCCAATTTCTTTACATCCTGAAAGCAACCGCCTTTCCCTTTTGTTTTTATTACTTTTGTTAAAATCGCGTCAACTGCACGGGTGCAACGAATGCATCAAAAGTGAAGAAAACTTAAGGAAAAGGCAGTTTGCCACTTTCAGCATGTAAAAAAATAGGAAACAAGGGGCTTTTGAAACGTTAAATGGAATACCTCATTAAATCATGGTAACTTGGAAATATGAAGAATCGAGAGCTCCATAAAAAATATCCCTTCATTTCTCAATTTCTGTTTAATAACTTGACGGTATACACGTTTGCTAGTGATTTCACGCAATGCAACTCGTTAAATGTTTATAAATGTATGAAAAATTATTTAACTGTCGACCCATGTATTCCCTAAAATAGCACCTTCTTTTCAATTAACACACAAAAAGGCCGACATCAATGTGTGCCGTGGTGCTGGAACAATTATTAGAGAGTGATTACTGGCCAAAATATCACCTCGCCAAAGGCCCAGGGAATATGTGGCAGTCTTTGAAGACACAACAAATGCTACCAGCAGAAAAACATTCCAAGGACCTCTTTATTGTTTATTCTGCATCTAAACTTTCAAGTTTTATGTGGCTGCTGTTGCACCTCACACCTGAATGTGTGATTTAGATGTGAATACATTTGTTGTACATGTAAATCCACATAGCATAGAATCTACCTCAACTTTAACTGCCAATTAAGTAACTTCCCATAAGAGCATGGGTAAGACAGGGTTTGCCCGGAAGAGCTAAGATTAGTTGGACACTATGAGACGAGTGTAGAGAGCCCCAGAAGAACAAGATGTCGACCATTGTTAATCTATGGATAATAACACAAGTCCAATGTGAAAGCCCCTAGTTAAAAGGAAAATCAGATATTGAGCTAGAAATAGCCCTTTGTAAAGGATATGTCAATAATGATGGAAGCACTCATAATGACTGTTCTAATTATATATGAGCAATGTGTGACCATACAAAATATACTGTTGTCACTCTGGCTGATTTGTTAATAAAAATGTAATAAAGTACATTTAAAAAATGTACGTGGGTATGACATTTCTCTGGGGAAATCTATAACTGTTAGCATCTGGTGACTGTTGCTTATTGGCACTTAGTAGTGGTAAGTGGAGTGGAGATCTGGTGAATAGAGCAGAGTGAGGTGTGAGGAGAACTAATGATAATTTCCAGTGTTTGGTGTTCAATTGTGACTCTTGCAGAGCTAAAGGGCATGCAGTAAATTGGAGTAGCTAGTGATACTAACAGTGGCAGATGGTCACTGCAGATTATGTGTGCAGTGCGGTGATGGCTGCTAGTGAGTGAAGCACAATGGAAGAGATTAGACATGTGGTGTTTGTTTTTAATGGAGTCGGTTGATGTTTACTGGTACTGACTACTGGTGCTGACTACTGGTGCTGACTAGACCGCAAGCATCTTGAATGACGGTGACTCATGGTTGCTGATGGTGAGTAGTGGTATATGGTGGAAGGTTTTGGTGATTGCAGTAACTTTTGGAATGGTGGGTGATTAAACACTGGAAGTACGGGTGCGGGGTGCTGCAGCACCCCCAAAATAACCATGCTGTAGTTTAGAAGGTGAATGAGCAATATCGATGACTTTAAATTATGTGCTGACATTTAATGTGCGTTGAAAGACAAATGGCAAATGCCAGGCTATATCTTCTGACTAATTGCTGCTTTCTCTTTTAACAGTGAAACCGGAGTGTACTTTTCTTTCTCTGACTGTAAAGTGAGAAGATTTTGTAAAAGGGACCTAGGTGACAATCTTGCTGGGTTACAAGGAGTATAAAAGGAAAGGCTGTATGCAGGCTGTCAATTTATATTCAAACACAAAAATGTAAAAACCTGTAAATGAACTAGACACATATTTCAAAGTATGTCATCAATTAGGAGAGCAAATATGAAGCACATTCTAAAGTGTGATGGAAACAAAGATCTTAATAGCAACAAAGAAAATCAAAACACTTTACGTGGTGATGCACAAATGACAAATATTCGCCGATACCCGAATTCCACACACTATTTCGGCTGTGAGCTACATAGTTTTATCACTAAAACTGCTTGTCTGTCTAAATTTAGTGGCTATTTCCCACAAAATGCACCATGTCTCTATACCACACCCCAAAAACTATAGCATATTTTTTACACTTGGTTTATTTGGATGACGCTTGGATGTTTCACAATCCCTACGATTTCAGCGATGTAACAATGGTAGCATCGAAAATTGTTCCAGCACCACTGGGCCAACGGTAACTGGTGTTTAGTGATGGGTAGTGATGCCTAACAGTGGATGGTAGTAAGTGGCGGCCAGTGGTGAATGGTAACCTTAAGCAACTCAAAGGACTTTTATTAGCTGATAGTTGCATGTGGTGAACGGTGGGGGTGTACACTTTATCTAGAGTTGGATACCCCTGGCCACCAATGTTGAAAATGAGGTGATACTGCTCGTCGGCGAGAGAGCGGGAGGTGTCTGGATGCTCCTTGTCGCCCCTCACAGCCCTTGAAGAAGAAGGCCCATGACCATGACTTACTTCCGAGTGAGCTCCCGGGGCGTCATTCTCTTCTCTCTGCTGGACGCGCTGAGCTCGGCTGTACCAGCGCCGTGGGCAGGAGGGTGCAGAGTCGGCTGCAGAAGGAGGTCACATCCTTTCCTTTGAATACCAGTGTTCCTGGCAGCTGAGAGGAGCGGAGAGAGGATGCGAGAGGGCCAGGGACGCGCAGGGACGAAGGCTGTTCAGCAACTCATTCTTTTTAGGCAACAACCTTCCACAGTAGTGGACGAGGGCGAATGATGCATGAAGGGAGACCCTTGCACAGCTCTCAGCCCATCCAATCTGGCAAGCAGCAGGTGTCTTCTATTCCAGCACACACAACACGCTGTATTCCAGTACTGGGACCCACGCCGCTCCGCCGATGCACCTCATTCCTCGCTCAGCAGTCACTGCTCTTCTAGCTCTGAAATACTGAGAGCTAGGCCAGGCCCGCTGCCTGTCTGTATCCGATCTCTCCAGTACTGAGACAGAAGAGGGTCGGACCTCCGGCGAATCCTTACGAGAAGTGTTAAAAGGTGCCTCTTGTTAGTTGACATTTCTTGTTTATTTAGCTGCGCATTGCGAAATAAATTCTCGCCCTGATACACTGAGAATATTTTAATACTCTATACCTTTTTTTGGCCACTGCAATCTAACGGTACAGGATGAAAGGTGCAGTTTGAAGTTGGCGGAGCCTGCGCTGTGACTCCACCACTGCAGACAATAAGACGTGCATGTGCATTCCTAAAGCCGAAACCTGTGGTGGGGCGGGACTTCCGTCTTCTGAAGCCCTCGCCCACGGAGTGCCTGGCCAGAGAAGCAGTGGAGATGCAGGGCTTCCATGCCCGAGGGAGAGCCCTGCGGAGGCTGAAGAAGTCCGGAGTGGCGCCGATGAGGTGAGTGGAGCTTAGTTGTAGGGGGGATGTGTGTCTTTATACGCTTGTGTGTGTGTGTGTGTGCGCTTGTGTGTGTGTGTGTGTGTGTGCGCGTCGTCGGGGGGTGGGGGTTGTCTCTATGTGTGCGTGCGTGTATGTGTGCTTGTGTGTGTGTGTCTCTGTGTGTGCGCTCGTGTGTGTCTGCTTACTTAGAGCTAAAAGGGAGGCAGGAGATGGTGAATGCGCGCACGACCTGATCCGATTCCTGAAGCTGCGCGTGCACATCTCTTGTCTCCCTTAGCTCCTTGTAAGCAGAACCACCGACAATGGAAGGCGCCAACCCCCTCGGGGAATGGCGTCGTTAGTGGCAGCCAAAGGGCCGACCCGGAGTAGGATCGCTTCCGGGTTATGTGACCCGGAAGTGAGCGCGGCGCCAGGACCAATGGGAACAAGGGTCGAGGTACGCCCCGGAAGTGATAGTAGGGCGCGAGGCTTAAAAGCCCGCGACCAGCCTAGAGGCCCCCTCTTTGTCCGCTGATCGCCCAGGAGTCGGACGTCTCCAAGAGAAGACATCGTGGGAACATCGCGCAGGAGTATACAGCGAGAGTTAATCCGACTCGTGGTGTAGGTTAGCGGGCCTTGCAGTGTGTGCTGGATTTCTTTACAACTTTCGTGTTTATTTCTCTTGATTTAAATATTAATCGCAGGGGGGGGATTGCCGTGGTAAATCCTCATGTCCAGGGGGAGGGCGAGCGCTGGCGCTCGATCATCCGATTCCCTGGGGTCCGGGCCCATCCGCGGCGCGGTGGGCCTAAAAGTCCTTTTGGGGTTTCTCGACAAGTTTTTAACGTTGTTTTCTTTAAGTGCAGGATGCCGTCGAAGAAGGTGCCGAAGGGTAAACAACCCGCAGCCAAGAATGAGCAATACCTTGCCTTTACGGAACTGCTGGAATTCACAAGGGAAAAAGGCATGGATTGGGTACTAAAGAATATGAGAGACGGGGCTAGAGCAGATGCGAACTCTCAGGAGGAGAGGGGGAGAGGCAAAAGAGCGAAGCATACCCCAGAAAAGCTTAGAAGCTCGGCAAGAGGCAAGCGGTCTAGGCCGACGGATTCACGACCAGTATCACCAGGTGAGGAGGAGGTGCCAGAGACAATTGATTCGAACTCAGGCGCAGATAATGACCCAGATGACACCGACGGGCAGTATGATGCATCTAGGCCCACGCAGATAGGAGGGTTCCCCGTCACTTCTGGGGGGGGGGGGGGGGGGGGGGGGGGGCGGTCCGCACGGTATGTTACCGCCAGTAGTGGCACAGCCGGGTAGCGGAGTGTCGCAAGTTTGGGTTCAGCCCGGGGGGGGTCGCCCAGTTACCAGGGATGCAATTATATGGGTCGCATGGTCAAGCGATAGGTAGCAGTCCTGTAAGCTCAATGTTTCCTGCCTACACGGCTCACGGGTCCCCCTTAGCGATGACTGCTTACTCCAACCTGGGGGGTCCAAGTCAGGGCTCAATGGCGAACGCCGTAGTTGATGTGGCGGGTCCCTCTAATGGCCAGATGCATGGGGGTTTGGGGGGGCAACCAGCTGGTTCCCCGTTACTAGCATTCAGCCCGTTAATGTTCGGTTCGTCCTCAATGACCTTATCGCCATCCGCGGGGATCACTTGGCATGTGCCAGCAGATATGAAGGACAGGATACTCAGAGGCGAATACGTAGAAGTGTTCGACCTTATCAATGCAGGGGTGGCGGCCGGAAAACCCAAGGGCGGGAAAGAGGGAGATTACAATCAGAAGAAATCGTGGGTGGAATGGTCCATGAAGAATTGGATCACGGGATTTGCAATATATGCCGCTGTTATGCTTGAGAAGTATCCGGTTTTAGGCCCACAAATGATGAGCTACATATCCCTGATACATGGAGCGGCAACAGAGTTTCCAGGCCAAGGGTGGCTGAAATACGATAAAATGTTCAGACAGATGAAGGCAGTTCACCCGGGTATAGCATGGGACCAGCGGGAGATTAATTTATGGCATACAGTCTTCTATTCCACCCCTTCAACGCCTACACCGGTCCCCTCAACTCAGAGCCAGTCCTTTCGGACTGACAAAGGGGTCGGTGAGAAAAAACAGGCCTGCTGGCAGTTTAATAGAAATGAGTGTACCAGGGGGGTCTCGTGTAAATTCAAACACTGCTGTTCCTACTGCGGGGGTACCTCTCATCCCGAGGTTAGGTGTTTTAAGAAAACTGGTAACCCCCAAGAGCAGCCCAGCCACAGTGCCCCAAAAGGAAAGCCAACTAAGACTCCCGACAAAGCTTCCAACTCCAATTAAACGGCATGTCCTGACACACCTCCTCAGTAAGTACGATAATCTTGAGGAGGCTCAATTCCTACTGCATGGTTTTACAATTGGATTCCGTATCCCGTCTTCAGCCCCCCCTTCCAATGTCCCACCTCGTAATCAAAGCTCAGTGTTGCGAAATATGGAGGCAGCTCGAGAGAAGATCATGAAGGAGGTAGCATTGGTGCGGGTCGGGGGCCCCTTTTACAGAACCACCTACCCATAATCTGGTTTGCTCCCCATTGGGTCTAGTTCCGAAAAAAGAGGAAGGTAAATTCCGTCTGATCCATAATCTTTCAAGTCCTCCAGGGCTTTCGGTCAACGACAAGTTAGACCCAGATCTGTGCTCGGTGAAGTATACCAAATTTGACACGGCTATTGAGAAATTGCAGGCGTTTGGGGAAGGAGCCTTAATGGCTAAAGCTGATATTGAATCAGCCTTTAGGTTACTGCCCGTCCACCCGGACGATACCAGGTTCTTGGGCTTCACATTTGACGGTAGCTATTTTTTGGATTTGTGCATGACCATGGGGTGTTCTATTGCCTGTGCAGTTTTCGAGACTTTCGCAAGGTTCCTGGAAAGGGCGGTCGAGCAGTTTCTGGCCTCGGACAGCTCGCATTCAGTAGTCCACTACCTGGACGATTTTCTGTTCATGGGTCCCGAGGGTTCTCAGTCGTGCAGGAAGGCCCTGCTGGGCTTCCAGCGCTTGGCTGAGGCGCTCGGAGTACCTTTGGCGGCGGAGAAAACCGAAGGCCTGACCACGTGTCTGACCTTCCTGGGCATAGAGATTGATACAACGGCAGGAGTGTGCAGGCTGCCAAAAGTCAAGGTCGATGCCTTTAGGGCCGCTATCGATAGCTGCCTGGGGGCAAGGAAGGTAACCTTACATCAGCTACAAGTCCTCTTGGGTCAACTGAACTTTGCTCTGCGGGTCATTCCTATGGGCAGGGCCTTCTCCAGAAGTATAGCGAGGGCAATGTCTGGGCTGCGGGCCAAACACCACAGGGTGAGGCTTTCAGCCGAAGTTAGAGAGGATCTTCTGATTTGGAGAAGTTTTTTGAGGGATTTCAATGGCACGGTGTTGTGGCGAGCAGCCTGTTCTTCTAATACGGATCTTGAGCTTTTCACCGATGCTGCAGGTAGTATTGGCTTCAGAGCTATATTCGGTCAAAAATGGTGTATGCAGTGCTGGCCAGATGACTGGATCGAGCGAGGCCTGACTACTAACATTTCCTTTCTAGAACTTTTCCCCATAGTGGTAGCTTTGCACTTGTGGGGAGATCTGCTGGCAAACAGGAGTATAGTATTCTGGTCGGACAACATGTCTGTAGTCATGGTGATTAATAGCCAGAGGGCTACCTGTACTTGGGTACTCAGGTTATTGAAAGAATTGGTTTTGCAGTGCCTGAGCCATAATGTCCAATTCACTGCTAAGCATGTTCCAGGTGTAGAAAACAAAGCGGCTGATGCATTGTCTCGTTTTAAGTTAACAGAATTCCGGGAGCATTGGCCCCAGGCGGAGACGTCAATGTCAGCCTTCCCAGCGGAGCTATGGAAGTTTGGTGCCCCACAGCCGCCGAGTTGATATCTGCATCCTTGGCCCCAAGGACTAAGAGTATGTATCAGAGATCATGGGATTCGTATATGGCATACCTGAGGGGTGTGGGTGTAGCGGACATCTTTGCCCCCCAGAGTGTATTAGGCTTCATTGTGCAGCAGAAAGAGCAAGAGAAGTCGGTAGCATTCATGAAAAGACAGTTGTCGGCGTTAGCATTTTATGCGGGTCTACGGGGGGTGTCTGATCCGACAAAAGATCAGAGAGTTAGAAGAGCAATGAGAGGTTGGGAGCGCCTGGCACCCGGGGAGAAAGATTCTAGGAGGCCGATAGACGTAGAAAAATTGATTAAAATCTTAGAAGCTCTACCGTTCGTTTGTTTCTCCCAGTATGAGACGCAACTGTTCCGGGTGGCCTATACCCTAGCCTTTTGCGGGGCGCTGCGAATTTCAGAATTACTTCCGGCGTCCAAATCGGATAGGGAAGGGGGTCTGAGGTGCTCGGATATAATCGAGTCAAAAGGTGTCCTGCGGCTTAGGGTGCGGAGATCGAAGACGGATCCGCTGGGTAAAGGTACCTGGTTACAATTGGGTAGAGTAGAGGGTGAGGCCTTCTGTCCAGTCAACTTGCTGAGGCTATTCCTCCAAGCCAGGCCCCAGGGAGCGGATGATAGACTCTTGATTCATGAGAGTGGGTTACCCCTTACCAGGTTCCAGTTCACTCGAGTAGTTAAAATGACCCTGGCACGGATCGGAGTTGATCCAGCCGATTTTACATCACATTCGTTTAGAATTGGAGCAGCGACAACGGCTGCTGGCTTAGGCCTACCCGAACAGGTAATCAAGAGGTTGGGTCGCTGGAAATCAGCTTGTTACGAACGTTATATTCGCCCGCAATTAGTCTAACATGTCTTTAGCCTTCGTCCCCGTAGTTAGAATCGGCTGACTGTATCTCTTCACATTTACTCTTCATATTTACTCTAGGTACCTCCCCTAAGAGAACCCAAATCTGTTGGTGTGGCCACTCCTTCATTCGCAGGGCCGGGGCGCACTTCGAAAAGACACTCAGGGACAGGGTGACCATGATGCGAGGTTGTGACCATCATTGGGTGGGGATAGGCGGGCAGCGCCTGGCGGACGTCCCGAGGGATGTGAAAACGGCCTTGGCCAGAGGCATGCCTTTGCCAGACGTATTCGTGTTGCACTGCGGAGGCAACGATATGATTCCGGGCGGAAGGAGAGAAGTGAAGGAGTCCCTGGTCTCTACTCTAGCAGAAATCAAAAACATTTTCCCAGAAGCTATAGTACTATGGTCGGAAGTCATCCCTAGACTCGTGTGGGCTCGGGGCGCACCCATGAAAGCAATAAACAGATCCGTTAAAAGGCTGAACCAGTCGGTGGCGGAAATCCTGCAGAAATCTAGTATTAAAGCGATTCGTCACAAATTAATACAGGCAGACAGGCCGGAGCTATACGCGGAGGACGGAGTTCACCTGTCGGAGGCGGGTATGGAGATATTCATAGAAACAGTCCTAGGGGCCGTCTCCGAAGCTCTTGAGCGCAGGGGGGGGAGGTCGAGTCCGCCAGTAAGCTCCTCGTCCTGTGGCGGGGTTCCGGACAAGAATACCACGGGAACTTCTTGTCTAGAGACAGTTAACTCTGAACAGGTTTGCTAAATCATTATGGACTCTGGGCTGGCGGGAGAGTTGGGGCCGACCTGCTGGTGGCCTTGGCTTTTCAGCCCTACCCCGGAGGCCTATGGTTGCCCAAGTGGGCGCTTTCCTCACCTGCGGCTCTGTTGACCAGAAGGGGGTTAACGTTAAGGGAGCAGGTGATCTGGATTGTGGCCTGCTGGCGCAACCCTGAACTCAAATTAAAGGCCCATTGGGAAAGGGCGGTGAATGTATATATTGTATATAAGTGCAAGTTTACTCTTAAATACTGTGTTGGAATATGTACGAATAAATAAAGAGAATGGTAGGTCAATGAGGTAATTGACCTGTGAACTTAATTTTAATAAACAAGCACACTGCAGAAAATCAAGTACGACTCCAGAGTTTGATGTGGGATTGGGTCCTTGTAAAGCATGCAGTGTGGTGGGGGGAGAATGCACTTTGTCTGCCATCTATGGAAGGCGCCAACCCCCTCGGGGAATGGCGTCGTTAGTGGCAGCCAAAGGGCCGACCCGGAGTAGGATCGCTTCCGGGTTATGTGACCCGGAAGTGAGCGCGGCGCCAGGACCAATGGGAACAAGGGTCGAGGTACGCCCCGGAAGTGATAGTAGGGCGCGAGGCTTAAAAGCCCGCGGCCAGCCTAGAGGCCCCCTCTTTGTCCGCTGATCGCCCAGGAGTCGGACGTCTCCAAGAGGAGATACCCACCCACCCATCCCTATTAATAAGGATTCAGTTAGGGCAGTAGCGGGGTTCCGGACAAGAATACCACGGGAACTTCTTGTCTAGAGACAGTTGACTCTGAACAGGTTTGCTAAATCATTATGGACTCTGGGCTGGCGGGAGAGTTGGGGCCGACCTGCTGGTGGCCTTGGCTTTTCAGCCCTACCCCGGAGGCCTATGGTTGCCCAAGTGGGCGCTTTCCTCACCTGCGGCTCTGTTGACCAGAAGGGGGTTAACGTTAAGGGAGCAGGTGATCTGGATTGTGGCCTGCTGGCGCAACCCTGAAGTCAAATGAAAGGCCCATTGGGAATGGGCGGTGAATGTATATATTGTATATAAGTGCAAGTTTACTCTTAAATACTGTGTTGGAATATGTACGAATAAATAAAGAGATTGGTAGGTCAATGAGGTAATTGACCTGTGAACTTAATTTTAATAAACAAGCACACTGCAGAAAATCAAGCACGACTCAAGAGTTTGATGTGGGATTGGGTCCTTGTAAAGCATGCAGTGTGGTGGGGGGAGAATGCACTTTGTCTGCCATCTATAGGCCTTGCAGCGACGCGATGCGTAGCAGGTGCGAGACCTAAAAAAAGTAATGGGGCTTCCGTAGAATGGCAAACATTGTACATGTCTATAAAATTGGCAACTCTTTAACAGGTCAAACATGGCAGTTATCTCTTCGAAAATGCAATCAATTGCAAGATTGCCAACATTTTATTTGTAGCCAGGTCTCCACAGTGCGTTTTTTTATCAGAAACACAGGGGTGGAACTTTGAGGGTTCTTGGGAGCCCCCACCCTGACACCTGCTCTCAGCCAGGAGAGCAGTGACAAAAGATGTTACTGATGCCCCATCTCAAAGTGACTCACTGCCACTCTGTTTTCTTTCACTAAAAACACAACACTGTTTTCGCCATGATGTTTGTCTCTGCTATAGAGGCATTATAAATGCTACTCTTGACAAGAGCTGGGTGCCTCTCTCGAGATCAATCAAGGGCAATTAATTAATTAAGGCAACTACAGTTTGAAGATCTCTGTGTTAGAACCTTGGCAAATCCAATCTGCCTTGCAGCGTTCCAAGGTCACAAAAATGAGTACCATAGAGGTTGGTAACAATAAATATGTTATTCAGTACCAAACTGCCCCCAAAGGTGAACGGCCGCTTTACAAATGCACACTATGCTTTGTTACTTTGCTGTTCAAATCCATAGTCTGCCCAAGATGGCTGAAAAGGTGACAAAGATACAGACCAACTCCGCACCGAAGTGCAAATCTTGCGCAAGACTTCGTCCCCTGCAGGGCTTTAAGTGCGCCATGTCCTTCCAGTAAAAAGCAAATGCTGAGAGGGGTCCATATCGAGCTCTCCATTTTTCGCCCTTAGGATGAAAAAAAAAATCTTAACTCTGCAGCATTGCCACCCTCCACTGCCTTTAATGTAACTTCAACGAGACTCGTTATATTTATTTTCTTTCACAGCCTCATCAGGTTAGAACTGAAGCATTTTCAATAATATATACAACAAAGCTGTAGCTGTTGCTTATTTATCTTATGCAACTAACAAAGCCAATAGTCCTGACTAACTGTAGGTGTAATGTTATTTGTTGTATTATATATCAGGATACAATGTCAGAAGCAGCAAAATTCCAGTGGCCCGGCACACTATTTTAAGCACATATTTTAAGCTATATGTTTTTAAGACACGCCCTTCATTACATCGTCCACGCCTCTTTGAGAGACCCCCACCCAACTGTAAGCCTGGCTCCCCTGCCTAGTGCCACGCATCACAGGTGGGATGCATTTCAGTGCTGACTCCTGCATCACTGCATTGAAATGCATTAGTCACTCATTTAGAGCTCCTCTCTGCCCCTCAAAAGTGCTCGAGTCTCTCTCGGCGCTGTTGTGTGATTTCCAGTGTCGGCTGCGAGCCTGTAGCTGCTGTGTGCACACACAGAGCCTTCCGGGTCGAGAGGTTGACATGGATATACTGAAAACTTGTCATGGCATTCGGAGGTGGATGGGATTTGGGCCACCGCACTTTATTGCTACAGGGCATTGGCAGCAGAGTCATAAACATTTCAGACTCCTTTGGCCTTGGTGCAATTCGAAGGAGCATTTGCTCTTTCCATAGCCTGATTGTTACAATTTTAGGATACTTTGTGGAGCTTGTGTTCCAGTAGTCACTAAAGCCCCACACTTGGTGAGGAGACTTGTCATGTACACCCTTTATGCGACCTAGATTCTTATTATAGATAAAGGAACATTATATTCCATGAAATTAAACACAAGAGAGTGTTTTGTACAGCGCATATCCTGAGCTCTCATACTTGAAGGAGCTAAAATATATGATAATGAAGAAAAAGGAGGCTCAGTGAAACAAAATGTTCGCCTAGCATCACACAGTTTGCTGGGAAGCTGCGATTGATCACAGATTTACTACTTTCAGATTGTGCAATTCATCTTCTAAATTGATATGTTTTTCTTCTGTTTTATATCAATTTCTTAATTCTGGACATGTGAGCTTACAATGTGGGTGTAGGAGAAAGCCGCATGAATGGCCTGCTCATTAGGGGCTGGAGGGTCCAATAGGACCCCAAGCTGAGCCAGAGCCAGGCATCTGTCACGAGCATTCAGTCACTCGCCCACCTCTATGCAGGAGTAGGCTAAATTACTGAAGATTTCTGTGAGTGCTGCGTCAGTCACTAACTCAGAGTCTGACTAGACAGAAGATTTGGGTTAGGGAGTGACAGCGTGGGGTGAGGAAGGCAGAATGATTCTTATAAACTGGCAGCAAGCAGTGGCACTCAGTGCCCCTGTTTAAGAAGAGGCCTCTGAAGGGAGGTGGGTTCCAGGATGGGAACTTTCTGGGGGCGCTGGCTACCATGTGGCGCAAGGGAAGTAGAAACCAAAGGAGGTAACTAGATCTTCAGGGTACGGTGACCATCCTCAGTGAGAGGCAGTTGGTTGTGGTGAACCCAAGCTCCTGAGCTCCTGATTGATTCCGGACGGGGTCTCTCCATGCACCTTGCAGAGGGGTCCCTCAAGTTTTGTTACACCACTGACACAGGGGTTGGCACTAAGCATGAGCGAATTTTGCGGATCTCGCGTTCGCGAATTTTGCGGATTTGCGGATTCGCAATCCGCAAAATCCGCGAATTCCCGCGAATTTGCGGATTTTTTTTTTTTTTGTGTTCGCCCGTGTTTCTGCCAGTTCGCGAGGGTTTTGTACACTTTCGCAAATTGCGAACTTACCTGTCGGGTCGCAAGTTTCGCGAACTTGTTGTTTCTACGTGTCCAGCCTGTTTGGGACACTCTTCTTCATCACTGCCACTCTCTGTCACCACTGCCACTCTCTGACTACTCATGCCACCCTCTGGCCCACCCATGCCACCCTCTGTTTCATCACCACACCCTCTGGTTGTCCAGTGTACATTATTTTCGGCAAAGCAAAGCACACCTTCCCTGCCTCAAGTGACCTGAATTAATTTGGGGCTGATTCATGTGTCACAGAATATTTTTTTAGCTGGCACCTGCTTCCTTAGTGCGCCCTGATTAGTGATCTTTTGCACTTGCTAAGTGCTTTCATTGTTGCAAAATTAGTTACAACACCTGCCCTGCCCCAACTGACAATAATGAATTAGGGGCTGATTAATGGATTTTAACTTCCAGCCTGGCTCCTGCTTGTCTCCCTTAGCTGTAATTCAGGACCTTTGTGGCATATGTGTAACTATTCTGAGGTTCAGAGCAGGGTCACATAATAGTTTCAACTGGCAACTGAACTCTGGAGGGGCCCCTCAGGAAGCACTCCAGGAAATGGCTACTAATGATGAGCCTGAACTTTTGAACCTGGTAAGTAGTTACTTTCAGTTTTGCTAAGATCGTATTTCTGCAATTTTGCACTTATTCGCGGGGCGCGAACTCACGCGAACAGTGCGAGCAGTGCGAGCAAAATCCGCTGCTCGCGGATTTGCGGATTTTGCGGGAAATTCGCAAATCTCGCGGATTGCGGATTTCCCGAAAATCCGCAAAATCCGCGAGCGGAACGGATTTTCCGCCCACGCCTAGTTGGCACCTGTGCCTCACTTTCAGCTACTGCCCCCTCAGCCACTGCCTATGGGTGCTGTTAAAGTCCTTATTGTGAGAGGCTGTGGGTGCCCAATTCACTACCCACTCAGTGACACACTTGTTTATTGCTTGATATTCTGGTGCCATAATTGTTTACACTAAGCAATCACATTTCAGGGGCGTTGCATCATTTTCAAGGCCTTTAAGTGAGCTCCACATTGCGAAAATGATGATGTTTTATTATAATATTTGTCTATTTACATAGATTTTATAGCTCGGCTTACTCGTGTTAACGTGTCACTCGAAGTATCACACATTTGGCATTTGAACGTCACACACACTGAAGACTTGGAAATGTCACACATAAGTAGTCTGAAAACCTGGCAGCTACAGACTGCACAAACCACAACTTACAAACAATCAGGACCACCGTAAGTAACTACTATCACAAGAAAATCTCACCTTCTGTCCAGCACCGGCTCCGACCCGCTGTTGACCCATTTCCGGTTCCCAGAATGGAAGGATCTAGAGAGCCGAGTAGGGGTTGGTACCGGTCGCTCCGGGTATTGTGATTTTGAAAAATCTCGTAGAGCTCCGAAATGAGAACTGGTGCAGCTTCGTGAGCAGGAGAAGGGGTGCGCGGGGTTCAGATGCAAATGACTGGCGATTAGACGGGAATTCAAGGTCTTCTAATACTTGCTTTTCAAGTTTTTCCCTTTCCGCGCTTTGGGTTGGGGAGGGGCTCACTATGAGGCCATAGGGGCGAAAGACACAATCATAAAACACATTGTACACCTAAACAAAGTGAAAGCGCGAGGGCAGGAGAAGAAAGAGTCACACGCGCTGCACACAAACATTCATCAGTGGCATGAAAACAGCAGTCACAGGCAGTAAAACTCTGAGTCTTCCCAAACTTGCATTGGACTGTAATTTCAACTTTTTTATTCCTGCTTTTTTGCCGGGATCCTTCTCATGATTAAAACCTAATTTTGTGTTTTTCTAAATGTAAGCAATGGCATAGTAGATAACATTAAAAAAAATCTGACGGATTAGCTCGTCGCCTTTAGAAATTCAAAACAGGCCACTCTTGTGACGTTTGAATTTTACAAGTTTACACTGGTACAACAAATACAACCAATGTTTTTTTGCCTGCTAATGTACAGGGCCTGAAGATAATAAAAAACAAGCACCGCCTCTCCCCTACCTGCTCCACCGCCGAGGAAACAGGATACTGAATCCCACCCCTCTAGGACTCCTTGACCTGCCTTATGGTTGCCATGGTAATATTTCTAAAAATATTGTCGTGCTACCGTAAGGCAGTCATGGAGTCCTCGAGAGGCGGGATCCAGAGCAGACAAATCTGCTAAACAGGAGCTTTTTCCAATGGCAGGCCTCCGTTTCCAGAGGCCTGCCAATGGAAAAAAGGGGCGTGGCTTCACGCCATACTAATATCCCGTGCTCACAATATCTCTTTGCCTGCAGCAGGGCATGCCCTGCAATGCAGGCTTCGACCTGAAAAGGGGGGGGTAGTCCCTATCTAATGAGCGCTCCCTCCTAGCCCCAAAAGAGGAATTGGGAACAATAGTAGCCAAGCAATAATAGGTCCGAGTAACAGTACCTTTAGTAAATTGACCACTCTTCGTGGTTGTTTTTAGAGGATGTTAGGGGGGTGGCCCATCCTCTGACGGTCACAGACGCCCTTTGCCCGGGCTTAGCCCGGCTAGTTCCGCATGCGTCCCGCGAGGCGGGAGGTATCACTGGTTTTTAAAGGCCTCCAGGGCGCGTTTTGGGTGTGGGCGCACTGGTGGCTGAGGGCTCCTGGGGATAGCAGTTCTTTGTTTCCCCCTCTCTGCGGCTGCGCCAGGTGATTCAGTGGCGCTGGCGGCGGGGGGAAACAGCAACAAGGCAGCGGTCGGCAAAATCCCCGGTGAAAATCTCCCCAGCAAAGTCACAGGTAATGCGGTTGCATCAGGGCGAGACAACGTGGAGATGCAAAATGCTGCACCAAACAACCCACTCCGCCGGAGGTATCACTGTTTTTTAAAGGCCTCCAGGTGCGTTATGGGCGTGGGCGCACCGGTGGCTGAGCGCTCCTGAGGATAGTAGTTCTTTTTTTTTTTTTAAAACCTTTATTTTAGCATTCAATAAAATACAAGCATGGGCCTACAACAGCGGGGGCCGGCCGCAATACAAATTAAAATCGCCAATATCACAGTACGACACAGCTCATCAGCCGACAACCCAGAGGTCCGGGAGCGATTCAGTATAAAACTTGTATTAGAATGCACAACTGGGTTCCAGGATGAGACAGAGGTTTCATTTTATATTATTTAAGAGAGGATCAGGTGCCATGCAATCAACAAGAAGAATGCGGGGGACAGGGTAAGAAACAGGATATGCATGTAATAACCACTATAATGGAGAATTGGCAGCAGAGCATATAGATCGGTACAAAAGAACACACAATATACATTTCATGTTGCGCCAGTACTCGGGGCCTGCCCACCCAGCAATCAGGATATCATAAGAGCATAAGCACGAAATACAAGCACACGATAAGAATCCGAATGATTCGTAGCTATACTGATCCTTTAAGAAAGAGAGAGAAGGAAAAGAAAGGCCATAGAAAATAAAAAAGACAAAATAAAAAAAAACCTCCAGCCCCCCACCCTGCACCCCTGCAAATGGCTACAGCCTGACCCCACTAGCAGCATGCCTGTCACCCCTGATAACTAAAACCCCAAAGGTAGGAAAAAGAACGGAGGAGGGCATATCCGTGTGGGCTCCCAGCCCCTTTAGACCCCCCACCCGAAACAGCCACCCCCTATCACCAAAAGACAAACTTATGACCACAATATAGAAGGAATTAGAGGGTACTGTGAGACACCGCCCAGCCTCTTAGAGCAAACAGTTGCAGGTCCAACACTTGTGAAAGCCACTCCAACCCTTCCCGACCCAGTCGATCTTAACCTTGGCCCTTCCGAACAAGAACACAAACCCCTCCTAGCGAGACCCAAAGGCACACAAAGAAGTAATAAAGGAGAAGAGAGTCATCAGTCCATGGCTACTGGCAGGCAGTGAGTCCACAGGAACTGTAGACGCAGAAGAACTCTCCCTCCTAGATGAACAGTCCCAATGCATCTTGCACAGGAGTCGTAGCGTCACCCGGAAAGGAGAAGATGACCACAAAATGAATGGAAAGCCACAAACAAAAGTCTCCGGGAGGGGAACACATGATGATATCTCTAAAGCCGGTAGTGGTGGAAGGTTCAGCAATACCATTTCATCCTCGTGAACACCGTCTCCCAGGGCACCATCCGATGGTTCCAATACTTGTTTCCTCACGTAGTTCTCGCACGGAGTCAAAATGGCCGTGGTTTGAATGGCTGCAGATTCCTGTTCCAACAATAAGGCTGAGCCCAGTTCCACCAGGAGCATCTCAGATAGGCGCATGTCCAATTTGCTCAACAAAGTATCCAGATGTGAGCGAAATGCCCAAAATTCTGCCAGTAATGACCTCAGCGATGGCTCATGCACCGTTCGATCCATATTCTCATGCCCGATATCAATCACAATCACTTCCCTGGGTGAATCTGGCATCCTCGGGGGGTACAGACAGGATCACGAACGTGCAAATGCGAAGGGTGACCAGTCTTTGTTCGCAGCCACGGTTTACACAGTTAAGGCCGCAGGCCAGAGACACCGAACCACCGAACCCTGGCGGGTGCAAACCGGGTCCGCGGGACGGGTGCCCCCACCTGCAGCCAGCAGCAAGCAGAATCACTCCTCCGTCGATGCTGAGCAATGAAAACGATTGCCGCCAAATTCGGGCTTAAATAAGGCCTCCACTCCGGTCGACCGGACCCAGCCTGATTCTCCTGGCCGATGTTGTTGCACTACAGCCCGGCTATGAAAGTACTCCAGGCCCCGGCTTCACCGCTGGAGTAGGCCGCAAACTTCAACTCGATGGAACTTCGTCAAACAAGCCGATAAAAGTTTACAGATTTCACCTTCGGAGTGCGGAACAGTTCATGCACACAGAGACTAGGCGTAAAGTCAGGATAATTTACAGGATATCGTGGCGGGTTACGGAGGTCGGCGGAGTCGGGAGCCTAAGCAGCCATCTTGCTTGCTGACGTAGCTCCTCCTCCGGATAGTAGCTCTTTGTTTCCCCCTCTCTGCGGCTGCGCCAGGTGATTCAGTGGCGCTGGAGGCGGGCGGAAACAGCAACTAGGCAGCGGCCGGCAAAATCCCGGGTGAAAATCTCCCAGGCAAAGTCACAGGTAATGCGGCTGCATCAGGGCGAGACAACGTGGAGATGCAAAATGCTGTGCCAAACAACCCGCTCCGCCGGAGGTATCACTGGTTTTTAAAGGCCTCCAGGCGCGTTATGGGCGTGGGCGCACAGGTGGCTGATGGCTCCTGGGGATAGTAGTTCTTGGTTTCCCCCTCTCTGCGGCTGTTCCAGGTGATTCAGTGGCGCTGGCGGCGGCGGGAAACAGCAACAAGGCAGCGGCTGGCAAAATCCCTGGTGAAAATCTCCCCGGCAAAGTCACAGGTAATGCGGCTGCATCAGGGCGAGACAACGTGGAGATGCAAAATGTTGCGCCAAAATCATTTTAACTGGAGAATCGCCATTCTAGGCACCTTGGGAAACTGGAAAAATATCACTCAAAAGCAGGAAGATTATTGATGTATAAATCAGTAACATAACCTGCCAGCTCGTCTTATTGTCGAACCTTCATAGGGAATGATTATAAAGAAAGAATCTTTAAGCATACAATTAGGTTTAAAACGTCTGTTGAAAAAAACAAAATAATTTTCTCTTTATTCACAACAGACTACAGAACCTACTATGTTCATGGTCCTCATAAACGTTCTGTTGCCCCTTGCACGAGGCTGGTCTTGTTTTGTGAATATTCAGAAAAGTTAGGTTGATGAATATAGAGAAGCATCTCATTCATGATGGGCCTTCTCCAATCAAGGGTCAAAGCAAGCTGCATCGGACAAAGCATATTGGAATGCTGCCACACGTACTGTCCAATAGCCATATATTGTTAGTTATTTTTACAATCGACTGTTTGGCTACCGCAATGGATTCTTCTTTCAGCTAGAATTTTATGGAAAACCTCAAAAATTAGAAACTCAATAAAAGACAGTTGTTTTGTTTTGTTTACAGTGGGTAGCTTAAGGAAAATTGATGTATCATCTAAGATTTATAAAACGAAAAGTTTCAAAGGAATTTTGCTGCTGGCCTACAAAGGGCTAGACGTGTTGGAATCATAACAATAGAGTGCATCACTAATTAGCTGACCTTCACCCCCATCAGAAGCTACATTACCATGTCTGATTTAGAAACTTAGTAACATTAATAAGAAAATAAATCTTTCCTTTTATCTTTTTTTTATTTGTCTCTTCTCTTTCTCTTTACTTCCTTATAGAGCACTTGCAAGACCTGCTTTACAGATGGCGTAATACATAGACTTGCCAGAGGGTTTTTGGGGCGTGGGTCACAAACATGATGTAGGTCCCTTTTCTAGTTTTTCCGTGACAACCAGTGCAATTGAGGTTACCTGCCTTATTGATGCTAGTCCTGATTTTGTGATATATTAATAGATTTGGCATAGTGGCAGTCCAGGGCCTGGGGAGAAAAAGCCTTGTCTGCTTCTCTCTCCTGTGACAGCCTTGAACAGAGAATGCCTGTAAGAAAAGGCAAACAGCATGGAGCTATCATCTATGTATATAAAAACGAATGTATGTCTGTCTGTTTGTCCTTTATGCATTACTACACCATTCATCCGATCGCCATGAAACTATGGGAAGTTGTTGAGTACACTCCCGCAAAGGTTTCTGGAATATATTTTTTTTAATATCGGCCCTCCAGGGCCCTCATAATCTTTCGAATACTGAAATTGTCAGCGAGTTTGCGAGCATTGTCAACAGTTATGCCCCCCAAACGGAAACCCATTGGTCGATCTACATCTGAAGCACGAAAGAAAAAGGCATTACAAGCTTCAGAAACAGACGAGCAACGGGAAGCAAGATTAGAAGCTGTTCGAACACAAACTGCTCAAGCACGTTCTTAACAAATGAACGAGCAACGACAATCAAGATTGGAAGCGGATAGAGTACGCACTGCTTAAGCCCGTTCTCAAACGAACGAGCATCGAGAATCAAGATTGGAAACAGATCGATTACGCACTGCTCAAGCCCGCTCGAATGAAACAGGGGAGCAACGAGAATCAAGACTGGAAGCCGATCGAGTACACACTGCTCAAGCCACACTTTCAAATGTTTTCCATATTAAAATGAATAAGTTTCAATAAAAATGACACAATGTAAATTGAATGCTATCATAACGAGTTTCCTTGAATTTCATTTCTTCTGTGATCGCAGCAACGCGCGACGGGTAAGCTAGTTGCAAATAAAGTACAGTATATTGAATGAAAGTTGAAGGAAAAAAATACATAATATCAACCAGTGCTTGTATTTCATGATCTTTGTAATGAGGCAAAGATGTGGCAAAGTAAAGTTCAGTGAATCCAGTAGAGTCCCAGAAACAGCAGATAGGACCATGTTGGCCCATCTGGACGCAGATGGTACAGGATGGCGGAAAAGATTGTCTACCTGCCGAAAGAGAATGGCCCTCATATTGATGTAGGGCGGGCTCATTGCTTGGGTACCACTCAGTATCAGTCAAATAAGACCCGAGTTCACTTCAGTTGGGGACACTTTTGTGAAATGAGGGTTGAATTTATCCAGAGCTTGCAAGGTGATGCAAGGCTTAAGGGAGATTTATTATGCCACGAGGAGCCACCCTGCATGGCTCTGCTGGCATAGCACATCTGAAGTAATGCAAGGCAGTGCAAGTCTCATCCTTGCGTTACTCTGCGCCAGGAGGGCATTACATGGCACATTCTGCAGCAGAACATAGAAAAAGGACACAGCCTCTTAGGATTATTTTGGGCACAAAAACAATCCTGGGTGTAATGCAGGCACCCTACCCCATGGGTGCCTGCGTTGGCCATGGTAGCCTCAAGCACGTGAGAGCAGAAAGAGAGCAGGCATGCACCATATGTTATTAAATATGGCACATGTCTGCCCTCTCCATTTGATGCAGTGCAGCAAGATATCTTGCTTTATTGTGCTGCTTACAATCTCGATAAACCTGGCCCCGAGTGAGGAAAAACAAAGTAATCAGACTTGTGTGTGCCCTGAATGTGAGAGCCGTGCTGCTAACAAGAGGGCAATATGTTTATTTGTATACTGCCAAAGTCTCAGATTCCCATTCTTTATTACTTACTTAGACCAGTTACTGCCCAAGAAAGGGTGCGGCTGAGGTAGCTGCCACCCAATAGCTGCTATCAAATCCCCCTTTAATCATCTCTCATACCTCCAGGATTTGCTGAGATTTTACTTCCAGAGTTGTCTTGCTTAGTTCCAGATTATTGCTGCTGCCAGAGTGTGCATTCAGGACTCAATTCTAGTGCACCAGGGGTGAGGCACCTTTTTCACGTAAAGTAACATTTCTGAGCACACCACGGAACTGCAATCAGAGCCCTTTGTTTTTGAGCTGTGCTGTCTCCAGGGCGTACTCGGACTGACCCAGTTATCACATGTGCAGCAGAGAGGACCTTTATTATTCAAAAACTGCCACACACTTCCCAGTGGCCTCTTGATACACTTGTACACTTGGGGCGTTCACATGAAGTGAGGGCTGAGAGTGCTAACTTAAGAGGGTCTCTGCCACAATTCTAGACTGACTGGTGTCTTAGATAGTTAAATAACTCAAGCAGTGTATTTTACCATGTTAAAGAGTGATACATTGTTGTTTCTTCACTGGAACTGTAGTGGAATGTGCTCCTCCTGACTGGAATGAAGCAGCATTTGTAGACTCTGAGGCAAAAATCAGAGCAGAACACACTAACAATGCAAAGCCGCAGAACCACACACCAAAAATATAACAGAGCAGAACAAAACAAAAATACCAGATTGCAGCACAAGACCCATGCTACAACTCAACAGCAGTACAATCCATCCTAATATAATAAAGAGAGAGCCCAAACCTTTGAGGCGGGTAATCTCAGGAACCGCAGCACCAATCACAACACCCAATACAGCGCTGGAAAGGTCAGTTGCAGCAGAAGGACATAGGCTATGCAGACGCCCACCATATACATTTAAAAGGTAAAAGAACGTGCCAGCAAAGTGGTCCCTTATGGGCGTGTCTGCGTTGTGTTGTGGGCGTGTGCTGGGGGCGCGACAAATGCTGGGGGCGTGTGGTACGTTCCGCCCTTCATGCTATGTCTCATATTGTGTGCTAATCCCACCCTGCTCCCTTTAAATACCCCTGCACCCCATAATCATAACCCAACCTTACTCCTTAAAATACTCCAACACCCTTAACCTCTTCGCCGCTAATGACAAGGGTAACTCGTCATGCACTTTTCATTGATTTCAACGGAAATTCAATGAATAGTAAAATATTGCCTTAGCAGCCAAGTGGTTAAACACTAACCCATCTTAACCCTATAAATATACCCAGTCCCCAAAACCCAAACCTATCCCTAAACCCTAAAAATACCCCTGTACCCCAAAACCCAAACCTAGCCTGAACCCTATATATACCCCTGTAGCTCAAAACCCAAACCGACCCCTGAACCATAAAAATACCCCTGTACCCCAAAACCCAAACCTAGCCCTGAACTATAAAAATACCACTGTACCCCAAAACCCAAACCTGCCCCTGAAACCTAAAAAACCCTGTACCTCAAAACCCAAACCTACCCCTGAACCCTAAAAATACTCCTGTACCCCAAAACCCAAACCTAGCCCTGAACCCTAAAAATACCACTGTACCCCAAAACCCAAACCTACCCCTGAACCCTGAAATACCCCTGTACCCTAAAAACCAAACCTAGCCCTGAACCCTAAAATACCCCTGTACCCCAAAACCCAAACCCAGCCCTGAACCCTAAAAATACCACTGTACCACAAAAACCAAAACTAGCCCTGAACCCTAAAAATACCACTGTACCCCAAAACCCAAACCTACCCCTGAACCCTGAAATACCCCTGTACCCTAAAAACCAAACCTAGCCCTGAACCCTAAAATACCCCTGTACCCCAAAACCCAAACCTAGCCATGAACCCTAAAAATACCCCTGTACCACAAAACCCAAAACTAGCCCTGAACCCTTAAAATACCCCTGTACCCCAAAACCCAAACCTACCCACGAACCCTAAAAATACCCCTATACCCCAAAACCCAAACCTAGCCCTGAACCCTAAAAATACCCCTGTACCCCAAAATCCATACCTATCCCTAAACCCTAAAACTACCCCTGTACCCCATAACCCAAAACTATATCTGAATTCTTAAAATACCCAAACACCAAAAAACATATACCTCAGTACCCCAAAACATATACCCCTATAACCATACTTACCTTATCCAAACATAAAAAACATGCTTTTATCATTCATGCATTTACAACGAATTTCGTTGTAAATGTATGCGTGGTAAAAGCATATAAAATGTAATGCCATGCGTTATAATGGCCTTGCGGAGTCATGGTACTTTCGTAATGAAAGTATGCAGAGTGATGTTATGCGGAAAGAAAGTTGCAGAATAATGGGTGTTTACCCTCCCCCGGAAAGTACATTGGTGGCACGGCGGCCCACATCTCCAGCAACATACTCATATTTTTTCACCACCCATTTGAAAAATGCACAGGTCTCTCTCATTGATGGCCAGCACCGACATACACTTTTAGACACACCTCCCTAAGTTTGAATGTTCGCATCAGCTCAACATCCTGTGATTCCAGGCAAATCGCTTTTTCTCCCCCTGCCTACCACAAATTAATGTGTTCTTCTGTAATGTAAATTGTGCTCATGCCATGTTGTCGAGTTCGCGCAATATAATATTGCAAGGAAAAATAAAGTAGGGAAACTCGAGTTCACACACTACTGAACGCAGGGCCGGACTGGCATTTGCAGGCACCGGGCATTTCCTCGGTGGGCTGGAGGGGTGGGAGCCGGTTTTGTGGCCGCAGGGGGCCGCTTTTCTTACGGAGTGCCGATTTTGTAGCAGCGCTGCAAAATCGGCCCTCTGTAAGAAAAGCAGTAGCAGTGCTTTGCAGGTAACAAACCTCCCTCCCCTCCCATTACCAGGGCCGGTGGAGAAGCAACCTGTCAGGGCTGGATGCTGGTCTCAGTCCGGCCCTGACTGAACGCGCACTCTTAAGTGCATCAGCAGTGCACTGTGAATCGGAGCGTTTCACAGGCCTGTCAGAGATAAGAAATGCTATCAAAACGAAATCCTACAAAACAATATACTACTGGCCAACAGCAATTCATACCCAGACAACGTCGGGACGGGCCGCTAGTATAATATAAAACGCAAGAATACTAAAACACATCACCCCCACACCAAAACCCAATACAACATACATGCGCGTTTTGATGAAACATTGCCTCCTCTACAAACCTGTTTTCATAATATGCTGTTTGAGCTAAGGGCTTATTACGACTTCCGGCAGTTCGACTACCGTACGGCCGAAGCTGCATACGCCGCAACAACGCCATGCTGGTATTCTTTATACTGCCGTATTACAAGTGGTCCGAGGTCAGCGGTCCAACCGCAGCAGCATGGCCTGGCCATTAAGTGAAGCTGCAGCCAGATACCGCTGTGGTGCAGCACTGTCTGCATGCCTGTGCAATGTGTCATGCACCACATCATGCATGGCACACATTGCACAAACTAAGGTGCAAATGCAAGGGGGAAACAACATGCCCGGGAGCTCTGTGTAAGGCCCCTTCCTTGCCTTTCCGCCAGCTTTTTCAAGGTGGTTTCACTTGAGACAGTGGAACTCGTAATAAGCCCCCACATCTTAAAAAGTACTAAGGGCCAGATGTACAAAGCTTTTTGAAGGTCGCAAAGGCCTGATTCACAGAATCTGGCTGTTAGCATCTGAAGAAAAGCATTTTTTAATGTGCAAAAGCCAAATCGTGATTCAGTAACTTGTTACCAAAACGCAATTTTAGTTTACGATTCGGTAATTAGAAGGGGTGTGCTTAGGGTGTCCCTTCCTAATAACGAATTGCAGTGATATGAATTCATGTTTTGCAACCGAATTCCAGTTGCAAACATTAGCATTTTACTGCATCCTCAAAGGAGGTGGTAACCCATTCACAAATGGGAAGGGATCACCAAAGGTCTCCTTTTCCTTTGAGAATGTATGAAAAATGTTTTTTAAGAGCAGGCAGTGATTCGTAGGCAGTGGTCCCACGGACAAGGCCTGCTCCTAAAAAATGAAACTTAAAAGTCTAATTTTCTTTTTTGTTTTTAAACGCATTCTGTGTTTCTTTAAGTTAAATTAAGCTAAATTTAAAAAAAAACTTGTTTTATTTAAAACCAATCATAAACATGGTGGTCTGCTGAACCCAGGAGGCCACCATCGCTCTGATGGCAATGATTCCTAGTGAGTCACAAATTGCAACATACCTCATTAATAGGGATGAGGTAGATCGATTTGCGACCCTCTAGGAATTGCTATTTTTACATATATACTTTTGTACAGAATCAGTATAGGAATTTGGAAATGCAATTTCTGATTTTTGTTCATTTGGCAAAACATTTTTACCAAGGACATGAACTAGCACCAGTGAAATATGTTTTTTCTGATCCTACCCATGTTCATCAAATGCCCCCTGATCCATTAATAACGTTGGCATAAAAATTGACGCACACAAATGTTGTACGTCTGTGCTGGTTCCACGATGCACAACCGAGCAAACCTCTGTTTCTCATTAACATTTTAATAGTGAAGAATTTTTTTTTCACGATCCTTTTCAAGTAACAATTCCTAAACACTGAAATCTCATTTTATTTAATTTCTGTTCTGATCCAAACTTTTTTTGTAAGATTGTTGCAAAATCTCCACCAAGAAAACAACAATGCAAACTCATTTTCTTATATTTTGTGCACTGGTGCAAACAATGCTATGCTGTTTGCTTTCTCCTATCCACAATGAATGCAGGAGTGGCAGAATACAATTGTATTTTTCTATTGTGGAAAAAGATTCATGTAGCTTTTTAACGAAGGTAATGAGTTGCATGCAAGGCATTTGGAGGATGAATAAAAGAATGTTTCGAAATCGATTGGTAAAAACAGAAAACATAAATTGTGTACAGTAAGAAACTTCACAAAAGTATGGCAAAGAAAACTGAGCCTGTTGCATCACAGTGGAGGCTGCCAGATTACTTCATGCTGTTCTATGTCAGTGAATCTATTTTTGGCTTTTGTAATGTGTTGATCCAGCTCAGAACTTTTATCCTTTTCATCTTGGGAGTTTGGAGAGTAAATGTAATAAAAGAAAGAAACGGATCCACCTTTAGTTCTGGTTTGTGGTTTGAAAATCTAAGTTGTCCAGTAAACAGAGGGATAAACATGTGGTGAGAGGGGGCTGCCCACTGTGAGCCTGGGATGATCTGCTGTAGCCTCCTCGGTAGCCAAGTGTCCCAGCATGAACTACCCTGGCATGGCATGGGACAGCCAGTAATAGCCTGCCTACACTCTTTATAGCATTGTGGTAGTCAAGCATGGAAACACAGTGAATGAGCTGCATGCTTTATGGTAAGTAATGAACAACCCCAAAGATGGACATTGCATTTTAGCAACCACAATCACTTTATAAATGTAAAGTTAGAAGTGGTTTACATATGGTGCAATGTTTAAGTCGGATCTGTCTAGCTCATTTTATATTGCACTTTTAAAAAATTAGGTGCTACTATGTTTTTCCTCTCAAAGCAGTCACCGGTGGCCAGGGCCAGCTTCAGCACTGGTGGCGCCCGGTGCGGGCCCAATGACCATCGCCACCATGGATTCCCTCACTACCACCCTTTAACAGTGACCCTCAAGTCTCCATAACCACTCCCTCTCAGATGCAATTAATTACTGTTGGAGCGCCGCTTATATCAGTGTGATCCTAAACTCTAATCTATACCCTACAGTTTCCATGCAGCTCTTTGATGACAGTTAATAGCTTGCTGTTCTGTATTAGGATTTTAACTTATAAACTGCAAGTAACAAAAGGGTAACTGACAAAAGCAGTAACCCACTGGCCTATTTACATTATATGTACTCGGTGATCTGCATGGTACTAGTTCTTTGCAGCAGGCACATTAACCCTCTGCGCTACATTATGATGAGTCAAAACTTCTACTAGAGAAAACTCTGATCTCTCTCCAGGAAGAACATTAATCATGATGGTATGTTGACATTTGTATTGTTGCCTGAAAATTACTGTAGACCAGGAACGCTGCAGCAGGTGCTTTTAAAACCAAAATATACCTGGAAACATGGTGCCCCCACCCAAAGTCAGCACTTGCTGCGGTCGCAGCGGTCCCATTGCCCTAGAACGCACCCTTCTGGTAACTGCTGGTTGCGCCACCAGGCATAACCACATTTCTCAATCAATCAGGGATTTGTATAGCACGACTACTCACCTGTGAGGGTCTCAAGGCGCTAATATCCATCTGACCACCACTGGACAATGGCTCCCACACATTTCTGTTAATGGATCAAGCACAGGAGGTCCCTGACCCCCTCATGGCTGGGAATGCTTGAAAGGGGGGTCCAAGGCCTAGACAGGCCGCTCTGACATTCCACAGTAGGCTGCAGGCTTGGGGGCTGCTTGCACAGCAGGATGGGTTGCTATGAGTCAGCCATGCCCATGGGCATTATTCTGTTCACATCCTCCTTCCGCGTGGAGCTTTGTTGGTCATTTTTTCCAGGGCTCAGATTGGTTTTACAGTCCGGCCCTAGGGGGACCTTACCTAATCTGCACAAAATGTGGTGATCCAGGCAGCTCTGTCTGCTGCTTATTACCTGCATGGCAAAAACAGCATGACATTGTTGATTTAAGTGCTGCCAGCCCTGCTAGGGCACAGCATGGGCAATAATTAAAACCCTAATTTAAAATGGTTCCCTTTAGGGTCTTTAATTATACTCTTAATAAGACAAAAACACTGATTTCTTTCTTCAAAATCTGTGCAAGAACCCTTGCGAAAATGTGTATATGTGCCCCTGTTTACTAGGATTCATTTTCTTTCTTAGATTCATGCAATATTTGAGTCCTGTTTAGCATATATTGGAAACTGAATAACATCTATTTGAATGAGTGATTCAATGTGTGGATCAGTGTTCATCATGGGGCATGTCTGGGCGTGTTTAAGTTGAGACTGCAGGTGTTTGAGTTCCTTACAGTGCATGTCTTAATGTTTTTTCTTACTAAATGCCCATTCAATTCCTGGCCTCTCCGCTGAGCGCAGAGTGTTGGTCTCATGTTCCAGTTGCAATTGCATTTCTACGGGAAAGTATGTAAAGGAGATTTACAGCAGTTGGAATACAGACAGCGACAAAGTGAAAGAAAATGCAGTGCGTGTGAGAGGGGTAAAAAAGAGGAAAGGAAGTACATGCAGAAGGAGAGCTTGAAAGCACAGTGACCGAGAAGCAGCAGATGAAATGAGAACCATGCAGCTAGAGGAAAGGTGTGTGAAGACAAAGTGCGCAATTGAGAAACAAAGAGCAGGAGATAGCAGAGAAAAGTGATGTGAAGGGAAGATGTGAATTATTACTCTTGTGTACGTTGAATAAAAAGCAGTGCTAACAAGCATTGGTCAAGCCAATATGTCTGACTTGTTTCGGGTGTAAGCATTCATTGTTGTGCAATGTATTTGGATGCACTAACAGAAAACACAGAGAGAGGCACCCAAATACTAGGCAGGCAGCATGCTGTGTTAACCACAGGGTTCTAGTTCACGTTTAAGACCATGTGCATTTAGCCCAGCCTCTTTCAGAGACCCACACGTTTTTCATCCCATTTAAAGCACTGGGTGCACTGGTATTGCAGCTCCTAGCAACATTGTAAGAGGAGTGGAGTGCACCAGAAAAAAAGCTTTGATATGTTTATTTAGGAAATCTTCCACTGGACATTCTGGTGGGATGTGTTAGAAATTAGGCTTGTTAGCTGAGGGAGAGGAAGCCCATTTAGGCAACGGTCACAATCTTTCTCAGGGTGAACCACAAAAGTCAGTAAATTAACCTGTGTTAAATCCTGTGTTAGCCTGGCAGAAAGCAGTCAGTCGTAACTTAAAAGCAATGTGCAAAGTATTTATGCAGCACAAAAACAGTAATACGGTGAAAACACAACACAAGACAAATCCCAAACCAACTTAGAAAAATCGAGTACATATAAGTAAATAAAATGATACCAAAATGACAAAAATCCAAACCGTACAACTGGAGATATTGAATTTTTAAAGTTTTAGGTGAAAATAGCACCCAGAAGCAGAAAGCACTGGCGGCAGTTGTCTGGTCACGCCGGACCAGGACAAGAGACAGGGTCACACCAGTCTTGATGGAGTGGGGGCTGAATACAGGGACCAGGATAGTCCTACGAGAGCCAGATGTTATGTCCTTAATGCGAGGCATCCTCTCGTTCGCCGTTGGTTTTGATCAGGAGCTGCACTGTGGTGCAATGAAAAGTTCTGCGTCGAGTTGCATCGCACTGCATTGGATACAATCAGTAACTGCGAGGGATGTGATGCGACGTCCGTGTTGAGTTCAGCCGCTTCCGATGAGGCTGCCAATCAGGAGGTGCAATGCACTGGGGTATAACAAGTACCATGTACTAGGGACCTACAGGTAAATTAAATGTGCCAATTAGGACTAAGACAATTTTACCTTGTTTGAAGGCGAGTTCACAAGCGCATTAGCACTGGTTAGCAGTGGTAAAGTGCAGAGTCTTAAAGACAACATAAAAAAAGAACTGGCAAAACAGGAGGACTACAGGCAAAAGATTTGTGGGTTTACATCGTCAAGGGTGTCACGTCTAACATGACATTAAATGACTAACCCAGGGCAAACTTTAGCAGCCTGTAGTAGATAGCATGTAGGTCTTCCACCAGCAGGTTTTTGCCAAGATGGAAGACACTTTCATACCTATCAGACTCTGTCTGCTGGAAAGTCATAGCACTTATTTATTCATTCATTTTGGAGTTATATAAGGCGCTACATGTCAAATAGGCTATTTCAGAATGTTTAACAACAGATTAAACATCAAAATAAAAATTCTGATAGCATTAAAGTTTAATCAGATGCAAAAATCTGACATTCGAATATGGCCCTCAAGAAATTTTAACCCTTCATTAAACCTTGTTTTAAAAGTTTGTTTGTCAGAGAGTGGAACGCTTCTGATCAAATCAATTGCTGAGGCAGTTCTGATGTTTTGTGACTTGGACCTGTAAGGATGTTATTTATTGAGTCACATTTTTAGATTTGCTTATAACTTTTGACTCTGTGGGTGGATTTAGATAAAACATGACAAGCTATCTCCTCAGTCAGCTGGGTTTCTTTCCCCAGGAAAAGTTTGTTAAGTGGGTAAAAAGTGTATAATTGACCATTTTAGTTCCTGTAGTAACAAGCATTCGCAATGCAATAGGTTCCGCAGTGTGAGCTATTGACATTGTAAATAATAATGCCTTTTATTTTTGTTTTCGTTTTTGAAACATAAATAAAAAGCATTGTCATTTACAATGCCAATAGCTTAAACTCGCGTAAATACGAGACCTATTGCATTGCAAATGCTTGTTATTTCTAATTCTTGATGTACTGTGTCTCCTGTGGAGTTTAGTGGACGGGTTGTGCGGTTTTAGCTTTCGTATTTGGGGCACAGCATTCCAGGCGTGCTAAAATCAGGCACAAGGCCTCGATTCTTTCCTCAGCAGGAGCCGTTCGGGATGAGGCAACCAGACGCAGACTAGGCCTTTTGCAGGGCTGCCTTCTTCGACCAGCCCTGACCTTTAGCTGATAGTTTGCAAGCTGAGATCTGTATGCACAAACCAGTGGCGTAACACAAAATGATGCCCCCCACCCCAAAGAATGTGATGTGGGGGGGAGAAACCCTATAGCTCACAGATGTTCATTGGCCGTACCAAACGTGTATGGTTGGAGTGAAACTTCAAGTCCCAGAATGCACAGCGCCACTGGCTAAAGATGTAAAGCCTGGTTGAAGTCGTCCGTGAATGGGAGCTATAGATTTTCTCAGCTGTTTAAGAAGGTTATCAGCCCTCAACCAACTCCAGGCCTCGAGCTGATTAAGTAGATGCTACGAGATGACACCAGCGCACAGGAGGAGACGCGCACTCGGACATTTAAGCTCCCAAAGCGGGCCAGTGGTGACAAGCCCGCCCACTCGTCCCCCATAATGGAACAGGTGTGCAGGCCACCCCAATATCAACCCCACCCTCCTTCAACCCGGAGAGCTAAAAAGGGGAGAGCCCTAACATCTCTAGTACTGTGAAGTGCGACCACTTCACCCGAGGTGATGCGAGCGACTCCCCATAGATCAGATGTGGAGGAGGCAGGTGATAGCAGCCAGACGGTCAGCCACCACTCTCACAGCCCGCCAGCGGTTCGAGATATCTAGCTCCCACATCTGCATTGTCATACTTTATGGGCACAGTAAACAATCAGCCATGGGCACAACCTATGTGTATGTGTAAGTGTAATCAGAACACCACATTACCCTTAAAAGAATCGCTTCATTTGTAATCCGCAGTGATATCAGTGAACAACGGAGTGCGTGGGGGAACTTGCGAGAAGGCACGGATTGGGGAAGGGGGAAGAAAATAGTGCTCACAATCTAAATAAAACATACTGTGCAAGACTCGAAGTAAAGGGGCTGGTAGCACTGGAAGGATACAAATAACGGCATGCCGACAGTCATAAGGAGGGACTAACAAGCCTAAAACCAATTGGAAGGCAGCATTTAGGAATGACAAAGACACACACAAATGAAAAAGATGGGCAGAGAGTAGGCGGAAGTTTCACCGAGCTTCCACTCCATTCTGAATACTGCATGCCTCGCAAAGCAAGCAGCGCATGCACCCTACCGGTATAGGCTCGACCTAAAAATCACTTACCGGATTTACAGCAAACTAGGCATAAACATAGAACTTTTTACTCAAAATAGAACTTTGTTTTTAAAGAAATGCGCTGGGCTAGATTTAGAGGGTTAACACTTTGATTTATGTTCTTTAATTCTTGCAGTTAATCCTGTTAATCGGATTTTTGAATTTTTTACACAATGTGGTTGAATGGATTAGAGCTGAGTTTTCTTTGTGCCCAGCTTGTATGTGAGTTTCGCCTTGTGAAAAACAAATTTGAACAGCCATGGGGGCTTACCTCAACGATGAATGACATGGTAAGAGGCGACTAGGCGAGTAGATATAAAAGGTACTCTTGAAGAAAAAAGTGCTGTCTTGAGAGCTCACTAGTGGCCATTCTAAGTGCTGTGTTTGACCACCATTTTGTCCCTGGATCTTGAGTAGGAGCTGACTTGCGAATTTCATGTGAGTAAAAAAATCACAGGCAAAGCCAAGCAGTAAAACGAGTGCCTGCCTTTGTTAAAAAAGCAGAAGATATGACACAGGGCCTGACCACAGGCCAGGTCCTGTGTCCAAGCACAGTTGCACAACAGGCTTTGGAGGTTAGGCGCAGGGTTTGGCTTCAGGCTTTGTGTCTAAGTAGTGCTGCACAAGGCCTAAGGGCATGCACAGTCAGGATTGAGCAACCCAGGTGGGTTGGACTTGGGGCCCGGGCGTAGGCTAAGCACAGACTAGGCACTCACCCAATCACTGCTGCTCCAAGGGAGGTATTATTTTCAATAAAACCAGTTAAACCACTGAAATTTGCCAGTTATGGTCAGCAGTGCACACACTACACACTCCATACCTTGTGCCACCTACTATGACACTAAGCTCTTTTTCATTCTTTCTGTACATTTGCCAAATTTGTGTCTTGTGCTTAGTGGATGTCTTTTGTTATGGCATGTGCTGTTTTGAAGGCTGTGCTCTATGGGCATTGGTAGCCTGAGGTGGGTTGAGTGTAGAGCCTGGCAGGAGACAGGGACCTTCAGCAAACCCCTGCAGCACACAGGCAAAGAACATAAGTTGTTGGTTGTGACTACACATGGAGCTTTGGGCCTACATCCGACCTCCAACTGTGCATGGCTGAAGGCATTTAGGTGAATCAACATCCATTTTCACTCTCATCTTAATTTTGACCCGAAACCATTTTAAATTCATTTAGTTCGACTTTATCCATTCCCTTCAACAATGGCTGAAAATTACAGGCTTCAGAAGCTACTGGGCGTTTGAAAACACCATGCAGTAGACCTCAATCCAACGATTGAAGATTGTTTTTAGCCTTGTACAGGTATGTGTGCCCTCTGGCCACGTTTACCTATCTGATGAGTTTGACCTTTTGTTTGAATCATAAAGAACCGAGACAGAGTATATGTTATGTTTTGGGTACCAATGACAGTCAATAAGACATTGTTAGATAGTTGTTTTTATACATAGCATTAAGTAACACCACCCCTTTTTATATTTCACATATAGTGTCCCCAAAAGTACACAGCCCTGAGGAAGACGTACACTAAATAATAGGACCACAAGGAAGGTTGAAACGTGTCAGCGTAGGTAAAAGTGGCCAGAGGGCACAAATACCTGCAAAAGGCTAAAAACAACCTAAAAACCACTGATTATTGAACAATAATGTCCCTCGACCACACAGGAGAACCATGCACTTGGAGGAAAATAATATATCCCCAATGACATAAAATTATTCTGCTTAACTTGATGCTAAGCAATATATATATATATATATATTGGACACTTTTGTTCATTGGACACTTTTGTATGTTGATCACAGAAGCACTATGATGTATGTTGGACACTTACAATTGTTGAGAACTGTAGCACTCTGGAAAAGTGCAGATATATGTAATGATAAGTTATATCGCTCGTGGGTGTTTTCACTGTATTGGTTTGATGATGTTTTGTACTGTCTGATGAATTTACATTTGTGGCTAAACCAAAATCACCCACTAAAAAGAGTCTTTTGTGTACAAAAGTTATTTTTATTATTTAAATCCTTTGTACGTCATATGTTTGTCAGTATGTCTTGATATTAATGCTATGCATGTATCGAAGGTATAGAAGTGGGAGAATACAAATAAAGAAGACTATAAATAATATTCCAGCAAGTGCTTCTTATAATGGGCACGGAATAAACACATAGCCTACATAATCATTTCATAAAACTATGGTGTAGGGTGTATCATTTTGTATACTAACAATCTAGGATCCCGTGCCCTAGTACCTTAATAGGATCACTCCCATTACAATAGACACAGTTTTCAACAAGCGTTTTCAAAATTCTAACTTTGCCATTACAGTAGATTTTTATTTACAATTTCTCAGACACCAAACATGATATTCCTATCTGCTACTGATTGAAAGTTAGCACTTTGTAAATGTAAAAAGTTCAGACAATTTAACCCTATGAGAGAGGTAGGCCTTTAGTATTGAAAAACGAATTTACAAGTTCTTCACTATTAGGACATGTAAAACTTAAAAGATCATGTCCAACGTTTTACATACACTCTACCCTGTCCCAGGGCTATTCAGCGCCGGACTACTCTCGGGGTGACTAATCAGTATTAAAAAGGAAGGTTTGGACCTGGCAAGAAGTTTTTCTTTGCAGGTCGAAATGGCAGTTTGAAGCTGCACACACAGGCTGCAATGGCAGACCTGAGACACGTTTAAAAGTCTTCTTAATTAGGTGGCACACTGATTGGTGCAGGCCCACTAGCAGTTTTTAAATTGCAGGCCCAGTGTACAGGTACTACCACTTTACTAAACTTTATTTCAATATGCCACGTGGGTGAAAGACAGTGTTACCATGCTTAAGGGAAAAAGCAAAAGCACTTCAGCACTGTTTAGTGTGAAGAGTCCTAAAGCAAGAAGAATAGGGTGGGCTGGAAGTCAAAAAGTTGGGGAAACATTACGTCAAGCATCTCAGGTCCAAAATTGGGAGAAGTTTTATGTTTAAGGAGTGTTTTATCCAAAACCAACTATAAGCATTTTCTTTAATGTACACAACCAGAAAGTCTTAGATCTGGTTAAACAGTTGTTTTCCTCTGTCAATAGATGTGCTTTTTTTGCACTCTGAAAAATTGAAAAAATGTCACTCAAAATTCGGATTATCGATGCAGTATGAGTTATAAGTGCTGTTGATAACATTTCTGAAGGTATAACATCAGAGGAGAAGTTTATGAGAAACAACCATTAATTATAACCTCTAAATTCACATCAAGTAACATAACCTTCTATGTTCTTTGTCGTCATAAACGTCCTATTAGCCCTTGAACACGTGTGGTTATCTTTTCATGATAACCCGAAAAATGTGGTTTATAAATATATGGAGCAGCATCTCATTCATGATAGGCCTTTGCTACTTGAGGGTCAAAGCAAGCTTCATCGAACAAAAGACATTACAATGTCCCCAGAGATACAATCCACAAGCTATTAGGGGTTGGTTATTATTACTTTTGAGCTTGAAGTACTGAACGGTTTTCTACTTAGATCTGGAATTTTATGAAAATCCTAAAAAATTATAACATAATAAAACAGATGTTTTGTCTTTTTAGAGTTGACACTTTTGAGGAAATTAATGTACGATCTAGCATTTATAAAATGAAATGTTTCAAGTATTTTGCTGTTGAAGAGTGCAGTACTAAGTAAATGACCCCCCCCCCCTTCTCCATCCAAATATACACTCTTTTGTCTAATACTAAGGCTTACCAAGAGTAAGAAAAAAAACAATTCTCATTCTTTCTGGGTTCATTGCTTCTCTTTCTTTTCATTTTCTGGGTCCTAGGTCACAATCGTGATGTGGGGTCCCTCTCTGGGGTTACTGTGCCAACTAGGGCAGATGAGGTAGCCTGCCTTATTGATACTAGTACAGCTTTTGTAATATATAAATAGATTTAGCAGTGGCAGCTCAGAGCCCTGAAAACAGCAGGCTACAAAACCCCTGGCTGCTTCTCATCATTGTGACATCTCTTCACAGAAGGATAACAGTGTAGAAAAGGTACTGCAAGTAAAGTTTTGGATGTAAGTTGTTGGAAAACAATACACAGTATTAACCAATGCTTGTTTTTAATAACCTTTGTGATGACAGAAAGCTATCGTGGAATACAGTTCATTGTAGTGCTTAATTTGTAAAGAGATAAGTGCCAGGACCCTCGTCCGGAGCCCACCACACCATTCACCACTCATCTCCCCTGGCATTCCAGACTGTTCGAGACCCCCAGCGCTATAAGTATAGTTTGGGTGGCTGATGTTAGTTGTTTTAATGTATATTGAATTTATAAACAACTGCTCTACTGCTAATCTTTTGATTGTAAAAACAGCGCCACCATAAGGCAGCTGTCATAAGTACCGGTGTTGACAATAAAGTGCTGGTGCCGAGCACCGGAAACCACTGGTTCAAATTAAGCACTGGTTCATTGAAGTCAGTCGAGTCCCGGAAATGGCGGACAGGAGGAAGGTAACCAAGTTGGAGCACCTAGATGTGAGGATACAGGAAAAAGGAAAAGGTAGTCTACCTGCCCAAAGAAAATGACTCTCATATTGATGTAGGATGGGTTCATTGCTTAGATGCAACACAGTATCCATCAAAGACGACCTGAGTTCACATCAGTTTGCAATACTTTTGAGGGCTGAGTGCTATAAAACATTCATCAGACGTGTGTGCACTGAATTTGAAGGCCGCACTGCTGACGGGAGGGAGATATATTTCTTTTTATAGCTTCGAAGTCTCGAATTCACATTCTTTTTCACTTACTTAGGCCAGTTACTGTCCAAGAAAGGACAGCTGAGGTAGCTGGCACCCTATATCTGCTATCAAAGATCTCTTTCATCCTCTCTCTCTCTCTCTCTCTCTCTCTCTCTCTCTCACTTCCAGAGGCGTGCAGAGATTTTTCAACTAGAGTTGTCTTTCTTTCTTTCTTTCACATTATTGTAGTTTTCAGAGTTTGTGAAGTCCCCTCTTTTGCTAAGGCTTGGCACGGGCAATATGTAACTGCAAGTGCCAATATTTTCTGGTGTGTGGCTGTTGGTGCTAAAAATAGATCCCAGAAGTGAACTTTCACACCTGTGTGAAAGAAAAACATCAAGAACTTTGCAAATATCTACTTAACTCCTCAAGTGTCTGCAATAGCATAGGAAATCTGAAATCTGCCCATCACCGGTTATTAAAATCATATTCCTAAAACTGAAGTCACATTGACATCAAGTCAGGGCCCAGTCTCAAGTATGGGATTCACAAAAAAAATTCTGTGTTTAAAATGTGACTCCCGAGGTTTTCCTGTCCAGGAGGAGGTCCCATCTAATAGGTCCATGTCCTACATATACCTATTCTGTAAAAGGTCGTAAACTGAGGAGGTCATCACGCATACGTAGACAAGAGGCCGGTCCGGTCAACAATGAAGAATAAAAGTGACTTTTGCCGCACAAGGGTGGCACTCCCATGGGACCATCAGTCAGTGCCGCTTATCTGCCATATATGTCACCGTGTGAGGAGGGGGCACAAGGGTGGCACTCCCATGGGACCATCAGTCAGTGCAGCTTATCTGCCATATATGTCACCGTGTGAGGAGGGGGCACAAGGGTGGCACTCCCATGGGACCATCAGTCAGTGCCGCTTATCTGCCATATATGTCACCGTGTGAGGAGGGGGCACAAGGGTGGCACTCCCATGGGACCATCAGTCAGTGCAGCTTATCTGCCATATATGTCACCGTGTGAGGAGGGGGCACAAGGGTGGCACTCCCAATGGGACCATCAGTCAGTGCCGCTTATCTGCCATATATGTCACCGTGTGAGGAGGGGGCACAAGGGTGGCACTCCCATGGGACCATCAGTCAGTGCAGCTTATCTGCCATATATGTCACCGTGTGAGGAGGGGGCACAAGGGTGGCACTCCCAATGGGACCATCAGTCAGTGCCGCTTATCTGCCATATATGTCACCGTGTGAGGAGGGGGCACAGGGGTGGCACTCCCATGGGACCATCAGTCAGTGCAGCTTATCTGCCATATATGTCACCGTGTGAGGAGGGGGCACAAGGGTGGCACTCCCATGGGACCATCAGTCACTGCCGCTTATCTGCCATATATGTCACCGTGTGAGGAGGGGGCACAAGGGTGGCACTCCCAATGGGACCATCAGTCAGTGCCGCTTATCTGCCATATATGTCACCGTGTGAGGAGGGGGCACAAGGGTGGCACTCCCAATGGGACCATCAGTCAGTGCAGCTTATCTGCCATATATGTCACCGTGTGAGGAGGGGGCACAGGGGTGGCACTCCCAATGGGACCATCAGTCAGTGCAGCTTATCTGCCATATATGTCACCGTGTGAGGAGGGGGCACAAGGGTGGCACTCCCAATGGGACCATCAGTCAGTGCCGCTTATCTGCCATATATGTCACCGTGTGAGGAGGGGGCACAAGGGTGGCACTCCCAATGGGACCATCAGTCACTGCCGCTTATCTGCCATATATGTCACCGTGTGAGGAGGGGGCACAGGGGTGGCACTCCCATGGGACCATCAGTCAGTGCAGCTTATCTGCCATATATGTCACCGTGTGAGGAGGGGGCACAAGGGTGGCACTCCCATGGGACCATCAGTCACTGCCGCTTATCTGCCATATATGTCACCGTGTGAGGAGGGGGCACAAGGGTGGCACTCCCAATGGGACCATCAGTCAGTGCCGCTTATCTGCCATATATGTCACCGTGTGAGGAGGGGGCACAAGGGTGGCACTCCCAATGGGACCATCAGTCACTGCCGCTTATCTGCCATATATGTCACCGTGTGAGGAGGGGGCACAAGGGTGGCACTCCCATGGGACCATCAGTCACTGCCGCTTATCTGCCATATATGTCACCGTGTGAGGAGGGGGCACAAGGGTGGCACTCCCAATGGGACCATCAGTCAGTGCCGCTTATCTGCCATATATGTCACCGTGTGAGGAGGGGGCACAAGGGTGGCACTCCCAATGGGACCATCAGTCAGTGCAGCTTATCTGCCATATATGTCACCGTGTGAGGAGGGGGCACAAGGGTGGCACTCCCAATGGGACCATCAGTCAGTGCAGCTTATCTGCCATATATGTCACCGTGTGAGGAGGGGGCACAGGGGTGGCACTCCCAATGGGACCATCAGTCAGTGCAGCTTATCTGCCATATATGTCACCGTGTGAGGAGGGGGCACAAGGGTGGCACTCCCAATGGGACCATCAGTCAGTGCAGCTTATCTGCCATATATGTCACCGTGTGAGGAGGGGGCACAAGGGTGGCACTCCCAATGGGACCATCAGTCAGTGCAGCTTATCTGCCATATATGTCACCGTGTGAGGAGGGGGCACAGGGGTGGCACTCCCAATGGGACCATCAGTCAGTGCCGCTTATCTGCCATATATGTCACCGTGTGAGGAGGGGGCACAGGGGTGGCACTCCCAATGGGACCATCAGTCAGTGCAGCTTATCTGCCATATATGTCACCGTGTGAGGAGGGGGCACAAGGGTGGCACTCCCAATGGGACCATCAGTCAGTGCAGCTTATCTGCCATATATGTCACCGTGTGAGGAGGGGGCACAAGGGTGGCACTCCCAATGGGACCATCAGTCAGTGCAGCTTATCTGCCATATATGTCACCGTGTGAGGAGGGGGCACAGGGGTGGCACTCCCAATGGGACCATCAGTCAGTGCCGCTTATCTGCCATATATGTCACCGTGTGAGGAGGGGGCACAAGGGTGGCACTCCCAATGGGACCATCAGTCAGTGCAGCTTATCTGCCATATATGTCACCGTGTGAGGAGGGGGCACAAGGGTGGCACTCCCAATGGGACCATCAGTCAGTGCAGCTTATCTGCCATATATGTCACCGTGTGAGGAGGGGGCACAAGGGTGGCACTCCCAATGGGACCATCAGTCAGTGCAGCTTATCTGCCATATATGTCCCCGTGTGAGGAGGGGGCACAAGGGTGGCACTCCCAATGGGACCATCAGTCAGTGCAGCTTATCTGCCATATATGTCACCGTGTGAGGAGGGGGCACAAGGGTGGCACTCCCAATGGGACCATCAGTCAGTGCCGCTTATCTGCCATATATGTCACTGTGTGAGGAGGGGGCACAAGGGTGGCACTCCCAATGGGACCATCAGTCAGTGCAGCTTATCTGCCATATATGTCACCGTGTGAGGAGGGGGCACAAGGGTGGCACTCCCAATGGGACCATCAGTCAGTGCAGCTTATCTGCCATATATGTCACCGTGTGAGGAGGGGGCACAAGGGTGGCACTCCCATGGGACCATCAGTCAGTGCAGCTTATCTGCCATATATGTCACCGTGTGAGGAGGGGGCACAAGGGTGGCACTCCCAATGGGACCATCAGTCAGTGCCGCTTATCTGCCATATATGTCACCGTGTGAGGAGGGGGCACAGGGGTGGCACTCCCAATGGGACCATCAGTCAGTGCAGCTTATCTGCCATATATGTCACCGTGTGAGGAGGGGGCACAAGGGTGGCACTCCCAATGGGACCATCAGTCAGTGCAGCTTATCTGCCATGTATGTCACCGTGTGAGGAGGGGGCACAGGGGTGGCACTCCCAATGGGACCATCAGTCAGTGCAGCTTATCTGCCATATATGTCACCGTGTGAGGAGGGGGCACAAGGGTGGCACTCCCAATGGGACCACCAGTCAGTGCAGCTTATCTGCCATATATGTCACCGTGTGAGGAGGGGGCACAAGGGTGGCACTCCCAATGGGACCATCAGTCAGTGCAGCTTATCTGCCATATATGTCACCGTGTGAGGAGGGGGCACAAGGGTGGCACTCCCAATGGGACCACCAGTCAGTGCAGCTTATCTGCCATATATGTCACCGTGTGAGGAGGGGGCACAAGGGTGGCACTCCCAATGGGACCATCAGTCAGTGCAGCTTATCTGCCATATATGTCACCGTGTGAGGAGGGGGCACAAGGGTGGCACTCCCATGGGACCATCAGTCAGTGCCGCTTATCTGCCATATATGTCACCGTGTGAGGAGGGGGCACAGGGGTGGCACTCCCAATGGGGCCATCAGTCGGTGCAGCTTATCTGCCATATATGTCACCGTGTGAGGAGGGGATATGGCTTCAGGGTTGGGGCCCTGTGCAATGAGCTACCCAAGAGGCACTTTAACCCCCACCAATCCCCTTCACCCTCCTGCCCATGAATAAAAGAATAAAGCCAAGGGTCGCTGAGAATGTCACCCATGTCCTGGGGTGCTTTTACACCCCTTAATGGGCATTAGCTGCTTAACCCCCCAAACCCGAGCTGGAAATCCACTCTTTGCAGATGTTTCCTGCTTGTATTCCCTGCCAGCATGTGATATCGGCTTCTCATCAGGTAACCGTGTGAAGCGAGCCGCAATCATGGGACACATGGTGGCACCGTGTGAGTTGGCAGGTTCGGTGCAGTCATGCCTGATTTCTAATGCACCAGGGGCCAGGTTCTCTTTCTCACCTATATATGCATTACTGGTTATAACATGGTACCAGCTACCCATGGAAACCATCTTTCTGAATGGAACCCTTTATGTGGGAAACTCCTTGTTAAATTAAACAAAAATTGCATCTGCTCCATATTGGAACCGTCGCCACTTGGTCCGTTTTGTTGCCTCTACGGTAGTAACAAGGAAGAACTACAATCCCTGCTCTGTGTTTCCGAGCTGTGCTGTCTGCAGCATGTACTCAAACCCACCCAGTTAGCACAATCGCGCCCCCTGCAGACAGGTGAGTACTTTAAAGACTGCCACACGCGTCCCTTGGAATCTCAGGCGCGTGTACACCTGCCGCCGCATCACGTGACATGACCACTGCAAGGTCTAATTTGACTCTTGTCTCTGGCAAAGCTTCGGTCTGACTGGTGTCTGAAACAGGCGAAGAGCCGGAGCAGTGTATGTGACCTCAGTAGTGAAGAGCAGCTGGAATGTGCCCATTGTGACTGGAAATGTGGCAGCATTTGTTGCCTTCTTTGAGGCCAATAATTGAACATAGCACAATAACACAACACAGAGCCAAGTAGCACACACAAAATGTAACAAGGAACAACAAAACAATCAAAACAGATTGCAGTGGAACAACCACAGTACAACACAACAGCAACGCAATGCAATGCAAAAACACAACAATACATAAAAAAACACAACACATCCCGGCCATCACAGAATGCAACACTCCAAACATGCACAAATATTTTGATGACATATAACCATCTCCATTTTTTCCTGATGCAAAACATCTTGATTTAAAACGGTGGTTCAATTTCCACTAGCAACACAACGGTATAGAATAGCATGTTCTTCATTTCTTTCACTGGTAATGACGAATATATGTAACACAGCACCCTGTCCGCCGGGCATCAACTGCGACAAAAGTGTATTATTTTTCATTCTGAGAAAGCATGAATATTTCTCATTATATGAAGGGAATGTTTAAGGCAGCCGCAGCTGGAGGCTGAGGAAAATTCAGTTTTGAAAACCATTGGGGAAAATAAAAAAGATAAATTGTGTACAATGAGAGAGAGTTTGCGAAACAACGGCAAAGGAAGTTTCTTGTTGCCCCAGAGTGCAGGCTGGCAGATGCCCTCATGCGTCCTGTTAGTGGGCACCGCTGTGCCACACTGTTAATTCTATTTATGGCTTGTGTAATGTGGAGCTCAGCTCAGACATGTGTTCTTTCCATCCTGAGACTTTGGAAAGTAAATGTAATGAAAGCAAAAAGGAGTTCTGCCTCGTGGTCCCAGTGTGTGGTCTGAAACCTGGAGGTGTCCAATAAATCCAGGGATAAACAGGTGATGAGAGGCTCTGGTGCGCTGGAGCTGCCCTCTGAGGTCATCCTTGTGAGGATGGCAGGAGCTGCTGCAGCCTCCTGGGTACCGGTGACCCTGCATGAACTGCCCTGGCATGGCAAGGTCCTTATAGTCTGTCTACGCTCTCTATACCACCTTGGTGGTCAAGCATGGAGGAACTCATGGAGATTCAGCAAACTATCAATACACTTTACAATAGGCGAAGAACAGTCCCAAAAATGGACATTGAGTTTTAGCAAACAATGTCACATTTTAAATGTGAAGTGAAGTGTTTTCCAGGTGGTGCAGTGGTTTAGTTTGGGTCTGTCTAGGTCATTACATATAGCGCTTAGAGAAAATTTGGTTTTACTGTGCATTTCTTCTCACGACTGTCATCGATGGCAAGTGGTTAAGCCATGTTTGTATAAAAACAGTGGTCACCACAGGCACAGCTTTACTCCTCCTGCAACTTAATATAATTTCACAGTAGAAAGTAAGTTGATAAAAGCTGGCTCCATCAATTAGACAGTGACTTGGGGAGGAGATGTGGCCGGAGGGTCAGAGCTGCCAATTTTGGAAGTGCGGGACCAGGTTTGAATCCTGTCGTTGGCTCAACATCCTGTGATTCTGGGCAAAATACCTAATATCTCTGTGTCTAAAGGAAAAAAAATCAAACCTTGTGTAATGTAAGCTGGTGCTCATGTAAAGCTCTATGATGCCCATGGCCAAGTCCATGATGTATGAAACCTGCACAAAAAAGTCTACATTCATCCTTGAGATTTCACCCACACACTTTTGTGAATGGACCTGAACTAGGAAGTCTCTGGTATCCTAATATGGTTCAGTATCCCCTCATGCCTGCGATTGTTTGAAAGCAGGTACCCAAGGCCAGACTGGCTACTCCGAAACTCCACAGTAAACTGCAGGCTAAGGGCTGCTTTCAGAGCAGGGTGGGTTATCATCAGCCAACCATGCCCTCATGGCCCCATTCTATTTACATTCTCCTGCACTGTAGGACTGGTTTGATTATTTTTTGCAGGCCTCACAGAATCTGCACTTAATATGGTGATTCAGGCAGATGTGTCTGATGATTATTCCCAATAAGTGTACAAAACAGTGATGAATTGAATGCGTGAATTATTCTCAGCAAATTGTAATCTCTCGGTGCTGCATCCCAATCTATCGTTATTTTGCACACCATGCCACCTCAGTTTGGACCAAGCTATAAGTAAATCAGTCTTGACCCTCCTCCAATCAGAACAGTCCAGCCCAAACTGCCAAGCCAGGTCCTCCCTGAGCAGGAGCTTAAGCAACCCAGGACCATTTTTGCCCTAGTTTGGGCTCACCAACGAGTACAGCTTGGTTCCAGTGACACAGTGTGCACAGGTCACACGTCTGAACATACCCGTTCCACTTAGTGTGACACAATAAGTATACAAAACAGTGATGGGTGAAGTGTGTTAATGGCTACAGGCTTATTTTTAGAGAAGGATGGGTTGTCATGAGCCAACCATGCCCTCATGGCCCCATCCTATTTACATCTTCCTGCACTGTAGGACTGGTTTTATAATTTTTTTCCAGGCCTTACTGAATCTGCACTTTGGGGCTGATTATGATGGGTGGCGGACCTGAGTCCGTCCGCCACCATAGAGTAGGAGGGACCGTCCGCAGGGGCTGCAGCGGTCCCTCCGTGCAAATTAGGATGTGACCACCACTCTGAACCAGAACACAAGCAACACTTATTCTGTCGCCCTAAGTGGATGGGTCTGTGCAAACGTGAGCCAAGCTGTACCTGACTGATGAGCCCATAACTAGGGCAAAACTGGTCCTGGGTTGCTTGTGTTCCAGTCCACACCTCCCCACCGACGGAGTTGACTGCTTGTTCACGTCTATCACTGAGAGTCAAGTGTTGAAGGGGTACTTGGGCCAGTTGCTCAGGATACATACTAGGCTGGGCTCTGGGTCTGGGTCATCAGGAGTAAAAGGCCTCAGCCCCCAGGGTTGGGGACCGTACACGGTTTAATTTGAGCAGGTGGTTTCCGATCCTCCACCCTGTCACTTAATTGGTTTCTGGTGCTTGGTACCGGCATGTAATTGTCAACACTGCACTTATGACAGTCTGCTACGCATCTAATTTAGAGAGGAGCATACCAACTGGTGTTTATGAATACCATACACTTTAAAAATTACTAATATCTGCCTCCCCAACCATTCCTTTAGCCTTGGGGACCTGGAATAATCTGAACTGCTCTACTTGCAGGTGAGAGAGATGGTTGGTAGATGTTGGTTTGGCAGCGATGAAAGTGGCAATGGGTTGTGCCAGCTGCAATGGCCTCCTGGTCCGAGCCCTGGCACTTATTATGTTACAAATGAAGCACTGGGCCCCTGGGCGCAATCTGGCCTTCTGAAAGGGGTTCTGACATAAAGAATTTTATCAGAAGAGATCATTTTTTTCAAAACTTTTCATTTTAGTTCACTAAGGCTAGGGAATGTGCATTCCCATAGGACATTTCAAAGCTGAACTTTTGTTTTTGTCTAATGTTTGTGTCTAAGTTATGATACTTCATGTTTAGTCTTTAATGAATCTACCAAGAGAAAGGATACAACATATTTTTCATCCTGCTTGATTGTGCAAGAGTAAGCAGTGCAGTAAATATAGACATACATGCATCAACCTATTTAGGAAGTGCAAACGGTGCAAATCGCTAAATTCGTCCGTTTGCGATTCCTAAATAGGATTTTGGGATGCATCAAGCATTTTTGGCAAAATCGCTTTTTTTGGCGAATTCCAAAAATGCGATTGCTTTTAAGGAATCGCAAATTTGCGATTCCTTAAAAGCAATGCATGATTACTTTTAAAATTGCGAATTCGCAATTAGTGGGTGCAAATTACCACGAGGTTGAACCTCGTGGTAATTTGCAAAAATGTGTTAAAATGCTCAAAATTGCATTTTCACACACTGTCATGTTACAGACACACATGTCCTTAGGACATGTGTGTGTGAAACATGCACTTCAAAATACATTTCAGGGGTGCAGGGGGGGTCTTTTGGACCCCCCCCCTGCACCCATGGAATGCATTAACATTTTGCGAATTCTAATTTGCGAATTCGCAATTCCCATTGATTCCTATGGGCCTTTTGGCCGTGATCAAGACAGCGGACGCTGTCAAAACGCGTTGGCTGTTGTTTTGTTTTTGAAACCCCGATGGATTTATGAAATAAAGTAAGAAAATTCTCACAAGACTAAGCGATTGAAGTCTGTTTTTTCTGCGACTCCAAACCTTCCCCTGGAGTGGGGAAAACCTGTTGAATTTGTAGCGGTTGGCTCTACCGCAGGAGTAACGCGACCGAGGTAAAGTAGCGCCTAACGGAGAGGAAGGGAGCCAATTGGTGGATATATATATATATATATATATATATATATATATATATATATATATATTCAATCCAAGAATCTCCTCAATCATGAAGAACACCGGACACCCAGAGCTTCTGTTAAGGTATTTAATCAGGCAGATGAAAAAGTCTCCACGATGCGTTTCGCCACTTAAGGCTTGATCACCCTCGTCAGATTTGTGTTGACAGCCATTTTTAAAAACCACGCAACACCCTCGTGCACAATGAATAATACGAGAAGCGGCAGACATATTGAAATGGACATAACATGCTGGCAAAATGCTTGTATCTATGTCATTACCGCAACATAATAGTGTAATCCTTGTCTTAATAATATATACTGCAATGTTCTGTTAATAAAACATTATTACGACACATTTGTGATTGTTGCGGCATATATCAAATATTATACTTGATTGATGTCCCAAGCATGATTATCATAGCGGAATTCATATTGTGGATAATACCATCTTATCAAGCCTAATATACACAGATTATATACATATCTGGTGGCGTACGTGTTCTCGGCTCTAATTGGCCACATTCTAAAAGCTCTCCTCTGATTGGTTGTATAGTCGCTAGGATACAGTAAACAATGCTCGTCGCGTATCATTAAGGTATGAACTTGAAAAGACGGCCTGCATAAACCAATATGTCAATCCAAAAGGGCATATAGTAAATGTAAATGTAAATGTATATGTATTTATATAGCGCAAATCGCCCACATCGCAGGCATCTATGCGCTTGCTTAGGGAACCCGTCCTGGTATTCCCCTGTGAGACACCCCAGCAGGGTATCCACAAGGTGAAAGCCAGGCATCCCGCCGCGAGGGGCCGTTGTGGAGATTAAGCAAGCTATTGCCCAGAGTCGCAGAGTGTGAACCCGTGAGTCGAGTAGGCACCGGAGAGAGAATTATCAAGTCCGTGGAATTATTGAGCCCAACCCCCGTCGGGGCGGGGAATTGAACCCTGGTCCAGGGCCGATCTCAGCTTCCGGGTCTGCCGCCTCTAACCCCTGAGCCACACTTCTCCACTATAGTCCATAATAACCATTGGACAAACTTTCGTGTGAAATTAGCAGTTTCGCCCCAGTGGGCAATGCGACTATAAACAACCATGCATTTAATAAATTAGAAGGTAGCAAAGAAATCCCGCCCCAGTGGGCAATTCAAACAACCACAATGTCTATCATGATGGTATAGATTCCGCTTTGTCTTCAAAAGTCTTCAGCTACATCGTATTATGTGAAATCTAAAAATAATGAAAAAAGTATAACTTTAAAATCTTTCAATTGAAGACCACAGGCAATATATACATAGTTCACAATTTCATTCATGTAAATGTATTGCTAATTCTTCACTGTTGTTTGATCCTTTTGGGGTTAAACAATCAAAGTCCACAATATATTTAGACTCCAATTTTCTGAGGAATAATTCGCGATTACCTCCTCTCACACCAAGATCAACATTGTCAATTACCACCATCTGAACAAGTTTTTCGTTTTGCATATGTTCTGTGAAAAAATGTCTCGCTATGGGATATTGCTTATTATTGTTATGGATAGCACCTAGGTGTTCTAATACTCTTTTCTTGGCCTCATGCTTGGTGCTGCCAACGTACCATTTATTGCATGGACAGATCAAAATATAGACACTATACGGTGTGGTACATGTGAGACGTTTACGTATCACAAATTCTCTTTTGGTGTTAGGAACCGTAAGTGACTTACAATCAGAGCTATTCTTGCATGCTTTGCATCTGCGACAACATTTGAAGCCTGCCTCTCCTTGGGTGTTCCTAATGTCTGTAGAGGTGACATAATTACGGCTAAGTTCATCTCTCAGTGACCTTCCTTTACGGAAAGTTATTTGAGGAGTGTCATTCAAATATTTTTTAAGATGAGTGTCAGTTTGCAAGACATGCCAATGTTTTTTAAAGATCTTTCGTACCTCATTAGCTTGACCAGAGAAAGTGGTGATAAATCTGACTTTCTCTTGTTCCTGTTCGACTATTCTAGGGTTCAGCAATTCTTCTCTGTTTTTTAGTTCAACACGTGTTTTAGCCGTGTTGATCATTTTATGACTGTATCCTCTACTCCGGAATCTTTCACACATAATACTTTCCTCTTCAATGTAAGATTCTTGGGTGCTGCAATTCCGCTTGGCACGGAGAAGTTCTCCATAAGGAATACTGTACACCAAACTGCGTGGATGACAGCTATTAGCATTCAAAATGCTGTTACCCGCCGTCTTCTTTCGAAAAAGTTTAGTGTTCAGTTGACCATTGGAGACCTCCACAATTACATCCAAGAATTCAATAGTGTGTTTACTGAAATGTTCTGTTAATGTTAGATTCAAGTTGTTACAATTCAATTTCTCAATAAATGATTTTAGAGATGCTTCATCTCCACACCAAATAAAGAAAATATCATCTATGTATCTAAGCCACAGGGCAATGTTGTCAAATTCTGCCATTTCCCTGACGACCTGCTCCTCCCACCATCCCATGTAAAGGTTCGCATAACTGGGGGCGAAGCAGGTCCCCATGGCTGTGCCCTGTGACTGTCGATACAAGATGTCATTGAAGAAAAAAAAGTTATTATTGAGACAGAAATCAATCATGGATATGATCATTTCAGAATGTCTCAGGTAAGACACAGAACGTGTTTTCAGGAAGTGTTTTACTGCCTCTAGCCCGAAATGATGTTGGATGCTAGCATATAAGCTACTGACATCTAACGTAGCCAGGATATAGTCTGTCTCCCAGTGCAATCCATTTATGACAGTTAGGAAATGAGCGACTATACAACCAATCAGAGGAGAGCTGTTGCGCTAATGACATAGATACGCAGGACCGCCCACTGACAGCCCAACTCGTGTACCGGCAGTAGTGGAGGATATATATATATATATATATATATATATATATATATATATATATATATATATATATATATATATATATATATATATATATATATATATATATATATAAGCAAAGTCCTGTAAGGTGGCTCCCCACACGTTCCTCAGGTACAGATCTCTCAATACCAGATGATTGTATCAAAGTGGCTTTATTTTTCCCTCGCCATCGGCATGACGCGTTTCGGCCGTCAAAAAACGGCCTTGATCACATTGCTTCAAATGACCAATGGAGGTGTTTATATAATGTGCTCAACAAAGATAACATCCAATCACATGGGTAAGAAACATAAAGACAATACTAAACTACAGATATACACCAAGTACAAACAAATGTGAAAATATTCAGTATATATAGGAACTTATTTGAAACAATGATGTAGACAATTTATCATGCTCATTGAGTCAATATTTGCTAAACATAGTTTCTTAAAATTGCGATCGGTTCTATGTACCAATTATCATAAAGTGCAAGTGCATAATTAAGTTCCATAACTGACTTTACAATGTTAATATTAGAGTTTGTACATGAGGTGAATAATAAACCCTCTGCAGAAAAAGTTTGTTTTTTGGTATGTTCAAATTCATGATACCATGTCCCAAAATTATGAGACAGACCCTTAGGATGTTATTCAAAAAACAGTGCTAAAGTGCTTGAAAGTGCGTAATATACTCGCAGTATGTACATACTCATAGTATTTCAAATATAATGACCGATCAATGTCACATTCTCAAATCGTTGTAACTGCGCTGGTGCTTATAACTAAACACAGTTAAAAAACATGCTAAGCATTACTGCTGATGCTGTGAATCAACTATAGCCATAGTGACTAAATAACATCAATTAGATTAATTATGAGAAGATATTGTATCAAAAAGACTCAGACAAACATAAAATTGATAATCACAGTCTTAATGTGCAATGTACTCTGGAGAAAAGAAACTTAGTAAGTGAGATTTTCACAATTCAGGGGAAAGGGAGGCATTAACGGTGTCCTGCCCCAGTGACTTCTAGACAATATACTCCAATCAAGGTCTACAGGAAGACTTGTAAATCTTCCCCCCTATTCAGCCCATTGGGTATTCGGGTGTTCAAGAGTACAATGTATTTACTCTCAAGTTGTCTCAAAAGCTTCTCTCGATCCCCACCACGGATGTTTTTAGGTACGGAATCGATGACAAAGTAAGTGAGATGATTCAAGTTCTTGGCATGCACAAGTTCAAAATGACGGGCAACAGGATAATTAGCATCAGAATTGACTATTGTCCTGAGGTGCTGTAATATTCTATTGAATACATGTAACTTAGTACTACCCACATACTTCAACTTACATGAGCATTCTAATACATATACAGCATGATCTGTATGGCAGGTATATAGCTCTCTGATGGGTGTAGGGATGGGGTTGAATGGAGATAAAAATTCAACAGTGTTAACTCCGAACTTGCATGCCCTGCATGAAATACACTTGTGGAAGCCTTTTTTATTAGAAACCCACACTTTACTGTCGTTCACTTCAGGACTAGTTCTAACTAGAGAATCTCTCATAGAGGGTCCTCTCCTGAAAATATTAGAAGGTTCAGTCGGCAGTAGTGGTGACAACATAATGTCAGTGTGGATTATGGGCCAATGTTTTTTAAGAATGCCCCTTATGTTCCTCTCCTCAGTATTGAAGGTGGTAATTAAACTGACGGTATTGATGTCATGTCTAGGGGGACTTTCTGCCTCTGTGCTCACAATTTCACTAGATCTGTCTAAAAAGTCATCTCTATTTGTGCTGTTGGCCTTGTCTTTAGCTACCAAAAGATCATCAATAAGATAGCCGCGTTTTAAAAATCTTTGAATGGCCTCATTCTGGCAGATGATAAGATCAGACTCAGAGCTACATATTCTGCGCATCCGTATGAATTCCCCATAGGGGATACTCTTTATAAGGTGTTTTGGATGCGCACTGGAGGCGTGCAGGATAGAATTTCCAGCCGTGCTCTTTCTATGAAGTCTAGTGGCTAGGGCGTTGTTTTGGACATAGATATCAACATCCAAGAATTGGATATTAGTTTTACTGATCTGACAGGTGAAGGAAAGATTAAGGTTATTAACATTCATGGCTTCAACAAAGTCTTTAGCAGATCTTTCATCTCCCTTCCAAATCAGACAAATGTCTTCAATAAATCTCCAGTAATGGATGATATTGCTGGAATAACCAGGGATATGCCTGAGGACATTCTCCTCCCACCACCCTACGTGGAGACACGCGTAGGTGGGAGAGAAACATGCCCCCATGGCAACCCCTCTTAACTGCTGGTAAATATCCTTGTTGAACAAAAAATAATTGTTCATCAAACATAACCTGATCATAGATATTAACATGTCATTATGGTTTTTAAACCTGAGGTTACGTTGATTCAAATAATATTTTACAGCATTGAGGCCATCCGTGTGTTCTATACTGGTGTACAGGGAGCAAATGTCAAGAGCCACCAGAATGTACCCATCTCTCCATTCCACCTCTCTCAACTTAGTAAGGAAATGCCCCGTGTCCTTAATGTAAGAAGGTAGACCCACAACAAAATTCTGCAAAAAGAAATCAACATATTTCGACATAGACTCCATAAGGCTTCCCTGGGCCGAAATAATCGGTCGACCTGGAACAGGAGAAACCAGTTTATGAATTTTGGGTATGAGGTACAGGGTAGGTGTCAGCGGATTGTTAATTTTCAAATACCCAAGTTCTTGCTTAGTTAAGAGGCCTTCCCTCTTCCACTGGTGCAGTTCTTTGGGAATGCGGTCATTGAGATTACGGATTTCACAAAAATTGCCCTTCCTGTAACAGGAGATATCAGAAAGGTGCCGATGTGCTTCTTCCATATAGAGGTCCTTGGGCCAGATCACGATATTACCTCCTTTGTCGGCCTTGTTAATTATCAGATTGGAATTGTATATGTATATATATATATGAGGTATGTCCAGTTCCTAGAGCAGGTAGCGTAGCGTTCAGCCACACTAACAAACAGGAACCAGCGAGACCCAGGAAGGTGCAAATTTTTCTTTTTATTTAGATGTTAGCCCAGCACCAGTCCGCCATGACGCGTTTCGGCTAGAGATAGCCTTGATCACATGACAACGTCACGAGGGTTGACCACCCTTTTAAAGTGCAAAAAGTGCCATCACATGGTATGGAAAGCAAGAAAATAATAAACTTTCCAAAAGTCTACCACTGTAGTATTGCAGCATTAATGCGATTATTGCACAAACAGATGACAATATATCATTCGTTGGTCACTCTGTTCATAATTACAATCAAATAACATTTTAACAGTACCAACTCGTAAAACCTCAGTAACTAGATTACGCTATACAAATTCATGGCAACGGCTAAATGAACTTCATTAAAAAGTACAAAAGTTAAAAGCCAATAAATAATTATAAATAATTATATTGCCATTGAAATTCATTCAAAGCAGTACTCATTGCGTAAGATGATTCTAGCATCTGTTATGTTAAGAGTACAAGTAAATGATTTTAAGAGCCCTGTTGACATGGATTCTAATGTAATGAAAGGATATACTGCCCATGTGGGCTGTACATTACTGAGGTAAAAAGTACTGATTGCTATTGTGCAAATACGCAGCATTTAGTGCAAATCATGTTAGATGGCTTTAAAGTGCTACCACAAAAGTGAAATAGTGCAAAAAAATATTAAGTCATTTTTTCTTCTGATGAATTATATGCAAACAGGTTAAAAGGAGGGTACAGGGTACATGTTACACTTTTAAAGTTACTAGTTTCAAAATGATGTTTACAGGACAATGAGCATTGTGAGGATGAAAGTGCAATGTGCAGATGGCAAGGTAGGCGAGTTCCTATAGATAGGTGTGGCAATCCTCCCCATATTAAGCCCTTGCGGTGCCTTAGTGTCGAGTGATATGATGTAACGGGTCTCTAATTTTCGAAGTAGGGACTCTCTATCACCTCCTCTCCTCTGGAGGGGAACACAATCTATCACAAAGTACTTCAAGACGGAGGCATCCTTCCCATGTGTTTTCTCAAAATGCCTTGCAACTGGATATGCGGCGTCTGCATTAGTGATAGCACGCAGGTGTTGCAAGATCCGCTTGTGGACTTGTGGCCTGGTGCTTCCCACATATCTAAGCCCACATGGGCATTCCAACACATAGACTGCAAATTCTGATTTACAGTTCAATTTTTGTCTGATTTTGATAGGGGAAGGTGACAGTGGTGTATACACCTCCGACTTGCTTATACCATGCTTACAGGCTTTGCAGGTGGAACATCGCAAAAATCCCTTGCTATCATCTAACCATGAGCCTGTAATCACCTCTGGGCTACTAGAAACCAGACTGTCTTGCATAGAAAGAGCTTTGCGATAGGTAATGCTAGGATATTTGGGCATTGCAGGGCCAATAACAGGGTCACTACATATCAGGGACCAATTGTCCTTGATTATTTTGTGAATGTTCTTATGCTGATTACTGTAGCCAATAATCAGTCTAGTTTCCTCACCTGATCTATTGGTGGGAGGTTGCTGGCTTACAACTCCTAATCCCAGGAGTACTGACCTCTCTATTCTATTGGCCCTTTGTATAGCATTATCTATGGTCTCAGGTTTGTAGCCCCTTTGAAGGAACCGTGCCCTACAGTGGGACTGTGCCAACCGGCATTCCTCCTCACTGCTGCAGATTCTCCTGACACGAAGCATCTCCCCATAGGGGATGCTCCGTATCAGGTGTGCTGGATGATGACTGCCAGCGTGCAGCAGAGTGCTCCCTGCCGTGGGCTTACGGTACAGTTTGGTTTGGAGATTGCTATCCTGGACAAAGATTTCCGCTTATATTACTGGTGAATTGGATGTTAAGGTTGTTCATATTGAGTTCTTGTATGAATTCCCTCACCTCACTCTCAGTCCCATCCCAAACAAAAAACAGATCGTCAATATACCTAGACCAGAGTTTCACTTTGGTGTTCATAGTGACGGAGTGTGCCGCCATCAGGACCTGCTCCTCCCAGTACCCCATGTGCAAACAGGCGTAACTGGGAGAGAAGCAGGCCCCCATTGCTACACCCCTGGTCTGAAGAAAAAGCTGTTTAGCAAATAAGAAAACATTGTTCTCTAAACAAATGGAGATCATATCTATCAGCATTTTCGAGTGTTCATGGAAGCACGCTTCCCTCTTTCCTAGAAAATGCTGGATGGCTTTTAATCCGTCTTGGTGGAATATGCTGGTGTATAGCGAGGTGACATCCATGGACACCAGAATGTAGTTGGAGTCCCATCTGAAATCAATAAGTCTCCTTAATAAATCACTCGTGTCAAGGATAAAGGAGGGCAAGTTTTTTACGTGGTCTTGTAGAAAGAAATCAATGTACTTGCTCATATTTTCCAACAAGCTGTTGCATGCGCAGATAATAGGCCTGCCTGGAGGCTGCTGGTAGTTCTTGTGGACTTTAGGGATGAAGTATATTACCGGTGTTACTGGGTAGTCCTTCTTTAAAAATTTATACTCATCCATAGTCAGCAAGCCTTTGCTCAGCCAGGCAGACAGTTTGGAATAGATTTCATTCCTTGCTGCGAGGGCTGTTTGAGAGGTTCTTCCAGGTACATTTTACGTGGCCACAAAACCACGTTGCCACCTTTATCTGATTGTCTTATAACCAAGTGTTTATTCGCTTTGAGCTTTTTCATAAGTTTATGGTATTCGCTGTCTCTGTAATTGTATCGTTTAGATGCATGAGAGTTCTTAATTTGCAGCTCCTTCAACTGTGAGGTTACACGCTCATGAAATATATCTACATTGTTTTTGACCATCAGGGGACAGAATTTGGATTTCGGTTTGAATGGGGTCTGACAGAGTGTAGGAAGAGGCTCACCACCCAACGCTGTTTGGCTCTCCGTATGACATGGAAACTCCTCTTCCTGGAGTGCCATAAGTTCCTGCGTCAGGGCTGCTCCCAATATGACTGTTACGTTGGAATCACCAGTTGAAGTATGGACAGAGACGGTCTCCGGGGTCCCAATAGTAGTGCTGGGATCCACCTCTGTGCGTGTTGCATGATGTTTGCGCAACTTTAATTTACGCACATACTTAAACATGTCGATCTTGGTTGTGGCATAATCAAAGTCAACCCGTGGGCTGTACGACAGTCCTAAGGATAGAATCGATATTTCCTTCGGGGTCAGAACAGTATCTGTCCGATTGATAACCGCATGAATATTGGAGTTGTAGTCAATGTTCGAATTTACTGCTGTGGTTGAGCTGGCAGAGCCTTGTTCCACTGCCATCTGGAACGCGGTTTCCTTTGCCTGCCTCCCGCGTTTGCGGCGTTTGTTGCTTTTCCGCCTCTCTGCGCGTTTCCTGTTGGCGCGCTGGCGGCAGCAGTTGGTGTCCCTGAGCGCAAGGTTGATTTGCGATCCTGTTGGACCATTTCCATTTCTTGCGCAGGGGTAAACTTGCGAAACCCCGACCTTAGTTGGCGCCTGGCTTCTGTGTCAGACTCACTTTCAGGCTGTGAACTGTCTCCCGAGATCGAAGACACCTCAGTTTGTCCTGTTGTTGCCATAGTGCCTGTACTGGTGTTGGCGATAGTAATGTTATTGTTACGCCGCTGCTTGATATTATCATACCTTTTTGCAAACGTAAAAATCTGGCCGTTTTCATAGTCCAGTCTATCGCGTTGAAAGTTGTACGCCTTTCTCTTTTTAATGACATCCTCCTCACGTTTAGGCCATGTGTTCATGTCCTCTCTATATTTCGTGATTTCTGGAGAGGGAGGAAGTTTGTCAATTTCCGCATTAATTTGGGCAATTTCATCCAAAAGTTTAACTCTATCACTTTTCCGTATATTGGATGAGTATACTCATAAGGCGTTTTGAGTTGTCGAGGTTGCATTGCGCCCAATCTGCAAGCATTTGTGGGTCGGGTTTCTCATAGGAAGGTGCTAATAAGATGCGCAGTCCACGCGGCACCCGTCCCACCTCTAGGTAACCTGTTAAAGAGGTATGTTCCCACCACTTGCATTGTTCGCTTTTGCTACATTTTTCAAGCTTTTTAAACAGTTCTTTAACACCAGTGGTTTGTTCAGGCACACAGATGGAACTAGAATTTGGAGCGGACTCCCCAGCCGGGGGGTCCGTAAACATGCCCCTGGACGCCTCCACACGCCCCCTCAACGTGTCCGCGGACATGGTGCGTAGCAATGGGCAAAAATTAACTTGGTGCACAACAGAATCGAACTCCTACCCGGCAATGCTCCTCCGAGTCGATCCTGTATACTTCACACAGGGATTCCCGCTGTTAGTCCGGCTAGGCTTGCTGGTACTCGATCGTAGAGCTCAGGGTTCCCGACCAGCCGACGCTGATCCGGTGCTCCAAACCACTTCCGGTCTTTCCTCAGCACGCCACCAAACAATTCCGCTTTCCCTAGAGCGTGGCGGCGTCTCCTCACGGAGAATTTGAAAATGTTCCAAAGAAACAGCGCTCCTTACCGCAGCTTGCCCAAAAATGTGAAGGGGTCTCGCCAAGTCCGGGGGAAGCAATCCCAGATGTAGAAATGAGGTATGTCCAGTTCCTAGAGCAGGTAGCGCAGCGTTCAGCCACACCAACAAACAGGAACCAGCGAGACCCAGGAAGGTGCAAATTTTTCTTTTTATTTAGATGTTAGCCCAGCACCAGTCCGCCATGACGCGTTTCGGCTAGAGATAGCCTTGATCACATGACAACGTCACGAGGGTTGACCACCCTTTTAAAGTGCAAAAAGTGCCATCACATGGTATGGAAAGCAAGAAAATACTAAACTTTCCAAAAGTCTACCACTGTAGTATTGCAGCATTAATGCGATTATTGCACAAACAGAATACAATATATCATTCGTTGGTCACTCTGTTCATAATTACAATCAAATAACATTTTAACAGTACCAACTCGTAAAACCTCAGTAACTAGATTACGCTATACAAATTCATGGCAACGGCTAAATGAACTTCATTAAAAAGTACAAAAGTTAAAAGCCAATAAATAATTATAAATAATTATATTGCCATTGAAATTCATTCAAAACAGTACTCATTGCGTAAGATGATTCTAGCATCTGTTATGTTAAGAGTACAAGTAAATGATTTTAAGAGCCCTGTTGACATGGATTCTAATGTAATGAAAGGATATATATATATATAGTTCAGTTCTTTATTTATTTCGAAGGTTAAAAACCATCATAAAAAACATAGTAATACATAAGCACATAAAAACATACTGAACATCATAATTTTTAAAAATAAAACGACAAGTTCAAGAGGGTTTTTTGTAGATAGTGAAAACAGAGTGCAAGTATGACGAAGGGCCCCATGTGACCTTTTAGTTTCCTCCCATTTCATCCAACTTTATGAACCCCTTGTGTTTCTTAGTTTAAAAACAATTTTTAGAAAACTCATGATAGCAAACAAAGTACGCATTTCAGTGGCTCTTTGCAGTAACAATAAGGCAGATTTGGCATGGATAATGTTTGAGCCCTTTAAAATGTCCACCAAGAATCTTTGGCGCGGTATTTTATAAAAAGAACACAATAATACAAAATGAAGGGTGTCCTGCGGAGACCTATTGTCGCAGCCGCAGGCACCCTTCTGCTCAATTGTTTGCGTAAATCCAGACGGATAAGCTAAAATGTTGTGCAGCAAATTGAGCCTAAAACGAGTCATTAAAAACCTCTCGTGTTAACTGTACATTAAAAAGAGATACGGTTCCATGCCCACTTCATTGCAAACAAGCGAATGAGCAACTACCGAGGGTTTAATAGAGTCAAGCTCCCTCCTCCTACCATCATATTTTTCCAGTAGTTGCTTTTGTACGAAGTGACTGCAACATGTGTCCACAGTTGAGGGGTCCAGAAATAACCTTTGCTGGTCGATATCCACCAATGTATCTTTGACGTATTTCAGCCAGGGGATTTGGAGCCATCTATTTTTCCGCAGGCAATCCTGGATGATCTGTCTGGACAATTCCGCATTGGGGTTTGACCAAATTTTAAGCCAGGCCAGTATTGGTCTCAGTCTGATCAGGTCAGATATATATGGGGTGCCCAACTCTTCGTGTGTTATCGCAGCTGGGATGCTGAACGGAAGCTTTAGCAGTTTTTTTAAAGAATTTGTGTTCCTCTCTTTGTATCAATTGTGAATCCCTAAAACCCCACACTTCGGCTCCATAGATGGTCTTTGAAATGCTGATCAATCTGTACAATGTCATCACCTATTCTGGGGACCAGCGTCCCATTCGGCGGGCAAAGTTTAGTATAGCCCCATTTGCTGAGACTAGTCTCCTAGCCCTCTCCTCTATCAGGGGGGCAAACTTGATCTTTTCGTCAAATAGAAGACCCAAATACGGAAATGAGTTGACAGTGTCCAAAACATGATCCCCTAGTTTAAACACAAATTTCTTATGTGGTTTCTTCCCCACTACCATGATAAAAGATTTAGTCAGATTGACGGAGAGGTCCAAATTCCTCATAAAGTCAGAGAAACCCTTAATTAAGAGCTGCAGACCAACTGCTGTTCGCGCCAGGAGAACCGCGTCATCAGCGTACAAGAGTACCGGCAGATGACGCGAGCCCACCTTTAGACAGTCAGTCCCCAGTGCTATCAGGGCACTCTCCAGGTCATTTATGTATAGGGAGAACAGGAACGGTGCCAGGATACACCCCTGCCTCACCCCGCCAGAGCACGGGAAGGGATCGGTACTCACACCCCCCGCACTATAGCGGACCTTGGCAGTGGTGTTCCAGTGCAGCTCCCTAAGAATGTTAATAAGATCCGGATCAATTCCCAAATTATACATGAGGGTCCATAGTTTGGCTCTATTGACGTTATCAAAAGCCGCTGCTAAGTCCATAAATCCCATGTATATGGTCCCATCCGTCGACTTGGTGTATTTAGCCGTGAGGAGGTATAGGTTGAGGCATTGGTCACTAGTTGACCTGCCTGTTCGAAACCCGTACTGGGTGTCCACCAGGATGTTATGAGTGTCAGTCCAGTCTATTAAGCGGTTGAGGAGCGCCCTCCCGAGTACTTTGGCAGAGACATCAATCAACGAGATAGGTCTGTAACACTGCGGGCTGTCCCTACAGCCTTTCTTATATATAGGGACAATCACCGCAGTGGACCATGATCTCAGAAGGCCCGATTTAATTGCTGCATTAAGTACTCTTGTTACCACTGGTGCCCATAAATCGGTGTTACTAAGGAATAGGTCTGGGGGGTACCATCCGGGCCTGGGGCTTTGTTTCGTGTCAGCCCTAAGATTGCTTTAAGGACTTCCTCCAAAGATAGTTCTAGTTGTTCTGCCCTTGGCCCCCTCCATATTCCATCTCCAATATCTACCTCCTGCTGATTGTACAAGGATTTAAAGGGGGTGATCCATTGTTCTGGTAATATATTAGAGCTGATGACTGGGGAACTTGAGTCATGGAAGCATGGTCTGTTTATGATTTTCCAGAACTGTGCATAGTCCCTGTTTTCACCAGCCTCCCTAAGGTCTGCCCAGACTTCTTTTTGGAGAGCCCTCTTTCTTCTCTTTACCTGGGTTTTGTAATTCTGTCGACAACGGGCAATTTCAATCTTGTCCCTCGGGGCCTTTTTTAGACTCTGCTTTAGATCTCTTAAAGCCCTTGAACAGTTTGTGTCGAACCATCTTGGAGAGGATGACTGTTTTACGGGCTTCTTAGTTTTCAATAGTCCTTCAACAATTTTAGTTAAAGATTCAAAAGCCACTACCACTCCTCTGTCCTCTATTGAAAGATCTAAGCAGGTCTCTATATGATCTTTCCCTTCGCTCACTTGTTTAGTGTAAAACTCTTGCGGATTAATCAGTGACCACCTTAAGCGTCTCCCTTGATCTGTTGTTTGGATTTGGGATTCCTTTACCACCCCTGGGTTTTTTCTGATTAAGTCTTTACGATTAATTTCTATTGAGATGGGGTTGTGATCGCTAAAGGGGCTCCACTCTGTTCTTGTTTTTAAAATCTGCTCTCTAGCGCAGGCAGAGATCATTATATACTCTATTATGGACCCCCCACCTCTCCCTTTGAATGTGGGTGTTGGGGATTCACCTACTGTAAGTGCAGCTAAATCCATGACGTGGGTGAGTGCAAAGTTATCTAATAGCTTCATCAGAGCTGTACCCTCTTTATTGTGTGCAAAATGGGGACCCTTTTCCAATGGGCAGGCTGACCAATCGGCAGATATAGGGAGTAGCTTGGGCATAGATGACAGTTAAAGTCCCCCATCAACAGGACAGTTGGTTCTGGCCCCTTCGTCCTTAAGTCCAATTCCTCATTTAATCTACTCTCCAGCTCTGCTAGTATGGGGAAGTCCCTCTCCACCGGCCCAGAATTATTAAAATTTAGAAAAAGTAGACACTCCCCGTGATATTGTAGTGAGACTACTTGAATATTGTCTGACATCGAGTCTAGATGTGACCAGGTGCCATTCAGGTCTAAATCTACGTATATTGCTAGGCCTCCTTTTGCTCTCCCAGAATTCGTCCTTTGGGCAGATCTAAAAAAACACTTATAGCCCTCCAATTGACAAGGGTCCGAATGCCGTGCCCATGTTTCTTGAAGGGCTATAACATGAAAGGACCTTATAAATTCTATCCACTCCTTACTTTTTAATTTGGCTTCCAGCCCTGCAATATTCCAGGATAAGATGGTCAGTCCATCCCTATTCTCTTTGCCACTAGCTGTGATGGTTTCATTTGTTCTAACCTCCCCCACTATTGGTTCATCTTTGCTGTTTACATTTTTTTCCCCCTGGCTCAAGTGTGGTTCTAATCTCCCGGTTTGTGTGTTCTCCACACTCCCATGTTCACCCCCTGTTTCTAAGCGTAAGCGTCCACTAGTCGCTAGACTTGATACAAAATTATTTGCTTGTGGGATGAGTCAATCAATGTCCTCGAGTGATTGAAAGGGGGAAAATCTGTTTCTCCTTGGGGAGTAGTCTCGTGGGGGAAAGGACTGGTCAGGATGGCTTACTGGTCTTGGTCTATGTGTACGTTGTGGTAAGGATCCACCCACCCTCATCATCCGCACGATTAATGTTCCGACTCCTTGGGTAAAAATACCCGAGTGGGAGTGCACGAATTGTGCTGGTATGATTCCTATTAACATTCTTCAGGATGTAGTCAACCAATCTAGTATCCCTAAAATTTGCGACTATGCAGTCCCCTCTTATGTCTTTGTTTCTCCCCCCAATCCAGTTTACTCTTCTTACGTGTACTGTCTCTCCTCTTTCCCCGTTATTTAATGGTCTGTGAATATTCAACCACTTGGAGATTTTAGTGAGTAATTGATAATGTGATTCTCTCTCTGTAGGCCTGATTTCTGGCACCCCTGCAAAAACTATTACAAATGGGCTCGCCTCTGGGGGGAGATCTATGTGTGGGGCGTGGCAGTTAGTGGTATGGAAGGGGTCTGGGTCTGTATAACAATGATCGTAATTCCCGTCCCTCTGGGAGTGGTCCTCCTGTCTCCATTGCATTAGTGGTTGTAAAGGGGGTTTTTCCATATTTTTGGGGTTCGGACTCTGAATGTGTCCCCCTCTTAGTTTGTCATTAGAGCCCCCTTTTTGGTTTTGGATAGTTTTTGGGTCCTCGTGTATCTGGGCAATTGTATGTTGAGTGTGACTGACACAGTTGTTATTTTGCACTCTATTTTTATTAACGCTATAATTGGTGGCCACCTCAGTTGGTTGAGTTAAACCAGTAGAAGGTTTTACCAATGTGTGCTCTAATGCCTTTGTTTGTTTCGCAAGCTCACACATTATTTTGTCCACCTTGCTTATGATAGGCTTTAGTTGTGCCGCAATAAAGGATTCTAGCTGTTTTTTGGGATCTATGACTATTGTCTCAACCCACCCTGGTGGAATGGTTTCTACTTGAGAGTTATTTTCTACTAGAATATACTCTTGTGTGCGTGTTGAGGGGATGCCTCTTGCTGATGCTTTCCTTTGTCTCTGCGGCCCCTTGTTCCTCCCCAGTCGCTTCCTTTTTTCTGGTGGGTCGTTTCATTGCACCCAGAGGTTTCTTGGCCCGGGGTTTGTGCACAGGGGACATCCTCAGTGTCATTGTTTGATTGGGTCACGTTACCATGGCTGTTTGGGCTGTCTGCTATTGGTGGGTCTCTTGGGGGAGTTTGAGTAATTGCGTTGAGGTTAGGTGAAGAGGATAAACTCCGCTCCATCCGTTCTATTTCCCCCGTGACTTTTTTTAACATTAAGTCAATTGCTGTGGGTTTGTTCCCCTTCGGGAGGGCACACTCCTTCGTTCCCGCTCGTGTTTGCTTAGGGGTCTCTCTATTGTTGGGTTTATTCACCGCCGAGCGTGTGTTAGGATGATTGGACATTTTTTCCTTTTGATCTCCCGCTAAATTTAGTTTAGTTAACTTTAAGGAGGGCTTCAGACAAATTTAGATTTTCCAGAAACTCGAAGAGCAGTGCCTGGTTCAGTTGATAAGAGTCCGCTGGGGCCAAGGGGGGTGGCCCGTCCCGTCCCTCGTCGTCCCCGGACGGCCACAGATGGCCCGCCCTCTGCCTGGGCTCCGCCCGGCGTCGCCCGCGCGCGTCCCGCGACGCGGAGGGAGTGTCCGAGCTTTGTAGCGCCTCCGGGCGCGAAGAAGGCGGGAGACAGGAAGTGCCCGCAAAGCTCACTGGGAGCTGTAGTCTCCAGCCGCGAGGATGGAGCAGCGGGGGCGAGACACACAGCGTTCCCCACCCAGGAGCAGCTCGCAGCGTGACCACAGGTGATGCCTTGCTGGATGATTGACCCCGCTCCACCGAGGGAGTGTCCGAGCTTTGTAGCGCCTCCGGGCGCAAAGAAGGCGGGAGACAGGAAGTGCCCGCAAAGCTCACTGGGAGCTGTAGTCTCCAGCCGCGAGGATGGAGCAGCGGCAGCGAGACACACAGCGTTCCCCACCCAGGAGCAGCTCGCAGCGTGACCACAGGTGATGCCTTGCTGGATGATTGACCCCCGCTCCACCGAGGGAGTGTCCGAGCATTGTAGCGCCTCCGGGAGCGAAGAAGGCGGGAGACAGGAAGTGCCCGCAAAGCTCACTGGGAGCTGTAGTCTCCAGCCGCGAGGATGGAGCAGCGGCGGCGAGACACACAGCCTTCCCCACCCAGGAGAAGCTCGCAGAGTGACCACAGGTGATGGCTTGCTGGATGATTGACCCCCGCTCCACCGAGGGAGTGTCCGAGCTTTGTAGCGCCTCCGGGCGCGTAGAAGGCGGGAGACAGGAAGTGCCCGCAAAGCTCACTGGGAGCCGTAGTCTCCAACCGCGAGGATGGAGCCACGGCGGCGAGACACACAGCGTTCCCCACCCAGGAGCAGCTCGCAGCGTGACCATAGGTGATGCCTTGCTGGATGATTGCCCCCCGCTCCACCGAGGGAGTGTCCGAGCTTTGTAGCGCCTCCGGGCGCGAAGAAGGCGGGAGACAGGAAGTGCCCGCAAAGCTCACTGGGAGCTGTAGTCTCCAGCCGCGAGGATGGAGCAGCGGCGGCGAGACACACAGCGTTCCCCACCCAGGAGCAGCTCGCAGCGTGACCACAGGTGATGCCTTGCTGGATGATTGACCCCCGCTCCACCGAGGGAGTGTCCGAGCTTTGTAGCGCCTTCGGGCGCGAAGAAGGCGGGAGACAGGAAGTGCCCGCAAAGCTCACTGGGAGCTGTAGTCTCCAGCCGCGAGGATGGAGCAGCGGCGGCGAGACACACAGCCTTCCCCACCCAGGAGCAGCTTGCAGCGTGACCACAGGTGATGCCTTGCTGGATGATTGACCCCCGCTCCACTGAGGGAGTGTTCGAGCTTTGTAGCGCCTCCGGGCGCGAAGAAGGCGGGAGACAGGAAGTGCCCGCAAAGCTCACTGGGAGCTGTAGTCTCCAGCCGCGAGGATGGAGCAGCGGCGGCGAGACACAAAGCGTTCCCCACCCAGGAGCAGCTCGCAGCGTGACCACAGGTGATGCCTTGCTGGATGATTGACCCCCGCTCCACCGAGGGAGTGTCCGAGCTTTGTAGCGCCTACGGGCGCGAAGAAGGCGGGAGACAGGAAGTGCCCGCAAAGCTCACTGGGAGCTGTAGTCTCCAGCCGCGAGGATGGAGCACCGGCGGCGAGACACACAGCGTTCCCCACCCGGGAGCAGCTCGCAGCGTGACCACAGGTGATGCCTTGCTGGATGATTGAACCCCGCTCCACCGAGGGAGTGTCCGAGCTTTGTAGTGCCTCCGGGCGCAAAGAAGGCGGGAGACAGGAAGTGCCCGCAAAGCTCACTGGGAGCTGTAGTCTCCAGCGGCGAGGATGGAGCAGCGGCGGCGAGACACACAGCGTTCCCCACCCAGGAGCAGCTCGCAGCGTGACCACAGGTGATGCCTTGCTGGATGATTGAACCCCGCTCCACCAAGGGAGTGTCCGAGCTTTGTAGCGCCTCCGGGCGCAAAGAAGGCGGGAGACAGGAAGTGCCCGCAAAGCTCACTGGGAGCTGTAGTCTCCAGCGGCGAGGATGGAGCAGCGGCGGCGAGACACACAGCGTTCCCCACCCAGGAGCAGCTCGCAGCGTGACCACAGGTGATGCCTTGCTGGATGATTGAACCCCGCTCCACCGAGGGAGTGTCCGAGCTTTGTAGCGCCTCCGGGTGCAAAGAAGGCGGGAGACAGGAAGTGCCTGCAAAGCTCACTGGGAGCTGTAGTCTCCAGCGGCGAGGATGGAGCAGCGGCGGCGAGACACACAGCGTTCCCCACCCAGGAGCAGCTCGCAGCGTGACCACAGGTGATGCCTTGCTGGATGATTGACCCCCGCTCCACCGAGGGAGTGTCCGAGCTTTGTAGCGCCTTCGGGCGCGAAGAAGGCGGGAGACAGGAAGTGCCCGCAAAGCTCACTGGGAGCTGTAGTCTCCAGCCGCGATGATGGAGCAGCGGCGGCGAGACACACAGCGTTCCCCACACAGGAGCAGCTTGCAGCGTGACCACAGGTGATGCCTTGCTGGATGATTGACCCCCGCTCCACTGAGGGAGTGTCCGAGCTTTGTAGCGCCTCCGGGCGCGAAGAAGGCGGGAGACAGGAAGTGCCCGCAAAGCTCACTGGGAGCTGTAGTCTCCAGCAGCGAGGATGGAGCAGCGGCGCGAGACACACAGCGTTCCCCACCCAGAAGCAGCTCGCAGCGTGACCACAGGTGATGCCTTGCTGGATGATTGACCCCCGCTCCACCGAGGGAGTGTCCGAGCTTTGTAGCGCCTCCGGGCGCGAAGAAGGCGGGAGACAGGAAGTGCCCGCAAAGCTCACTGGGAGCTGTAGTCTCCAGCCGCGAGGATGGAGCAGCGGCGGCGAGACACACAGCGTTCCCCACCCAGGAGCAGCTCGCAGCGTGACCACAGGTGATGCCTTGCTGGATGATTGAACCCCGCTCCACCGAGGGAGTGTCCGAGCTTTGTAGCGCCTCCGGGAGCAAAGAAGGCGGGAGACAGGAAGTGCCCGCAAAGCTCACTGGGAGCTGTAGTCTCCAGCGGCGAGGATGGAGCAGCGGCGGCGAGACACACAGCGTTCCCCACCTAGGAGCAGCTCGCAGCGTGACTACAGGTGATGCCTTGCTGGATGATTGAACCCCGCTCCACCGAGGGAGTGTCCGAGCTTTGTAGCGCCTCCGGGCGCAAAGAAGGCGGGAGACAGGAAGTACCCGCAAAGCTCACTGGGAGCTGTAGTCTCCAGCGGCGAGGATGGAGCAGCGGCGGCGAGACACACAGCGTTCCCCACCCAGGAGCAGCTCGCAGCGTGACCATAGGTGATGCCTTGCTGGATGATTGACCCCCGCTCCACCGAGGGAGTGTCCGAGCTTTGTAGCGCCTCCGGGCGCGAAGAAGGCGGGAGACAGGAAGTGCCCGCAAAGCTCACTGGGAGCTGTAGTCTCCAGCCGCGAGGATGGAGCAGCGGCGGCGAGACACACAGCGTTCCCCACCCAGGAGCAGCTCGCAGCGTGACCACAGGTGATGCCTTGCTGGATGATTGACCCCCGCTCCACCGAGGGAGTGTCCGAGCTTTGTAGAGCCTTCGGGCGCGAAGAAGGCGGGAGACAGGAAGTGCCCGCAAAGCTCACTGGGAGCTGTAGTCTCCAGCCGCGAGGATGGAGCAGCGGCGGCGAGACACACAGCGTTCCCCACCCAGGAGCAGCTTGCAGCGTGACCACAGGTGATGCCTTGCTGGATGATTGACCCCCGCTCCACTGAGGGAGTGTCCGAGCTTTGTAGCGCCTCCGGGCGCGAAGAAGGCAGGAGACAGGAAGTGCCCGCAAAGCTCACTGGGAGCTGTAGTCTCCAGCCGCGAGGATGGAGCAGCGGTGGCGAGACACACAGCGTTCCCCACCCAGGAGCAGCTCGCAGCGTGACCACAGGTGATGCCTTGCTGGATGATTGACCCCCGCTCCACCGAGGGAGTGTCCGAGCTTTGTAGCGCCTACGGGCGCGAAGAAGGCGGGAGACAGGAAGTGCCCGCAAAGCTCACTGGGAGCTGTAGTCTCCAGCCGCGAGGATGGAGCACCGGGGGCGAGACACACAGCGTTCCCCACCCGGGAGCAGCTCGCAGCGTGACCACAGGTGATGCCTTGCTGGATGATTGAACCCCGCTCCACCGAGGGAGTGTCCGAGCTTTGTAGCGCCTCCGGGCGCAAAGAAGGCGGGAGACAGGAAGTGCCCGCAAAGCTCACTGGGAGCTGTAGTCTCCAGCGGCGAGGATGGAGCAGCGGCGGCGAGACACACAGCGTTCCCCACCCAGGAGCAGCTCGCAGCGTGACCACAGGTGATGCCTTGCTGGATGATTGAACCCCGCTCCACCAAGGGAGTGTCCGAGCTTTGTAGCGCCTCCGGGCGCAAAGAAGGCGGGAGACAGGAAGTGCCCGCAAAGCTCACTGGGAGCTGTAGTCTCCAGCGGCGAGGATGGAGCAGCGGCGGCGAGACACACAGCGTTCCCCACCCAGGAGCAGCTCGCAGCGTGACCACAGGTGATGCCTTGCTGGATGATTGAACCCCGCTCCACCGAGGGAGTGTCCGAGCTTTGTAGCGCCTCCGGGCGCAAAGAAGGCGGGAGACAGGAAGTGCCTGCAAAGCTCACTGGGAGCTGTAGTCTCCAGCGGCGAGGATGGAGCAGCGGCGGCGAGACACACAGCGTTCCCCACCCAGGAGCAGCTCGCAGCGTGACCACAGGTGATGCCTTGCTGGATGATTGACCCCCGCTCCACTGAGGGAGTGTCCGAGCTTTGTAGCGCCTCCGGGCGCGAAGAAGGCGGGAGACAGGAAGTGCCCGCAAAGCTCACTGGGAGCTGTAGTCTCCAGCCGCGAGGATGGAGCAGCGGCGCGAGACACACAGCGTTCCCCACCCAGGAGCAGCTCGCAGCGTGACCACAGGTGATGCCTTGCTGGATGATTGACCCCCGCTCCACCGAGGGAGTGTCCGAGCTTTGTAGCGCCTCCATGCGCGAAGAGGGCGTGAGACAAGAAGTGCCCGCAAAGCTCACTGGGAGCTGTAGTCTCCAGCCGCGAGGATGGAGCAGCGGCGGCGAGACACACAGCGTTTCCCACCCAGGAGCAGCTCGCAGCGTGACCACAGGTGATGCCTTGCTGGATGATTGAACCCCGCTCCACCGAGGGAGTGTCCGAGCTTTGTAGCGCCTCCGGGCGCAAAGAAGGCGGGAGACAGGAAGTGCCCGCAAAGCTCACTGGGAGCTGTAGTCTCCAGCGGCGAGGATGGAGCAGCGGCGGCGAGACACACAGCGTTCCCCACCTAGGAGCAGCTCGCAGCGTGACTACAGGTGATGCCTTGCTGGATGATTGAACCCCGCTCCACCGAGGGAGTGTCCGAGCTTTGTAGCGCCTCCGGGCGCAAAGAAGGCGGGAGACTGGAAGTACCCGCAAAGCTCACTGGGAGCTGTAGTCTCCAGCGGCGAGGATGGAGCAGCGGCGGCGAGACACACAGCGTTCCCCACCCAGGAGCAGCTTGCAGCGTGACCACAGGTGATGCCTTGCTGGATGGTTGAACCCCGCTCCACCGAGGGAGTGTCCGAGCTTTGTAGCGCCTCCGGGCGCAAAGAAGGCGGGAGACAGGAAGTGCCCGCAAAGCTCACTGGGAGCTGTAGTCTCCAGCGGCGAGGATGGAGCAGCGGCGGCGAGACACACAGCGTTCCCCACCCAGGAGCAGCTCGCAGCGTGACCACAGGTGATGCCTTGCTGGATGATTGAACCCCGCTCCACCGAGGGAGTGTCCGAGCTTTGTAGCGCCTCCGGGCGCAAAGAAGGCGGGAGACAGGAAGTGCCCGCAAAGCTCACTGGGAGCTGTAGTCTCCAGCGGCGAGGATGGAGCAGCTGGGAGACACACAGGTGATGCCTTGCTGGATGATTGACCCAGTACCAGTCATCATGAGGCTAACAAGTGAGGATTAAACGGAGATGGAGAAAGGATTAAACAACCACCGAGAACCATAGATTGAATTACTTTGACCCATTTCCTTACCAGTAGAATAATACATAAATCATTTCTGCGACTGCCATTATGTTTTTAATGGGGTGTAAAATGAGCTCCTTAGTTCACAACATGCAGGACTCCATCCCCTCCCGTTTTAAGCATTTTAAATTAATGTTATCTCAATCTCTGGCCTTCCCTCGAGCAAGGGCTGGAAATTGTAGGATTGAGAAACTACTATGGTTTTGAAAACTTTCGTCCTTCTGTGGGACTCCATGGCAGAGGGCGTTGGGGGTTTGTTATCGGATACAGGGAGTGTGCTCTGTGGACCCTCTGATGGTTTTCATTCTTAATCTTTGCCACATTTCTGAGTTTATCGGAGATTTTGACAGAGAGAAGAAATGGGTTTCTCTCCCAGTGATGCAACTTGGTTTGCAGTGCAGAAAAATATTGTGATTCCCATCACTGTTAACGTTAAAAAAAGAAAAAGAAAACACCTTTGAAAAGGACGGGGGGGGAGTCAGGAAGTTAGGGAAGAAGAAAAGAACGAGGGCAAGAAGGGGGAGGGGGGAATATGGGGAGGGAAACAGGAGGACGTTAGAGAAGGAGGGAAGAAAGAAGAAAGAAGGAAGGGAGAAGGACATGCGAATAGGAAGAAAGGGTGCTGAAGAGATGTTGTGCTATGTTACGTTATGCAGATTTGTAGAAAACACTTCCATCCGAGAGATCCTGGTGCTGAGAAAGAAAGGGTGGAGTGGAGGTGAGAAGGGAACGGACAGGAGGAAGAAATGAAGGAGAAGAAAGGTGAAGGGGGAAGGAAGCTAGGAAAGTAGGAGGAGGAAAACAGAACTTGAGGAAGGAGAGAAGAAAGGAAGGAAAGACTGCAGGAGTATGAAGGAAGGAAGGTATGGGAGTGTGAACGAAGGAAGAGAGGGCAATGCAGGGGAGGGAGAAGAGTGAGATGGGGGAGAGGGAGCGGGGGAAGGAGAGGACTAGACTAAAGGGGCTTTGGAAAGGCATATTGAATATCATACCCACCTCCACAGCATTGGTGTGCCATCGGCTTGGGGTATAATGACATATACACTCAAACGCATAAAACCACTGAAATTCACCAGTTATGGTTATCATCACACATAACACACCCTTAAATACCTCAGCCTACCATGGTGTTATCTTCATAGCCATTTCTGTTTGTCTCTGGCACTTTGAAATTGGTACTGTGTGCTTGGAAGGCATTACGAATTATGGGGTTTGTCCTGTGCATTGATAAACATAACTGGTGAAGTTGTTCTGTGAGTTTGAGGCAAACTATAATTTACTTTTTTACTGTGTTTTTTTTCAGTTAATATATTTTTTTAATGATGTACTTACTTTCCAACCTCTGCTGTGCACGGCCTTTACCCATGTGAGTCAGGGGTTAGTGCATGAGCTGGTCAGTGACCAGGCACTGCACCTCACCCCCTCCCATCAGCCACTGCCCACTGTGCACAGTTGTCAGGGGTATGGTTCTGACCCTCACAAGTGGAATGGTCCTACAATACACCTGCTGTGATAGACCAACTCCCAGTGTATGCATCCTCAACACTGCACAGAGGAGGTTGGGTGGAAGGCCTGGCCTTCAGCCAATCCCTGCACCCACTCCCCTCCCAGGAGCCATCCACTGCTGCGTGCAGCAGGGCTTGAGGGCAGGGTTGGCCCCAATTACCATGGTCGGTTAATCCCACAGAGCAAATCCTTTGTCCATATTCATCAGGATTTGCTGCAAGCGGGTAAGTGCAAGGCCTGGAGGCAAATTTCGCCTCACACATAGAACATGTGCACACAAAATGAACGCAAAAGTAAAGTGTGTCACAATTAAGCATACAGTCTGATGACTAACATGACTAATCTTGGGGCCTGGGAGGAAAGAGATGTAGCAAATTACATTTTGAGCATTAGTGACCAGTGATTGGGATTGAGAGAATTTGTGAAACTCCCCTATTTACCTTCAGTTGAAATCCGCTCTATGTGCTCAAGCGATCGCTCCATAGGAGTCTGGGACATCCTTCAGTATCTATGAACCAGAGAACAGGTGGTTTGGGGGAGTTGGTTATCTTTATATTTCTTACTTAATGTAGACTAGATTTGATGTGACAATGTACAGTTTATTCTTGCTTATGCCACGACTGTTGGAGAAGTGTGGCTCAATGGTTAGAGCGGCAGACCCTGAGGCAGTGGTCTAGCCCGGGACCAGGGTTCAATTCCTGCCTCGGTGGGTCTTGGGTTCAATTTCCTTGGACCTGATAATCCTTGCCTTGGTGTCTAGTCTAATCATGGGTCCCACTCTACAACTCTGGGCAATAGCTTGCTTAATCTCCACAACGGCCCCAACAACGCTAGGATGCCTGGCTTCACCTTGGGGGTGCCCAGGAGTGGGCAATTCACAGGGAAAAGCTAGGAAGGGTTCCAAAGTGGTATGAATACAGCGCCTGAGATACCCCATTGGGGGTCGATTCGGTGTGCTATACAAATACTACTACATTTGCCGACATCATATGCTATTATCATGTACTCTGTGCTTATCCTACACTGCTTAAGTTCTGTGCTGACCGGTTCACTGCTCCTTCTTATTTCCTGTGAAACTGTATAGGTATATCTTATCTACACGTGCTGTTTTGCCTTTTGCTGGTGCCATGAGTGATGCACAGTTATTATTGACACTGATGATTGCCTTTTGTACGTTGTCCTATATTGCAAAATCAATAAAATTATGTTTTAAAAAAAATAACCAGTTAAACATCTGCAGTATTGGTTTTGCCCCAGAGAGGCCCTCTTGTATGTGCACACTAGCATGAAAGCCACCTTTCCATGGAATTTCAATTATGCATAAAAAACTCAATGACAAGATGGCCGCCAAGCATGAATATGCCACATATACATTGGACCAATCAGAAGCTAAATAACAACAGCAGGTCTTTCTGAACTCACGTGTTTCCTCTGAATTAAACTGATACATATACATGAACTTTTTGGATTTGTACTGCAGAATACTAGTGGTAGCAGATTAAATATGACGGTGCTGCCAATTTATGCATCACAAAAAGGATAGTTAAAATGATAAGGAAATTTGCAGGAAAGATGCTGGGCTGAATATGTACCATAAACGTCACAGAGTCAATCTCAAATCAGGACAACTTGCCTTTTAAATATTCTGAGGGTGAGAACAATTGAGTTTGTGGGCTTTACTAAGAAACCAGATGCTGGAGAAGTGTGGCATAATGGTTAGAGCAGGCAGACCTCGATGCAGAGCTCTGGCCAGGGACCAGGGTTCAATTCGCGACGCGGCAGGGTCTCGGGCGCATTAATTCCCCTGACTGGATATTCTCGCCTCAGTGCCTATTCTGATCATGGGTCCCATGCTGCAACTCTGGGCAATAGCTTGCTTAGTCTCCACAACAGCCCCCACAACGCGAGGGGTGCCTGGTCTGCACCATGAGGGTGCCCAGGAGTGGACACTTCACAGGGAAAGCCAGGAAGGTTTCCCTTGCGGTATTCGTACAAGCGCCGGGAAACCCACTGCGGGTAGCTGTGCGCTATACAAGTACAAAAACATTTACATTTACACATTTACTTGTGGGTTTTTTTTGTTTTTTTCTCTTGCCTTCAATGATTTTGTGCACTTGCCTCTTTTCTCCACTTTCTAATCACCTCAAAACACTGTGGCTGACTTTAAAAAGGCACATTCACAAAAACATCTGATCTCATGTTTTCCATAGTTTGTCTGATGGGTTTTAGGTCTACTGACACTAGAAAGGAGAATTTTGGAACAGCTGTAGTTAGAGGAACTGCCACGTTTACAACGGCAGTGCATCTGCTGACTCCACCAGTGGGAACCCTCGACCTGACTGACATTGTCCTGTCAATCAAAGTACATCAGACCATCTGTCCTATTTAGAGCAGATGTTCAAAGTAATTTTTTCCTGTTCAGGGTGCCAGGGAAAGCCTGGCTGTCCCAAATTGGAAAACAATTAAATAATCCCCAAACGCTGGGAGGAACTTTCAGAATTTCAGGGAAATCTTTTCGTTTGGTTTTGACAAAATATATATATTTAGATGTGTTACAATCCCTACAACATACAATACTTTATTATACATTGTTTGTGTAATAATAGCTTGTCATGGACTGGACACAGTAAAATCTTGCTTGCCTTCTGTCCCGGCAATTAGACGAGCTCAGATCAGAGGTCGCTCCTTCAAACGCTTGGTGCCACAACTATGGAATGCCTTGCCTTTGTCCTTAAGGAAGAATGTCAATCTCTTAGCCTTTAGGAAAGACCTCAAATCGTGGCTTTTTGTACAGTAAATTTGTCAATCTCTCCTGCTCTGCACCTCCTTGGGTTTTTAGCGCCGGGACACTCTTCGGAGTAGCTGAGCGCTATACAAAACTTATATTAACATAACATAACATACTGTGTGCGAGTGTTGTTTACTTTTAATTTAAAGTGACCCGCTCTTCAGTAAGTGTAACCCTGTGCTTTCTTCGCTGGAGCTATACTAGTGCGAAGAAAGCACAGGGTTACACTTACTGAAGAGCGGGTCACTTTAAATTAAAAGTAAACAACACTCGCACATCCACGTAGTCACTTGAGCGGGAGTAGGACATAGAGCTGCAACCGGCATGAAGGGATAGAGCGACGAACGCCGAGGTAGCGAGGAGAGAATATAGATATCACGCACCGGGTAAGAACAAGATTCTTGAACATCGCGTATTAGTATATGAAATACTTACAGAGAGTAAGTGGCTTACCAAGGTTTTCTGTCCCCTTACAGCTTGACAGTTTGAAAGTAAAAGCGAAGTTTTAAGGTTAGTGTAACACGCGCGTTACTGAGGTAAAGGGCTATAAGGTATAACACGCATGAGGTTCACAAAAGCGGCTAATGGCATACTTATGTTTTGACATTTTCAAAGGCATACACTGTGAAACAAATGTGCGGTATAATAGGCAAGAACATGCACTAATGTTTAATTTAGTTTAAGTATGTACGTATATGGTAAATGACCAAGTACTCAATATGACATATTATATTTTCAGAGAAAGTAATCCCCCGATGAAGAGCAGATTGCTTGAAATGCATTGGGACTTAGTATAAATGTGAAAAGAAATGCATAAAACTCGGAAAAATGTACAATGATTGAAAAACTCGCTACAAAGTAACGTTTGGAAATGATAATAAAATTTACAAACAGTGGTTCGAAATTATTGAGTAATAATTAAATAAAAGAGAAAGGAGTGCAAGGAAGGAGTGGTTCCTGTGTTCGCAGGAAACACATGTCAATCCATTGAATCCCCATACCCTAAAGGCTCAGTAGGGTACCTACCTATGCACCAACGACGCATCTGAAAAAAAATCAAAGATACACAACCAACCGAATTGAGAGTGCATTACCACGCCTCAAAAATCAGAGATTTATTCACCGTAGGACTCAGCCAGCGCCGCCAGAGGGGCCATATAGATGTTAAAAAGAGTAGGGCTCAAAATTGAGCCCTGAGGAACTCCTACCTCCAATGGCGGCACTAAGGCTGAGTACGGGGGGGGCCCAGACCGTTTGTTGACGGTCCGCCAGAAAGGACTCAAACCAGCTATACACCGTCCCCCTCAGACCGATCTCACGGAGTCTTGAAAGGAGACGGCTGTAGGGTACAGTGTCAAAGGCAGCCGAGAGATCTAGCATCACCAGCATCACCTTTCCCCCAGAGTCCAAAACCTCCTTGATTGCCTCCGTCACTTCCAGCAGTGCAGTCTCCGTGCTCATATTTGCACGGAAACCAGACTGGGTGTAGTGCAAGATGTCATTAGCCTCCAGGAAATTGGAGAGAGAAGAGTGAACGTGCTTCTCTACAACCTTGGCAAAGGCTGGAAGAAGAGAAATGGGCCTGTAATTAGCGTGAACCATAGGAGCAAGGTTGGGCTTTTTTAATAGTGGTAGAATAAGGGCCTGCTTCCAAGCCTGAGGGACCACTCCAGTGCTGAGAGATAGATTAAGCACTGGGTTGATTAGAGGATTAATCACGTACGCTGTTTTTGCAAAAAGTTTGGCTGGGGCGGGATCCAGAGGGGTGCCTGACTTTAATTTAGTGAGAAGATCCAAAGAAACTGAGAAAGAGAGAGAAGGAAAACTCGAGAGAATGGGGCCTTCGACAGCCAAGGGGGGTATGGGGGGGAGACAGTGACAGCCCCAGAAGGCAGAAAAGATGCCTGTATATTTTTGATTTTGCTAGCAAAGAAATCGGCTAATTGAATGACCCATAATTCAGAGCGGAACGATTTGGGTGTGCTCGATGAGGGAGAGGTAAATTCCCTTACTATTGAGAAAATGTCTTTGCTGGTGTTATTAGCTGCCTCAATTCTTATAGCAAAGTAAGACTTTTTTTCTAGGGTGATATCTCTGTGATACATCTTAATGGATTCCCTATAAGCCTCTTTGGATAATGAATCATAATGACGGCACCATAACCTTTCTGCTTTCTTACATTGCCGTCGCCTCTCGTTCAAAGCTGGTGTAAAGCAAGGGGCTGAAGCCCGGGGAGAATTTTTTTGGGCAGCCAAGGGAGGGGCTAATTCGTCCAGGCGCTGGCCGAACCATATTTGCAGGAGGTCCAAATCGGCCTCAAGATTCTAAGGCAATAGCCAAGCTTCCTCAAATGTGGCTACATCATCGTTGAGCTCCTGCTGAAGCTCTTGGATTTGATGCCAAAATCTCCAATCAGGACAAATCTGGATTTTACAGCCACTGAGGTGGTTTTGGAGATCGGTTTGATTTGCTGCCTCACCCTGGTTCCTGGTATTACCTTCAGACTGAGACATTTTCTTGAAAGCCAATTTTCCAGTGGGGAATGGCTGCAAGCCATAGATAGGCTAGCTATACCTTCTCCATTAGGTCCCACTAACCACTTTTCAGCAGAGCAAAATATTCAGAGTGAGACATACCTGGAGTTCTTTCGTGCCTTAGGGCAACCTTACTCTGCACAATATATCCTTGTCCTTCTGAGGTGAAAAAAATGACCAAGTCTCAACATTTTCAAAGTGCAAAGAAAGTGGCTCGTGGTCAGTCCTGCTCCTTGGGACAGGCCTCTAAGCATTGGCTCGCCACCAGGTTTCCTGCAGGGTCTGGTCCTCAGTGGTCAGCTGAGCACTCTTGTAAACAGTCATCCTTCTGCTTTTTGCATCCTTGGAGAAGGCAAACATGAGGCCAACCACTTGATTCCCTGTAGATCGCATCTAGTTCCTGGTGGCAAGCAGTAGCTAGTAGTACTTTAGGCCTTTAGGGAGTCCTTTTTGAGACCTTATCTTGGTTAAGTTGTCAGAGGTCTTCTTGCAACATGGAATACTTTATATGGAGTGTTCTGAGGATCAGGGCTGTTCTGAAAAGTGGTGTCTGAGGTGCCAGACATCCTATGCACCAGAGAATGACTTGGAAAATTCTGCAACCCAATCCTCTTTTCACTGAGTCATCCTCACTACTTTTGCAGCTCTTCCTCTTTGACGTACAGTAAAATTATCCAAGAACCCCTGTTTCAAAATGAGAGGACCCTTCAGCCATAAGAAAGGACTGATTTTAACTCCTTGTCCATTCCTTCATTTAGAAATGCTTTCCTCGCTCCTGACAAGATCCAAACCTGTTCTCCTCCCTAATGTGATTGAAGCCTGGATGTCTGGGAGGGCCTGGGGAATGAATAGGAGAAGCTCTCTCCAGGATCTTCATATCAAAACAGGTAGATCCAAGGATGTCCTTTGTGCAGACAACTGTTCCTGTCATCTCTTTGATAGCTACTCCCTTCTAGGTGGACAGTAGCTATATTTCAATTGCTCTTCCTGGGTTCAGAGGAAGGCTATTGTCCTTTTTTTGCCAGAGTTGTTAACTCTCTCAGCCAAGGATGTGTATTCTAGCTCTGGAGGTAGAATGAGGCACAGGACTGACTTTCAGCCAGTTCTGACTTAGATAGCCTGAAGTGCATTTTTTCAAAGTGTTTTCTACTTATGTTATCAAAATCTGATCCCACCATTAAATCAGTTTTTGAAAATGAAGCAGGAAATAAAATTGAAACATTTTTCAATCCATTTACTACATGGAGAAAAAAAATATTTGAATCCCAACAAAACCTTTTCATGAAAAAGTCTAGCAATGCCTACACAGTAAAATAGATTTGTGTTTTTATTTCATTATGTGATCGAGCTAACCTCAATAAGAAGTCTGCCCTACTTTTATTTATTAGCATGTGATGGATAAAGCACTGAACTAGGGTGGTGAAGGGAGTTAAAGAACGATGATGGATTCAACCCAGATCTGTGACTGGGGGTGAGTGTCTGAAAAGTTTCAACGCTCCATCCATCATCTCCTTGAGTTTGCTTTATTCGTCTTAAGTTGGCAGGGTATACCCAGACGTGAGTCCCTTGCTCACTTTGCCACTGGATTCAAGCTAGCCTGGCTGATGAGGGCTGTAAGCCCCAAACTGGCCCTGGATGCTTGTTTCGGTTCCAGGGAAGACATGACTTGGCAGTTTGGACTGGACTGTTCCCTTGAGGCACAGGGTCTAGACTGATTTGCATATGGCTGTGTCTGAACTGAGGTGGCGAAGTGAGCTCAAGAGCGATGATGGATTCAAGCCAGATCTATGACTGGGGTGAATGTCTGAAATGTTTCAGCGCCCCTTGTGTTTGCACCTTGTGTTTGCATTTTTGCTACATTTCCACAGAAAGGTCAACTGCTACCATTCGCCATAATGCCAACATGCACTCAACCCTTGAAAGGCGTCAAGTGTCTCATTAAGAAAATCTAAGAGAAAAAGATCAACTCAAGGTCATAAGAGGAGATGAAGGCAGCCAGTGGAGTTACATGAACATAAAAGTGGTGCACTGACATCACAGGAAACTCCACAACTAAAGTTATGAAACTGGTAAAAAATATGGAGTAAAACAAAGCCTCTGGTTGTGTCCGTCTACAGAAAAGTTAACCAATCAAGGGTAGAGTTTTCTAGCCCCATTTAATCTAGCCTGTGCAATATTTATCAATGGTAAAAAGTATAAGAATGCTGTATTTTCTGACATTAGTGGTGATGAACAGGTCGTTCAATACTGGAAGTACTTTTTTCTATAACTACTAAATGGACAAACACACTCTTTTGGCATCATCCCAAATATGAATATCTACCAATATGGCAAAAGATGCATAGAAACCGTTTTTTAACATGATACTACTGGCTAGGAAAAGCAAGATCACTTGAAAATTAAATGGATCATCTGGTTCAATGGCAAGTCTCTTAAAAAAATTGAGAACAATCAACTTTTAAAAATTCCATTGGAATAATACCAGTATTGCTGGAGGTATTAATAAATCAGCATAGATAAATAGAAATAACCTAGCTCAGGTCTCTAAAATTGTGAACTTGGCAATGGTCTAGTGCATAATCCAGTTTTAGAGATTGTACGGCATTAATCTGATCTGATGTGCATAAGGGTGTTAATAAATGAAGTATTAGAGATGGAAGGTTAAGAGTTGGACAGGGAAAGTGAAAAACATCTTTCCTTTTAGTTGTTATAATCAACTCACCCTATGTGGTAGTAAAAGTTTCAAGAACCACATAGAGGTGACAAAATGACGCTATTCCAGAGATATCAAGAAGGGCATCTTACAGTTTGTGAATTATGTTTGTGAATTATCTTAAATACCTATATATAATATAGCCAGCGAGAGACCTCTGTGGCCTGAAACTATGTGCCATTATGAGGTTGGATTTGAGCCTGAATTTGAGGGTTTGCTAAGAAATGGGGGATAAATGTAGGAATCAAATTTACTGCATCCAATTTCTCTAGTTATTTCTCATTCACAGCCACATATTCACCTAGAGAGTTCAGCTGAGTTGAGCAACTGGAGCCCCTGGGTGAAACTGTAAGGGCCACAGATATTTCTACATTACTTTTAATCACAGTGGGTCAGAGAATTAACCTTATGGGGCTCAGCAGAGATTGTGAGGGCTACAAACTGTCTAATGAACATTAATTAGGTCACGTTATGTGACTGAGTACATGCCACCACATGCAGGGATCCTGGCTTGCATGGGAAAGAAGATCACTGTAAGTGCATTTAAATTCCCAAATGGGATTTTTTTTTCCTCAAAAGAAAATTGGGTGTATTAAAGACATTTTGATGCTTTTTTCAATCTCATTAATTTTCTTATCTGTGAATTAGTTTCCAGTCCAGCTTCAGAGGTGGTTACATTTCAATGGTTTAAGTACAACTGGGGTCACAAAACCATTGATAAATTTCTATATGACTCTCAAAGAGAATGGGAACGCCTTGTTCCCGCACCCTACCGTTTTCAATTCAGCAAGTGTATCCTAGCCCCTTTTATGGTGGGAAAAGTATTTACAACTGATAAAAGAGGGTTTTGTACATTGTGAAAAGGAGCTTTGTTATCATACAGCCTGCTTAAAAGGCTTTGTGACTGCAAACAAGTTTAGTACAACAGGGCAATAAACTTTATCCTCACTGCTGCAAATCCATGTGCTGAATTTTGCAGACATTTTTTAGAACTAGCCCCTGGTTGGAGAACCAGGGTTCTCTCTTACGCTTCGCTGTTTGCCATTTATTGTGAAGTGGAATTGCATTCTCACTCGTTTTTATCTAATGATGGGACGTCTAAGCAATCTTTGGCTTAATACTAGAAATAAACTGACAGTTTAGAGAATGATATTATGTGGTATGACTAAATTACCAGTATGATCTTCTTGTTCAACATTCTACACCTGCATGGGATCACCCATAAATGAAGTGTATTTAGGCTCACGCGGGTGGGATTTCTTGTGAATTTTAGTCCCCCCTCTCTGTTGTTTGCAATTATAGGCAGAAATGGACAGAGTGAGATTGTGTATTCTATGCTCTATTTATTATTTGGACTATAAATATAACCATCACCCTGATACTTTATCATCACAGAAATTCTACTTTTTCTTTATTAAATAATAATCCATGTCATAATGTTGGTATGATAATCACCTATCTGAGTTTGTAGAAGAATTGTTTTCCCATTGTCATATTTTCCACTAAATCTGTGCAAAGAATATTTTTACACTGCACCAGAAAATGCCAGCCTGAAACAGAGATTGCTCAGAAGGATCTCCTAAGGCAGCCTTTATTAAACTTTTTTAATTTATAGACCTTTTTCATAGTTGTCAGTAACCTGCAACCTGTTAAAAAATCCACTGATACCCCATCTGAAGCACTTTCACTTCCATAACTTCTTCAGTGGTAAGGAAGCTGATTTACCTATCCTAGGGATGACTTAGCTTGTGCAGTTGTGGGGTTCAGCAGGGCCAGTGCACAAAAAGTTAAATTTCTACAAGTTCACGTTTAAACTTGACGTTTTTAAATGGTGACATTTTACCTGCTCAGCACGTACATGATAACATATTCTGAAAGTGTTCTATTTGCAAGTGCATTTCTTCATAAACCACCAGAAACACATCTACTCCACCCATCCAACAGCGAGGATGGCTTCAGAGGGGTTGTCCTATTTAGAGGGAGGAGCCTTTTCCATGAAGTGGTGTAGGATGGGTGCTCTGTGTTGGGCACTCTTGTTTTGCATTCCTTCTTATTGACACGAGAGCGACAATAAAAGGGTGAGAGAGTTGTTTTGGTGCCCGGGTGTGGACAGGGAGGTAGAGGAGTATGTGCAGGAATTCAAATCATGTTTTGCAAATGATAAAACACAGGTTACAGTACCGAGCACTATTGTTGCGATTCCTGTTCCAGAGAATGCATCACCAAAATTGCCCATTGACATAATTGGTCTGGTGTGAATAAGCAATAGTCATGTTAAGTATGGCATTGTGATAGTTGATTATTACTCTAGGAGCCCGATCCTGATCTGAGTCGGAAAGCTCTCTGACCGAGCCGGATCAGGAGTGTTTTCCGACCGAGCCGTACTCCTGCAGTCCGACCGAGCGAGTACGACGCGGCCGCATGCTGCCAGACTTGGTTTGGTCGGACTCCCATACAAGTTAATGGGAGCCGGTCGTACGACACGTACATGGGCTCCAATTGACTGAATGGGTACGTCTTGCAAAAAGGCGCCCCCTACAGTGGGTACGTGTTGGTGCCATCTGCACTGTGCATGCATGTGTTGGGAAGACCCTTGGGTCTCTCTCTGTGTTCCAGTCATAAGGCTGCGGGTGACAGGGGGTCCGACTCGGACCCCCAAAGGCAACCTCCCGGACGTTTTGCGAGCCAGAAACTTCAGCTCAAACCAGCTGTCCGACGCGTGCATCGTACTGGCTCGGTCATAAATCGCATCCATTGCACGGCACGGTTTGCTTACTGACTAGACATACTTAGCAGTTTGGACCCGGAAACGATTCAGTCAGTGAATTTCGCATTGCTCGCATCGTACTTGCTCGCTTGTACAGCTGTACGAGTCGGGTGGAAAACACGCGTACTGTTCGTACTTTTTCCGGCCTGATCGCGTTCGGTGCCCTTCCGAGTGAGATCGGAATCGGGCCCTATATGGTTAGAAGTAGTTTTTGTAAGTAGTATTACCTCTTCTTTGGTTGAGGATGTTATGAGGAAGTTGTTCTTCCAAGAAGGGGTTCTGCAGGAAATTGTTACTGATAATGGCCCTCAGTTCACTTCTGAGGAGTTTAAGGTTTTTCTATCTAGGTTAGGTGTTAAACACATTACTACTTCATTATATCATCCCGGAAGTAAAGGTTTAGTTGAACATTGCAACAAGATAATTAAGGAGAACATACAATTATTAGTTGTGAATGGCTTATATTGGACGCAAGAAGTTATGCAATTAGTCTGGGACTTCCGCACCACATCTAATGCAGAGACCAAGGTTTCTCCCTTTGTGTTGCTAAAAGAAAGATTGCCTAGATCAAAAATGAATAGACCATGGATGAAAAGAAAAATGGTCTCAGATAAAGTAGTGTAGAAGGTCAATAAGAAATGAAGAGAGGCTCAAAACAAATACACCACAACTAAGAGCAGGGAACTTAATGTAATAGAAGGAGATTTTGCGAGGGTGTAAATTCCATTCATGGGGGAAAAACATCTCCCCGATTCTCCATCCAAAAGGAGGTGGTTTGTGTAAATAAATATTCAGTAATATTAGAGGATGGAAAATGTTGGAACAGAAACAAATTGTGTATTGTCCAAGAGCACAAAATCTTGCAACTTTGGAGTGAAACCTTAAGTTAGTTCCTGGTGTTCCGTTAAGGAAATTGTGCAAAAGTACACATTTCCAACCAAAGTTACAGGAATATGCTTGTATTTAATTGATATTCTTCAGATTAATTTTATGAATGCATAAGGATGTATAATTAGTTTTTCCTTTTTGTATATTCATTGTTTAGCTCATTTAGGTAGAGGTATTGTCTATAAGTAGTTATTCCTTACATTTTATAGAGTTTTGCACGAGGGAGATGTGTTGGGTTCGCTTGTTTTGCATGCCTCCTTATTTAGAATTGGAATTTGGGAAGTAGCGGAATGTGTACACTTGAATAGCAGGACAGTTTAAGGTTCCTGTTCAGCCGGTCATGTGATTAGATGCTTAATAAACTGAACCTGCTTTGTACTTCACTCGTACCCCTGGCATCTTTTCACTCAGAGCCTAAATGGAAGTAATGGAGCATGGCCCCCCTTACCAACTAGTTAAGAAGTAATAGACATAATTGGGGTGTAGTGAGTCCCCCTCACAGCTAGGGTCCCTGGGGGTACCAACATGGCCGCATTCATTACAGCTATGCCCATTCTCCTCTGAGACTTTCACTCTCACATATCCCTGTATAATTCCCTCAGTATCTCTGACCCTTTTATCTCTTGGTTACCTCAGTATGATGCAAACGTTTGCTCCCTCTTCTATCTATCCACGCCCTCTCCATTGTCTCCTGATTTTTCCATCCTCTCTGGTATTTTCCACTTTTTCTCTCTTCCTTTCTCCTCCATATCCCTTTTTCCTTTCAGTATCCTGCTTCTGTGTCTAGTACCTCTTTACTTTTCCCTAACTGTCCCTTTTCTTCCTGAATCTTGATGTTCTTCCTTACATATGAAACCAACAAAGAATAGCAGTGAGTCCTTACATATGTCCACTCACTTCTACTCTCTCTCTCTACTTTCCACTTCACTCTCAATTCTCACTTGTGTCTCTCCAATTCTCCTTCCCACATGCCCATCCCCCATGGATATTGTCATTCTGCACTGCATCTAACTATGTCTCTATATTTGCCTCCTGCCTCACTCTAGTACATTTCATTGAGCATCCTTTTTCTTTGCCTATCATAGTTTCCGCCACTCTCCCCTGTATCTTGTTCCTTTCCACCTTTTACTATTTCCCAATCTCTCCTCTGGGCTCTGTTTACATTATACGATGTTCCCCATATCACTGCATCATTAGTTGGATATCTCCACTCCTCACATATGTCTCTTTCTGTGTTCCTTGTTCATTTCCCCCGTTTCTCTCTCCCTCGTATCTCTGCAATTAGTCTCCTTTCATCAATCTGTTCTATTTCTATTTTGTTTCTACCCACTCTCTTCCTGCTCCCTTTCTTCCATCTCTTCACTTCAATACCACTTTCTCTCATCACTCCATCTCTGTCCTATATCTTTCTCTCATTCCCTGTTTTTTTCTCCACTTCCTATTTTTATCACTACCTGCATCTCTTCATCCTTTCATTTGACCTCTCGATTCTCCCTTTCATCTCTCTGTTCTATCTCTGCATTGTTCCATGTATCTCTCGCTTTCATTCTCTCTCCCTTGTATCTCTTCCCCCTTGCTTTTCCTATTTATGTCCTACAGCTCTGTATTCTCACCTGTATCCATCTCTCCTTCCTTTTACCTTTCCACCCTCCTGGTTTCCTTATCTCCTATAACTCTCCACCCCTTCATTATCTAGCCACGCCACCTGTATCTCGCCATTCTCCTAATTACTGTGTCATTCACTTCTCCACCTTTGTTTCTCCCCTGCATCTTCGTTTTCTCCATTTACTCTTTCCTTATTACTGTTGCTGGAAACACTTTTCCCAAATCTGGTTCAAATTACAGATCATATTATGAACAGATTCTTGGAGTTACAAAAATATAAAAGAACTAGACCTCAGTGTTTTGATTTTTCTTTCCTCATATTCATTTTTCCAAGGAACATGTTCACATGAAAAATCAAACAAATGTCGATGTTATTTTGTGAGTTTCTACAAGAGCCATGAATCATATTTCAGCAAGTGCCATGTTTAAGCACAGTGTTGTCGCTGACGATTAAACAATTTCAGCAAAGAATGACTCATCAGGATGACTCATCAGGTTGAATGAGTTTTATGCTGTTTTTTTCCACAAATTCTCATAGGTCCTCGCTTTCTTCTGGATACCACACCACTCTTTGTGTTGCAGAGTTGGCCTTGCATGCATGTTTTGTGTTGTGTTAGGATTTCTTTTTAACCCTTTGAATTTTCTAGCCATTTTCGGTGTTAATTAACAGGTTCACCTTGCCTCTTTAATAATAATAATGAAGAAAACACAGCGAAAAAAAGCGAAATATTGAAAAATAAGTAATAACCTTATCTTAATATAAAAAAATCAAGAAATAACAAAATAACAAAAAAAGTAATTTCCATCAGTAACATAAAAAAGTTTACATAGCTGCTTTTAACTGCACAATATCAACTTGTGATTTTCAAATAATGTGTTTGTTCTCTGCACTTGCACTTTGAATTTTCTACAGGAGTTTAGTTTTTAAATTCGCACATGTTTTTATTAATTTAAAGAAACAGCCTAAAGTACAATCTACTAGATCATGGTATCGTTTAATGGAGGCAAACAATGTGTAGTTTTTTTGAACTACAAAACTCTTTCATGTCTATGCGTGATTTAGGCTGCAGCATGTGACCCTGTAATGTGATTATTTAAACCAATACCTGTCTGTGTACTGTGTCATGTGATCAAGCGCTCGTAGAAGCGCAAAACATGTCATGGCGATTTGAAATCCAGCACGAAATAAAGAAGTAATCCTTGCACCTATTTTGGGCCCGTATCTGTTTCTGCAGCTTTGAGAACTCTGCGTTGTGATTCGGATATGCTTAGAATATATATATACTGTATTTTCCGGCGTATAAGACGACCCGGCGTATAAGACGACCCCCTACTTTCATTGACAGACTGTAGGTTTCATGCTATATTCGCCGTATAAGACGACCCCCACTTCCTAACGTCCTACAGTCCCCTTTCTATCTCCATGGACTGAGATCATGTGGTACTGACGCTCCTCTCCTTCCGATGAGCGTAAGAATTACGGAAGGAGAGAGAGATCAGCACACGTGGAGGAGCGCCTCGTCTGCCTGGGGGATGTGCAGCTGCAGTCTAGGTAGGGCTCACGGCGCCATTTGTTTTAGTTTAAACCTTGGGGGGATGTGCAGCTGCAGTCTAGGTAGGGCTCACGGCGCCATGTGTTTTACTTTAAACCTTGCGCAGCGTTTGAGTTGCCTCTGGCTGGTGACGGGCTGTAACTGTACAAGTACGGTAATTTATTTTCAAGACCGCCGACGGGCTGATATTGTGTTGTTGCACAGTGCAACCATCGCCTACGTTCTTTGTTGTTGTGCTGGAGTTCCCTAAGCGCCACCATTTTCAACTGAGGAGCGTTCTGACACCTTCGGGTGAAGTCCGCGCTATGTGAAATAAACCGCCAATTTTTGTATCCGGCGTATAAGACGACCCCCGACTTCCCAGAAAATTTTAAGGGGTTAAAAGGTCGTCTTATACGCCGGAAAATACGGTATATATATATATCTATATAAATATATGTCCACAAATGTCCATTATAGCAAATGAAATGTACTCTTAAGCTTCAATGATATAAAGAAATCAGGAAAGTTTTATTCCTCGCTACGGCGGTAAAGCCTTGTTCACACAAAGCAAAAACAAACTGTGTCACCGCTATATACAAACATCGTCAATTCGTCATGCATTAGACAAAAAGAGAGGTCTAAGCTCAACAGAATCATCCCCAGTATGGGGAACATGGCGGCCATGATGGAACAGGTTCATACATGGTATTGAATATTGTATATACAAATTGTCAATAATGTTTCCATCTTATTACTCAGATGTCAATATATCCACGTAAGTAATAATCCATGAAATATAAATACAATCATGAGAGCTAAATAAATGGACAAAGTTCATTAATATAATATTCAAAAGGCCAGCCTAAATGTCTGTAGCTAAATGTCTGTAGCTATATATATATATATATATATATTCACTGAAAAAACCATAGGTTTCAGACCTTATATAGTTAGGAATTAGCATTTAAAAAACCTTTGAAATTCACTCAAAAACTATAAGTTTTAGGGGTGTTATAAATAGCTGGACAATTCACTCATACAAAACCATTGCAATTGCTCCTATATAGTTAGTTGTACTAACTATATTTCGCGCACCCGCAATCCACTGCTGATGATGTCACATATTACATCATTCTTGACATGGTCAGTGACATCATTGATGACATCTCAAATGACATCACTGATGACATCACTGATGACATCATCGAGTGAATGTGGTTTGCTTCCTCATTTAAATATGCATTATATATATATAGCAATTTGCATTGAAGAATGAGTGGATATATAAAAATAAATATTTGGATGGAGGATTTAGTGGCAGTGTAATTGACTGTTTACTTGACCAATTTATAGTGTCTCACTAAATATAGTGGATAGTGACTAAACTGTGTGAATATCTGTATCACTTTGTCAGTTGTTGTGTAAACTGGTTCTCCAGTTGGTTACTAGCTATGTGAAAGTCTATATTAGTTATTGATTAGTTAACTGAGTATTTGTATGGGAGAGTGAATGTGTGTGTGGTTCGGTGTGGGGTATGTGACTGCCCAAAGATGTGTGAATAGTTGATTCAGTAGATATATGAAGTTAAAACTACATGTTCTAACAGTTGTTTGGGTGAGTGAATATCTTTATGGGTGTGGTGATGAGCAAATATATTTCTCAATGGTACATGTCCAACAAACTAGAAAAATAAAAGACAGTGTATGTGTCAGTTGTTGTATATAAATAAGTATACATAAAACTCAATGAATGACTGTATGGATAACTGTATACTTGTAATAATGATTTATAATACACTAAGTATGACTTACTATCTAAATGAATAGATGAAGTGGTGTTTGTGTAAGTGTGTAGTTAAGTAAGTTTGTAAGTATGATCCATTTTTTGCATAATTGAGTAGGATGACTTCATAAGTGAATATGATGTGTGCTGATGTGTTTTTGATAGTGTTCTATTGTTCATTGACAGCATGTATGAGTGAATCTACAGGTAAGTGATTAGATGTGTGTATACATCTAGGAATCACTGAGAGGGTTTTTAGATACTTGTATTGCTTTGTTAATGGATTCAAATATGATACTCTGTATTTTACAAAGAGTGATGAAAGATTTTACTAGTATATGAAAAGGTGTATGTGATTGTCACGTGGATGATGTCATCAGTGATGTCATCAGTGATGTCATTTGAGATGTCATCAGTGATGTCACTGACCATGTCATGAATGATGTAATATGTGACATCATCAGCAGTGGATTGCGGGTGCGCGAAATACAGTTAGTACAACTAACTATATAGGAGCAATTACAATGGGTTTGAATGAGTGAATTGTCCAGCTAACTATAACACCCCTAAAACCTATAGTTATTTGAGTGAATTTCAAAGGTTTTTTAAATGCTAATTCCTAACTATATAAGGTCTGAAACCTATGTTTTTTTCAGTGAATTTCAAAGGTTTTTTAAATGCTAATTCCTAACTATATAAGGCCTGAAACCTATGGTTTTTTCTGTGAATTTCAAAGGTTTTTCAAATGCTAATTCCTAACTATATAAGGCCTGAAACCTATGTTTTTTTCAGTGAATTTCGAAGGTTTTTTTAAATGACAATTTTTAAATGTATTAATTGTTATTTTTTTATACTGATATACTATATTTTTGCAGGCAGGTGTTCAGAAGGCACGCCCCCTTTTTACAACACTCTGTGGCGCAGCTCCATGGTGCATACTGGAAATACCTGTTGGACTAGTTCCCTCTAGGGTACCTCTGGATTGAACAGGAATTAATTCCCCATCATAAACTGTGCAAACGCGGTGAATGCCTAGGGGTTCAGTGTGTTTCTACCCTGCCCCCTTTTTGTTTTCTACACATTTTTTTTTCTGCTTTCTTGTGCCTCGGTCTACCGATCACAAGATGGCTTCCAACACTGATTTGAAGTGTTGAAAGCCAATGAGCATGCAACTCGTGCTGTGAAAAGTTTTAGAACTCAAAAAGGGGACATTGTAGAAGCACCCTGACCCCCTAGGCATGCCCACTCTACAGGGCGCGTTTGCACAGTTTATGATGGGTAATTTGGGTAAATAATTTTTTGGGGTGAAAAATCACTGGGTGCGCAGCGTACCCCGCGATTTTTCAAATTTTCTTATTTTTTTTTACCTTGGGGCAACCCTAGGGGATCAGGGTGCTTCTACCCTGCCCCCTTTTTGAGTTCTACACATTTGTTTTTCTGCTTTCTTCTGCCTCAGTCTACCGAGGCACAAGATGGCTGCCAACAATTTCTGTTTTGGAGTGTTGACAGACAGTGGCAGCCAGTCAGCATGCAGCTCGTGCACGGGAAGGTACGCGTACTGTACGCGTACGTGCACGCACGGGTGCGCGCACGGTGCGCGCTTTTAGATATATATTTTTTCTCTCCTAATTTTCTCAGGAACTACTGGAGGGATGCACACCATTTAAACAAAAGGACAATCTGCGAATCAGACTCTACCATTTTGCCAAATTTGGTGTAATTCCGTTCAGCGGTTCGGGCTGTAGCCGTGTCTAAAGGTCCTATGGAAATTAACATGGGGAAAACATGTTTTGGGACCTCCCTTTTTTCTCAGCCCCCACTTGACGAATCTACCCGAGACTTTCAGGGAAGAAGCGGTGCAGAACGGGCTATCTACTTTGATAAATTCGCAAAGATTCAGCAACCGGTGCCAAAGTTATTCCCAATAGAATGTTGCGGATTTCCTATGGAAACTAGGTCCTAACTATATATACCTACTGGCGACCGCCAGTAGGTAATATATATATTGTCACTTTCCGGGCGCGTTATTTGAACAAGCTCCTTTTAGGAGTGAAACGCGTCATGGACGACACCATGTCTTTTCATTTCATCTGTGTGGAATAAATACTTATTTTCACTGGAGAAATAGTTGTTGCTCCTTTTTGCCTGTTTTAAAGAAAAGTCACGCTAAGAGGTCCTTACCTGGTTCATTTCACCGTGGATTGGTGAAACAGGAACATTGTTGCATATATATATATATATATTCAAAGCAAACTCCGACCACTTCCAACTAACGTCGGCGAAGAAGGAGACTCAGACCACACAGCTTGTCAGGTGAGTTTTCTTTATTCAAAGATTAGCAGCCTGCAACGACGCGTTTCGGGCCAACAGCGGACCCTTGATCACATTCAGCCTAAGCTGCACCATTTTTTTATTTGTATAATGCTTGTTGTGTGCACACCCACACTTCCACTGATCACGTGTACATAGGCATAAAGAAAATACTACATTCCTTTCACGGAGAATAAGCTTATATACTCTGCATAATGCATGTTCGCTTATTTTGTTAAAAAATACATATATTTTAAACAGAAAACAACAATTGCATTAACATGTTATTTAATTTAAATACATTAATTCAGTCCTTTATATGTATAGAAAAAAAAAGAAAATTGCTGCGAATTAACTAGATAAATCCATTGCATTAACCAGATTATTGTGTAGTCATGCCTAAAGATGTTATTGTCTTCACCCCCTATTTGTGCTATGAATATCACAATTTATCAATTGGATCAATCCCAAATTCATATTCTAAATAAAGTGTCAAAGTGTTAATAATTTTCAAAGTGCAAATGCTATATTCCAGTGCATTACAGAAATGTGCAAAACAATCTTTTTTATACAAAATATACTCTTAATATAAGAGACTAAAAATAAAGTGCAATGATAAATACTTGAAGATCTTAAGTTAATACAATTATAAATTCATAGCAAACATGCAATCCATCTTCTCAATGATAACATTCTCAGCGGGAAAGAATACCACTGTAAAAAATATATTTTTTAAAAGCATGGTTAAAAAACGATTTGCTAAAATCAATTATATTAACATTAAGTTCAGAGAGACTGTTATGCGAGACATTTTAATTCCATAAACTGATCAGTCAAATTTCTATACATTAGCAGCAATATTGACGGTTGATTATAAGTTCAGATTTATCACGACCTCAAATGTATTACAGGAAAGTGTGCATATCCTCAGTATTATTCAATCCTCGTGCCCATTTACTATCCAAGTCAAGGATACACTTTGTTTCCAGCTGTCTCAACTGTCTCTCCCTATTGCCACCCCTTTTAGATTTTGGAATGGCACTGATTACAAAATAGGAGAGGCAGTTGATATCTTCATCATGACATTTAGAGAAGTGACCTGCCACGGGATATGTTGGGTCGTTGTGCAAAATAGCTCTTATGTGCTGCAATATCCTGACAGGCACCTGCAGCTTCGTACTACCAACGTAGTTAAGGCCACAGGTGCACGTCAGGACGATATATATATATATATATATCTATGTATTTATGTATCTATATATATGTGTATATATAGATACATTTGTACTATATATGTATATATATATATATATATACTATTCATTCATTATTTCTATACAACACCAACTTAAACGACATAAACCTTACAAATTCAAGAGTTATAGTTATAACTTAGTGATGTTTTGCGCCCTGCCCAAAACTTACTATAATTCCTGCACCTCCTTACACAGTGCTGTGAACAAGCTAGCCAGACTACATTAACTATATATTGCAACTTCCCCATGCACTATTAATGCTCTTTGATATTACGTCACTTATAACATGTTAAATCACAGCAACACTCATGCCATCTAAAATGACCTAATTTATAATAAGAGTGTGCATGGTAGAGGGCTGAGTTGTAGCTAATGAAGTCTGGCTTTTTGATTTAGGTTTGAAAGGAGTCAATCTAGCCTGGTTTGGTGAAAGAGGTTTGAAATGGAATCAGCTACTTCCTCTACTTTCCTCTGTTAGTAAATGGGACCATCCTCACTTTATCGTTATTCACTGTGATGGCAATGATAAAGAACACTTAACTGTAGTTAGATTGGAAATGTTGATGAAAGAGCCATTTTGCATCTTAATATCTATGTTTCTGAACACATATTTTGTGTTCTCAAATACTTGTCAGAGACGAAAGTGGAAGTGGTCTGCTGTATGTGCTGCTAAGTTTGAAAAGACTCTCTGCTATATTATGTCTAATGTCATTTTGTCTTTTTTTCTCATTTCTATAAGAAAATACTGCTGTACACAGTAAACCTCTTAAAAATATATAAAACAATAAAAAACTGTCCCCATATTCTACAGACTTTGCTACATCTACATGATCCCCCTCACAGACTTTATCAGATCCCATGGACTCAACATAATCTCCTTCACAGACGACACTCAACTAATATTCTCGCTCACCGAGGACAACACCAACACCAAACCCAACTTCTGCAACACCATGAGTAACGTAGCCAAATGGATGAGAGACAACTGCCTCCAACTCAATTCTGACAAAACCAAAGTACTGATCTTCGGGAAGTACAATTCTGCATGGGACCACAGCTAGTGACCTGCAGAACTTGGACCGTCACTTCATCGACCGACCTTCCACGCAACCTCGCCATCATCCTTGACAGCCAACTAACCATGAAACAACAAGTCAGCGTAGTCGCCTCCTCCTGCTTCCACGCACTCTGCATGCACCATAGAAATTTCAGATGGATCTCAACCAACACCCTCGTCACCAGCCACCTCAATACCGACATCTTCACCCAGCTCCTCAGAAGGCTTCAGACCATACAAGACACTGCAGCCAGACTCACCCTGGACCTCTCCAAATGTACCCACACCAACCCGCGCCCCTCACCTGAGAGACCTCCACTGGCTCCTGATCCAGAAGAGATATCAGTTCAAGATCCTCATGCGTGGCTACAAAACCCTCCACAATCTAGGGCCTGCCTATATCAACCATCGACTGAACTTCAACCAACCCTCCAGACACATGCACTCCTCTTCACTCATCCTTGCACACTCCCTCTCTGTTTCAGACATAGCAGTGGCCACACCTTCTCCTACATCGCTGCCAAGACCTGGAACGACCTCCAGCTCCTTCTAGCCCCCTCCCTGGCAGACTTCCAAAAGAGACTCACAACCGATGGAGCCACAGCAGCCAGATACCCCTAGGGGTGACAGGGATGCGCTTTACAAATGCTGTTTGGTTGATTGATTGATTTGATAAACTGCCTCATTTCTTCATAAACATTACAAAAAGAGAAATAAGCTATAGTTCACCTGAAAGCACAGAACAAAGACAAAAGGTGGTCTAAATAATATGGATGCCTTTTTTATTTTGCAGGGCTTTCATTAACCAATAATATTGTGTTTTATCTTTGCCATGTACCGCAGTATGCCACAAAGGTACCTCGGTATACTGCTGCCCAATATATCACTAAGTGTTTGTCCCTGATTAATTGAAAACAACTTAACAAAATAAGGCCAAACAGCAAAAAGAACTCTTTCCACGCCATGATCTATATTCCTGCCAAATTTTATTTAAATCTCTTCAGCCATTTTGCCTCCACCTCAATTTAAAAAGTCTATTGCCTGCACGCAAGCCCAGATATCACCAAAAAATGTCAGATGTAATTAAGAAGAATGTACCCTTCTCTTTACCTGTTCCTATCTCTTTTTTTTCACCCCTTGCTTCCTGCTCTCGTCAGTCTGCCTTTCTCTCTTCTTCAAGAAATAACGCCACATGGGGTTCGCTATATAAGCTGCAATATACAAACTCTAAAACAACTTTTTGCGATTGTCTTTCTTGTATAAAAATAATAAAAAACAGAAAATGCAGTGGTGAAAAAACGTGTTTTGAGACCCCCGTCACCACAAACTTTGCATCGTCTGCTAGGTTTGCAAGGTTTCGTGGAGATTCATCAAATGGTGACAAAGTTATTAGAAAGAACAAATCTGAGGCATTCCCATCTCCCAGAATCCTACCTATAACAACTATATATACTCAATAAGGGAACTCTGGTTAGCTCCCAAGTTTATGTGGAGAGCAGCTCCCATAAAGAGCACCCTAATTCACCAGCGACACTCTGAATCTGCTCACCTCAAATGTCTGATTTTCAAACAATGTTTGTAAACATAGGATTGGCACAGTGCCATCCACTCCAAGCTAGAAAAGGACAAAGCCTTTTGTCATTCTTACAGCACAGTCTTTAAGAACAGGATTAACTAGTGCCATCCACACCGAGCTGTTAAATGCCAAAAGTCTTTTATCACTCCTGGAACAATATTACAGCATTGGATTGGTAAAATACTGTGTCCTTACATAGTATCAGGAAGGAGGGAAACACCAAAGAGTCACATGCAACTGTGGAGGGACCAGGAAACATAGACATAAACAGTAAGCATGGGCTGCTTCCTCCTAATGCAGTACGTTTGGGTGACAGGCATCTGTGAGCGACAAGGGCAGTGTCCATCTTGATGCAAACATTTGCTGTTAAATGGAGTGTCAACCTGAAAATAAAAGTTGAATATGCTGCCAAGATTGGCAGAACATGCTGTGCACTGTGCTGGAATAGTCCGTGTGGACTCTACATATAATTATTCAGCAATCATTCAATAAACAGTTTTTATGCATGAGTAAAGCCAATATCATTATTCTCAGTGATGGATATACTTCACAAAATTCATTGATATGTATCTTTATATTTTAAACCATATGCCAAAATCGAATGATGATAACCATAAACTTCTGGTTGGAATTAAAATTGTACATGCAAAGTAATACATATGAAAATTTTATGTATCGAGTTATACAATTTTTACATGTTCATAATACATCACAACACGTTTTTATAGCATGCCCGATGCATTTCGGGACCAACATGTCCCTCGCTCAGGGGCAATCTGTAATTCTTCAATGATTAATAAAATCAAGTCAAGGGAACATTTATTAAGTATGGAGTACCACTTATCCATGAACGCGGAGTTGAGATGAAACCTGAAGAGCCATGGTTTAATGGCTAAACGTAAGCCTCGGGGTATTCGCTTAGCCTTATGGTACTGTACTAGAGTGGAAGCGGGTAGTTTCTGGTTCAGTTGACGTCGGGTAATGAATTCTAACTGTCGAAGTTGTTGAGTGATGGACCCGCCATGGGTGTCAGCTGTTTTGACCTCCTGAATTAATGCGTAAATGTCTCTAGCTTCATCATTAGTGTATGCTTTCGTGTTAGCTCTATTTTCAGTGATCCCAGTTATTGAATCAAAAGACATTTTTACTTGGGTGCTGCCCCCTGTTGGCAGTAGCTTGAATACAGAAAATGGGGGTGGAGGCGCACTCCCTATTCTAGATGATCTAAAGCTTTCAATGATATTTTAAACCAATACTTTATAAAGGTGCCACAGCGTAGCACTGACTGCATAACAAGTGCTGAAAGACAAAAGTTGAATATGCTGCCAAGATTGGCAGAACACGCTGTGCACTGTGCTGGAATAGTCCGTGTGGACTCTACATATAATTATTCAGCAATCATTCAATAAACAGTTTTTATGCATGAGTAAAGCCAATATCATTATTCTCAGTGATGGATATACTTCACAAAATTCTTTGATATGTATCTTTATATTTTAAACCGTATGCCAAAATCAAATGATGATAACCATAAACTTCTGGTTGGAATCAAAATTGTACATGCGAAGTAATACATATGAAAATATTATGTAACGAGTTATACAATTTTTACATGTTCATAATACATCACAACACATTTTTATAGCATGCCCGATGCATTTCGGGACCAACATGTCCCTTCCTCAGGGGAAATATGTGAAAGAAAATTGCGACATTTCACTAATAACATCTTTAGAGAAAGACAAGTACTTCATTATGTATAAATTATCATCTCGCCATGTGCAGGTCAAAAAGCATGCTTGAACTCAATGTAAATAGAAAGGTATAAAAGTGATGAAGTGATGAACTCATCAAGACGGGTGTGATAGTGATATTAATGGAATGTGAATATAGGTCCTATAGAATCAGTGCAAATAGGGAAACCAAAAAAGTATTTAACATGCTCCTCGTTTGTGACCACTGTCAAGACTGGTAAGAAATAAGTAACTAAAAAAAGAACCACATGCCCGTCACTACATTACCAACTCATTAAAACCCTAACACCCAAAAAAAAGTGATAAATGTGATGAACGAAACGAAAAGGATAGTCTTTAATAAAGCCTACCTGGCTGCATTCTGCTAGTCGCTAGCTGCGTACAATGAGAACAACATTGTCAGGTTGAGTGTGTCTACTACAACTAAACTGAGAGAGGTCACCCAGATACATGAAAAAGTGCCCTACCTGATAAGGAGATTAAGTTATAGTATCACTACGTGTAACTATAATTCCCCCACGTGTACACCGGAGGATATCAGGACCACATGTACCTGTCGAAATAAACAATAAATAATGCCCTCAGAACACTGAAAAACAATATGCTGTTCTAGCTAATTGCACACTGATGGTGTGCTGTATAAATGAATATCAAATACAACACTTACCGGCGTGAGAACGCCGAGATGATGTCCTTCGTGACAAACTGTATTACAATTGGCAATGCCGTTTCTCATGGGGTTGTGACTCTATAACAAATATAAACGATAAAGATAATAAGAATGGTGAAACCAACCCGCCCGATAAGCCATGTCACGTAGCAGCATGGTCTAAATGATAATAATCTTGTTCGTACCTGTATGAATATCGATAACTCGCGTCTGCTGGTCTCCGTGTTTAAACAGAATGAAAACGGGTGAACGCGAGAAACTCTTGCGGTCGATTTCAGTACAAGCCTCGAACAACGACATAGAGATGAGACTCGACTTGCGTGAGTGGAACCTACTCGCTGCAAGCCTCCATTTTGGAACAGGTAATACTGGTGCTACAAATCAGCAGCTGCAAGGGGTATCTCTCAGTGAAAAAAATACTCAGATGAAAAATGAAATTAACAAGGGTCTATGCTCAGATAGAGACATAGATATTTATACTTTGTAAAATAGTATGATGATCTTCACTAAAATATAAAGATTAAAGATGCGCATATTTATATGTGTAAATTCAGAAAGGGAACCCGGATGTAATTGTAATCATGAGTTCTAGTAAAAAGTAACAATCACCATGCTGCCTTCTGGTTCTAAAAAGGATGCGTACACGAACTCTATAAATTAATCACTGGATCGATTCCAAGAGAGCTAGATTACAACCTGCCATAACTCCCCAAGAAGTAATCATAAGAAAAGGTGGTGAAGGAAAAACCCCATTTGACGTGTGTGTTCACCAATAAAAAGTGATTAAGGGTGTGAGAATAGAAATAATAATCGAAAAAGAGGAGCCAAGGAAACCAGATAGAAGTGTGTATTTTTTGAGTGTGATGTGCTTAAAACATAAATCTATAACCAACAGGCGCTTGGTTTGATATTGACAAAGCATTCACTTGTAAAATTAACATACTAACTGAAAAACATCAACTTTATCATTAGCGTATAGGTCATGATATTTATAACTCCACAGTCAGAGACAGAGGTGTGACTCCATACTGAATTCATAAAAAATGCTACCTGTTAGTTTCAAAAGCAAAATGCTATATTGGTGTTAATGTTTAGAATCTGGACTTATAGGAGCTATGAAAGTGTTGGAACATCCTATTATAAAAAGCAGCTCATATCAAAACGGTCATTAAGACCAGATGGTTGCATAGTATTCAAGTACTGGATCCAGTGTAATATGGCTGAGATACCCGCCACCCCCTCTCAACACAATCCCCAAGGATGGAAAACCGGAAACGGTTCTGAACTTTTGGAAGGCGGGAGGGAGTGACCCTCCCGGCCGTATTTATTAAAATATGAAACAAAATCAAAACATTAAAATAACAGTTTCATATTATGTACAATTTCATTTCCTCATTACGATGTTTGGCTAACCTTAACAGATCTCTAATACAAAGGTTCTCCTAGCCGAACTAACATCCTACAAAACATTTGACTTGAAATTGTACATCCTAACGTTAAGGGCCAACGGCAAGGTCGTAACCGGTGTGAGATCCCTAACCAGAAATACCCCCCCTCACTTGTGAGGGGAGCGACCGCACAGAGGCGTACCTCAAGTGCATCTACCAATTTCCCTTGGACTTGACGGGGGCCCCAATGAACTCGACGCCATTTAACAGTCGTCCGAGGACTCGTGTGAGGTGTCTAAAAGGTAGCGTAAACCCCCTCCCGAACCCCACACAACTTACCCCATCTGCCGTCGCAGATGTCCTGGCCCCGGGAAATTCCCCAGGAGGGCCCGTAGCCCCTCCTATCCAGGAAGGGGCCTTGACCACCTTTCCTTTCCTTCCGGCGGCCTATCCTTAGAAGGGACCGCCTCCCCGTTGAGGGGCCAATGGCCACCTCACCCGAGCACTCCCATCCGTAATGGGTGACGCCCCCCCATAGGGATCTTCCAATTACTGCTCACCGATCATGACCTTACCGCCCGACCAAAATAAATACGACAATTTACCTAAATTACTAAATTACAAAACAATCATAACTATTACAAGCATGATTACTGATCAACATTAATGCAGAATTACTTTATTTGAAAAACATACTGAAAAATGACCATTCTTTATTGCATACTCAAAATATTACGACAATCATCACAACCTGTAAGAAATAGAGTTACCACATCAAAACTTTATTCAAAAACAACTCGCTGTCCTCAGGGGCTGGTGGGTGGGTCAAAATTGGCTCTTCGTTCCGTCTCGAGCTCACGTGCAGCGGGGAGGTGCAGCTTCAGAGCACAGGAACAAGAGGATGCTTTCTTGGCTTGTTGCTCCTTTTATCCGTCTTCAGGGCGGGCGTAAACCCGCCCCCGCCTGCCTCCGAGGGCGTGGCCAGCCGCGTCAGTGTCTAGGACAACCCACTCCAGGGCGGGAAAAGGCGCGCCCCGGCTACGCCGCTTCGGGCACACCAGCCGAGACTCGCCTCCCGCCCAAGATGGCTTCCCGGGGGGATCGTGGTACTCCACCATACGTTCGGGGGGACCGAATGGTCGCCCCTTTCCATATGGCTGAGATACCCGCCACCCCCTCTCAACACAATCCCCAAGGATGGAAAACCGGAAACGGTTCTGAACTTTTGGAAGGCGGGAGGGAGTGACCCTCCCGGCCGTATTTATTAAAATATGAAACAAAATCAAAACATTAAAATAACAGTTTCATATTATGTACAATTTCATTTCCTCATTACGATGTTTGGCTAACCTTAACAGATCTCTAATACAAAGGTTCTCCTAGCCGAACTAACATCCTACAAAACATTTGACTTGAAATTGTACATCCTAACGTTAAGGGCCAACGGCAAGGTCGTAACCGGTGTCAGATCCCTAACCAGAAATACCCCCCCTCACTTGTGAGGGGAGCGACCGCACAGAGGCGTACCTCAAGTGCATCTACCAATTTCCCTTGGACTTGACGGGGGCCCCAATGAACTCGACGCCATTTAACGGTCGTCCGAGGACTCGTGTGAGGTGTCTAAAAGGTAGCGTAAACCCCCTCCCGAACCCCACACAACTTACCCCATCTGCCGTCGCAGATGTCCTGGCCCCGGGAAATTCCCCAGGAGGGCCCGTAGCCCCTCCTATCCAGGAAGGGGCCTTGACCACCTTTCCTTTCCTTCCGGCGGCCTATCCTTAGAAGGGACCGCCTCCCCGTTGAGGGGCCAATGGCCACCTCACCCGAGCGCTCCCATCCGTAATGGGTGACGCCCCCCCATAGGGATCTTCCAATTACTGCTCACCGATCATGACCTTACCGCCACAGGCCGGATAGCTGACCGGCTATCCGGACCCCCCACAACAACTCCTGCCTAAAGGTCATGTTTTAAACTCTTTAGCCAAGCTATGAGGTCTCCTATGAGTAACTCATTCCCCACCCGGGACAAATGAACCCCATCCCCCAAATACATACTGTCCCCTTTGATACAACCATGCGAAACAGAATGCAGTGTACTTGACCGAAACAATCTACTCAATTTGTTATTAATTTTCTTTACTGAATGATTCAGAGCAGAAACCGAAATAGCCCCCCGCCACACTTTCCGTGGGATCATATGGGACCATGCAATCGTGCACCCTGGAACTCTTCTTGCCAACCAACTTACTGTGGAAAGCATTGCCTCAAGAAGAAGTCGTCTACCAGTGGCCACCAAATCGTTGCCCCCAAGATGGACTATGATTATAGACGGCGGTGACCTTGTCCGCCCTAACAAACCCTCGAAAAAGGATTGAAACTGGTCAACACAGAGCCCGCCCTTTCCGTAGAAGGACACCCTGTACCCGTATTCCCCAGCCACGTGAATCATGTCACCTGCTTTGAATACGTCCGCGGCACGCCTCACGTATGAGTGGCCCATGACCCACACCTCCTTTTTCGCAGCCGGTGATGTCTGACCGCTGGCCCCCAGGTGTCGGGTCGACTGCACAGTCCGCCCCGCCTCGTAAGCTTGCGCAACTGAAAACCAAACAAAAACAAGAAGCGTGAGTACATCATTACAGCTTCACAACATGTGCAACCGCACATACCTTTTATAACAGTTCGAGGACCAACGCCCCACACGTTTTACTTCATCTACACTCAGACCCCTGGCTGTAGCCTCAGTAGCAGCCCCTATCCGAAAGGAATGGGTCCCGAACTCGCCGGGGTTCAAGCCCGCGGCCGAAATCGACATCGCAAGCACCCGCTGGAACTGAAACCTCGTCAGTGGGGTGGCGTCAGCGTGTTTCAACAAGGTCCCCCCCCATGATGCCACCCTCTGCGCTAAATATTCCTCTACGCACACCACAGGGCACATGGAAGACCCGGGGATCCTCTGAATGATTATGCAGTCCCCATTTGCACCCTGATTGGTTTTGGACTTAACAAACGAGACTGTCATCGTCTCCCCCCTGACCTGAATGTGCTCCCGGCACAGTCCCCCCATCGTATCCCGCTTGTTCTTCGCCACCAATTTGCTTACCCGCATAGCCCCATGGAATGCTAGCGCAAATGCAGCTCGGAGTAACACTGCTTCGTACTGGGATGAACACGTTGCCGGGAGTACGGACAATAACAGGGTCAACCTATCCAGACCTATCAGGTGCCACTCATCTACTCTGCGACCCTCTAGGCGTTGCCACCCACGTAGCGCTTTCTGCACCACAAAAGACGCTGTCGGGTCCTGGATCCCATGAGCCCTTGCCATAAAGGAAATGGCGGCCCGATGTCTCTGGGCCGTAGCTACTGATTTGCCTGCCTGATGTAAAGACAGCAAAAATCTTACGACAAGCTCTTCCTGTCCCCAAAGCTCCCCCCCAGCAGAACCCACAAAGGACAAATAGGAACGGAACGCCCCTTCATATGCCTTCCTTGTCCTGGGTGCTAAACTCTCTCCCACGAGGTTTTGTAGTTCGGGGCACCGAGAGACCAGAGAGCTTCGGGAAAGGGTGCTGCCACCGGGTCCGCTGCGGGCAGAAAACCCCAGAAGGCCTGCATACGGAAACGAGAAAGCGCATCAGCCGCTTGGTTCAGTACCCCCGGGACATGTCTTGCCCTAAAGAGCACATTCAACTGCATACACAATAGCACAATTTCTTTGAGCAGTCTCAGAATCCATTTGCAACATGCTGCCTGACTATTGATACACTCAACCACAGTCATGTTATCAGACCAGAAAACCACAGAGTGATCACGAAAACCCTCCGGCCATGTTTTCAAGGCCACCAAAATAGGGAAGAGTTCAAGGAAAGCAATGTTACTCGTCAGCCCGCAATCGTGCCACCATGACGGCCATTTTTGAGCCGACCATTGTGTACCAAATATGGCGCCAAAACCTACACTCCCCGCGGAATCTGTCCAAAGCCCCAGCTCCTCGGAGGACACTGCCGGTTTGTTCCAGACAATTCGACCATTGAAATCCGCCAGAAATGCCAACCAAATGCGCATGTCCTGGCGAACCTCTGCCGAGAGCCTCGTGCGGTGATGCCCTTCCTTCAGGCCGACCATGGCTTGTGCAATCGAGCGGGAAAAGGGGCGTGCCATTGGCATTACTCTCAGGGCAAAATTCAACTGACCCACCACCTGTTGCAATTGATGCAGGTTTACTTTTGTCGCACGAATACATGTTTCAAGGGATGTCCTGAATTTTAACACTTTTTCCCTGGGTAATCTAAAACAACCTTCTACCGAGTCGAGCTCGATCCCCAGAAACTCGAGCAAAGTTGAGGGACCCACAGTCTTACCTGGGGCCAATGGCACACCGAATTGTTTCATTAAGTCACAAAATTCATGTAAAGCCTGTCCACACTCAGGATCCCCGGCTGCCCCCAAAAACAGAAAGTCATCGAGATAATGCATAACATGCTGAAAACCCGTCTTCCTTGTGAATACCCATTGGAGAAAATAACTGAACTTTTCAAAATAGGCACAAGATATCGAGCACCCCATTGGCATACATCTATCCATGTAATAGCGACCCTGAAACATAAAACCAAGGAGACGCTGATCGTCTGGGTGTACCGGGAGCAACCGGAACGCTGACTCAATGTCTGATTTTGCCATCAGCGCCCCGGGCCCCAGGCGATTCAACATGGCAATGGCCTCATCGAAAGATGCGTACCGCACCGAACACACTTCCGGGTCTATCGCTTCATTAACGGAAAGACCACGTGGGGCTGACAAGTTATGTATCAGCCGAAACTCACCCGGGTCCTTCTTGGGGACCACCCCTAGAGGGGAACAAACAAAATTAGCAACTGGTGGCAAATCAAATGGACCGGCGACACGACCTCGAGTCACCTCCTTCCCAATCTTTACCTGTACCACCTCCGTATGCTGCAAGACCGACAGTTGATTTTTACAATTTGCTACACCCTGAAAATCCCCCACTGGGATGCGAAAACCATATGAAAACCCGTCTCGCAACACCCCAGCGGAAGCATGATCCGGGTATTCGTTGAGCCAAGGAATCATTGCCATGGTATCAATCGGAGTAGGTAAAGGCGCCCCTCGGACTATTTCAGACCTGTTTGGCGCTTCCCCTACCACCGTTATCACCCGTTTTGGCTCTGCACATGGACTCAGGATGGGATGGCTGCCCACACTCATGTCTGAACTTGCATGACCCCTGGGGCCTCGTACATTTTCCCCTGTTAAAATTCCAACAAATCCCCTTTTTACCTGCGTTGCCACTCGGGTTCGAGTGGTACTCGTTACCTGCACCCGTCCGAAAGGGTGTCCCAGAGGATTGGCGGGAAGATTCCCCCCCATTACTCCCTGACAATGGCACTTTTAACATTCCTGAACTCTCCATTTTTTGCCATGAAACGGAGTCGAAACAATCCCAAGTTAGAACTGGGTCGTGCTCCTTAGCTTTTCTAAAAATATTGTCATAACAGAACCACTGATTGCCCCCGTACGATACGGAATACTCCATGATACGTGACTGATAAATAGGCAACTCGGTCAGCAGCTCGGGCCTGCGCTCACCCATGATGGAGGTAAAAATGCCCCACGCTCTGCCCCAAGTACCTATGTTCTCATCAACCTTAAAGGCGGCCATTTTTGCGCGCCAAACACCCGGATGCATGAGCTCCTTTTGGCTCTTAACATGCTCCATCTCGTAATGGTCGGTAAGCAAAGAAAAAATGTTCACATACTTATTCGCCCAGATCTTTTCCTTAATTTCCAGGGGAACGTGCTGAGCCACCTTCTCCCTTCGTGAAGGTACAGACCCCTCCCCCGCAATCGGCAATGGCCGCTTACCTGAACCGGATGCTGCATTTGCCGCCGAACTTGGGCCTGATGTATTTTCCGCCGCCGGAACTGGCGGGGTAACAGGAGATGGTGCCTTCGCAGCCTCTCTAGATTCCCGCAGTTGTCTCATTACTGCCCGGGCGTCTTCAGCCGTGGTGCCCTCGCTATTGCTTCCCAACCACGCTGCTAATTGTGCCGCTAACTCAGGAGGCATATCTTCCCCGGTCACGGGGGTCGGATGCCCCTCCTTCGGAACCGGGGTTGGCTCCTCGAGTGGGGTATCGGGGACCGGGGTTTCCCCCCCAAGTGCCCCCCTTTTGGACCTCTTGCCTCTCCCACCAGGGACTACTCCTGGCAAAGCTGGTCCGATGACTCGCTTCGGTCCTCCCTCCCCGTTCTTAGCCGCCATCTGCTTCTTCAAATCGGCTACCTCCTTTATGAGCATGCGGAGCATCTGATCGGTACCGACCCGCTTTCCGACCTTCGTGCCTGGCATTCTCAACGAAGATATCTGTAAAACAAAAAGAGAGATCACAACGCTCAAAATTGGCTCTTCGTTCCGTCTCGAGCTCACGTGCAGCGGGGAGGTGCAGCTTCAGAGCACAGGAACAAGAGGATGCTTTCTTGGCTTGTTGCTCCTTTTATCCGTCTTCAGGGCGGGCGTAAACCCGCCCCCGCCTGCCTCCGAGGGCGTGGCCAGCCGCGTCAGTGTCTAGGACAACCCACTCCAGGGCGGGAAAAGGCGCGCCCCGGCTACGCCGCTTCGGGCATACCAGCCGAGACTCGCCTCCCGCCCAAGATGGCTTCCCGGGGGGATCGTGGTACTCCACCATACGTTCGGGGGGACCGAATGGTCGCCCCTTTCCATTCTCGTTGTAACAAAATCTTATCCACATTCACACCTGGTCTGCTTTGGATCTGTTCTACAACTTGAACCCTAAGTTAAGAAATAGAATGTTTTGCTTCTTCCCAGTGGACAGCTAAACTGGACGAAGTCATCTTAGTGCGAATTCTACTTTTGTGCTCAGTGATTCTTACTCTCAACTTCCTGGCGGTTTTACCAACATAAGCTTTGCCACAGGGGCATTTTATACAATAAATGATATTAAAGGAATTACAATCACTAGAGTGTTTGAGTTTGATTTTTTGACCCGTCAACGGATGTGTCAGGGTGTCTCCTACTGTAATGTTGCTGCAGTGAATGCAATTGTTACAACGTTTGGTTCCTGAGTAAGTCTGATGTATGTGAGTGTCTAGTGGCCTAGACAACAATGTTCGTAGGTTCCGTCACTTTGTATATGCAAATAAGGGCCTCTCAATAAAGATATCTTGAAAGTCAACTTCATGTTGTAATAAGTCCCAGCGTTTACAAATAATGTCTTTGACTGCTTTAGAAACTGTTGAATATCTAGATACAAAGACAATGCGATTTTTGGGCTCCACGGTTTTCTTCTGCAATAGTTCCTCGTGTGATTTCTCAAGTGCTTTTTTCTTGCATTGTTCAATGAGGATTGTAGGGTAACCTCTTGATTGAAATTTCTGAGCCTGTTGGTCCACTTACAACAAACTCTCTTGGGGATCTGAGCATATTCGTCGTACTCTCAAGAACTGCGAGTACTGTAAATTACGGATGAGACCTTGTGGGTGAAAACTCGTGAATAGTAAGGTGCTATTTCTATCAGTTGGTTTAGTGTAAACAGAAGTACAAAATTGGTTGTTTGGTAGTCTTTTGATTCGTACATCCAAAAAATGTATAGTTTCCTGATCGATGTTGAATGTCAATCGTATGTTGGGATTAATAGCATTCAGCTGATGGATCATTGCCACTAATGCTTGCTCAGGTGCCTTCCAGATAAGGAAAATGTCGTCTATGAAACGGCAGTACCAAAGAATATTGTTCCACCAATCTGGGTTTGAGATGATATGTTCTGATTCATATTGGGCCATGTAAATATTGGCGTATGCCGGAGCGCCGGAGAAGCCCATTGAAGTTCCAGTAAGTTGTGTATAAAAATGTTGCTGCCACTCAAAATAGCTATTGTGCTGACAAAATTTTAATAACTGCAACAAAAAGATTTTCTCAGTGGTGATGTCAGGTGTTTGTAGCAATGCCCACTCCAGGGCCTCGAGTCCTGCTGCATGGGGGATTGAAGTGTAAAGTGCTGTTACATCAATAGTACATAAATACAATGTACAGTCCGGTTCAATCTTCAAAGTGAATAGTTTTTGCAAAAAATCAGTAGTATCTTTCGAGTAGGTTCTCCAATGTTGCACAAATGTTTGTAGATGATGATCCAAACATTTTCCGGCCTTGTCAAAAATAGACCCACATACGGACACTATCGGCCTGAAAGGTGGATTGTTCGCATCCTTGTGCATTTTAGGTATCATGTATATTCTTGGACGTTGTGGATGCTGAGTTGTTAAATAAGCATTGGTTTGATCAGTAATCCAATCTTGATCTAGAGCTTCCAGTAGTAGTTGTTGTAACATCTCTTGTAGTTGTGTAGTAGGGTCATAAGTTAACTGCATATAAGTACTAGTGTCACTGATATGTTCATAGACTTTCATTTCATAGTATGTCGTATCAATCACGACAAGGGCTCCGCCCTTGTCAGCAGGTTGCATTGTTAACGTAGTGTCATTCGTTAATGCTCTGATCGTTCTCCGTTCAAATCTGGTCAGATTGTTGTGTTTTTTACTCGAGAAAGGTAACTGTTATATATCTTTGTTGATCAATTCTTCAAAAGTGTCCAACATCTTGTGGAATACAGGAGGCACAAAAGTGCTTTTTGGTTTGAAGATCTGTTCAGATGATATAGGTTGATATGATGTCTCTGGAATTATATTAGTAAAAAAATGTTGTAGCCGCAGTGTTCTCATGAATCGGTAAATTTCTGCTTGAACCTGCAATCGGGTAGTTATACTGGTTGGAACAAATGACATGCCTTTGGATAAAGCAGAAATTTGCTGAGAATCTAAATCTTTAGAAGAAATGTTCATAACTAAGGTACTGTCCTGCCACTGCGCAGACTCCTTCCAGATTTGTCCCTGTCCTCGCCTGGTTTTTCTGCGGAAGCTGATGCGCTTGGAGTTTTTATTGTTGGTGGATTGTCCACATCCGGGACCTGGAGTAAAAAAGAAACCGATGATGGTGTGGGTTCTGTCTCAATAGCTTGTGTTGATGGTCCTGCTGATTGTTTATCCATGATGGACTGAGCAGAAGTGCGGTTGATGGTTGTATCTTTGTCAGATACCACACTCTCAGTTGATGAACTTGGAGTTGATTTAGTTTTGCAAGTGTCAAATCGTTTTTTAGAGTATATTTCCGCCCACGTGTAAACTTCATTGAGTTTATAGTCAATGGTATCGCGTTTGTATTTTCTCAGTTTACCTTCTTGGAGTTCTTTTTCGTATTTCTCCAATTTTTGATTGAGAACCTCCAATTGAAGTGACCATGCGTTAGATTCTAATCTTAATTCTAACTCTTGTTTGAGATTGAAAATTTCTTCCTCTAGTTCACGAATAGTCTTCGATAATTCTTCAATGATTAATAAAATCAAGTCAAGGGAACATTTATTAAGTATGGAGTACCACTTATCCATGAACGCGGAGTTGAGATGAAACCTGAAGAGCAAAGGTTTAATGGCTAAACGTAAGCCTTGGGGTATTCGCTTAGCCTTATGGTACTGTACTAGAGTGGAAGCGGGTAGTTTCTGGTTCAGTTGACGTCGGGTAATGAATTCTAACTGTCGAAGTTGTTGAGTGATGGACCCGCCATGGGTGTCAGCTGTTTTGACCTCCTGAATTAATGCGTAAATGTCTCTAGCTTCATCATTAGTGTATGCTTTCGTGTTAGCTCTATTTTCAGTGATCCCAGTTTTTGAATCAAATGACATTTTTACTTGGGTGCTGCCCCCTGTTGGCAGTAGCTTGAATACAGAAAATGGGGGGTGGAGGCGCACTCCCTATTCTAGATGATCTAAAGCTTTCAATGATATTTTAAACCAATACTTTATAAAGGTGCAACAGCGTAGCACTGACTGCATAACAAGTGCTGAAAGACAAAAGTTGAATATGCTGCCAAGATTGGCAGAACACGCTGTGCACTGTGCTGGAATAGTCCGTGTGGACTCTACATATAATTATTCAGCAATCATTCAATAAACAGTTTTTATGCATGAGTAAAGCCAATATCATTATTCTCAGTGATGGATATACTTCACAAAATTCTTTGATATGTATCTTTATATTTTAAACCATATGCCAAAATCGAATGATGATAACCATAAACTTCTGGTTGGAATTAAAATTGTACATGCGAAGTAATACATATAAAAATTTTATGTATCGAGTTATACAATTTTTACATGTTCATAATACATCACAACACATTTTTATAGCATGCCCGATGCATTTCGGGACCAACATGTCCCTTCCTCAGGGGAAATCTGTGAAAGAAAATTGCGACATTTCACTAATAATATCTTTAGAGAAAGACAAGTACTTCATTATGTATAAATTATCATCTCGCCATGTGCGGGTCAAAAAGCATGCTTGAAGTCAATGTAAATAGAAAGGTATAAAAGTGATGAAGTGATGAACTCATCAAGACGGGTGTGATAGTGATATTAATGGAATGTGAATATAGGTCCTATAGAATCAGTGAAAATAGGGAAACCAAAAAAGTATTTAACATGCTCCTCGTTTGTGACCACTGTCAAGACTGGTAAGAAATAAGTAACTAAAAAAAGAACCACATGCCCGTCACTACATTAACAACTCATTATAACCCTGACACCCAAAAGAAAAGTGATAAATGTGATGAACGAAAGGAAAAGGAAAATAAGCCATCATTTAGAAACCAGAGGAACAGATGAAAACACACAACCCAGGCCAGGAGAAACATGGAGCAGCAGTAGCAGTTATATATATATTGGAACCATGAACCAGGCACTGTATGATCAGTGCAGTCCCTGATGGGCGATGTAGCCTTGGGGTGATGGTGCCTTGATCCACAGTGTTTGCACAGCACAACTGGGTTAACTGGGCGATGGAGCCAGAAGCATCAACATCCCCTCCGTGGATGGTATGCGTAGCCTTGTTTAAGCCCATATTACCACCTGTGGCAACTTCAGGTGAATGTTCCAAAAATGGTGCCCGCTAGATTCTATGTATTGAGATTAAGAATGGTCTATGCAAATTTCATCACTCACATGTAGAGGTTAAGAATGGTCTATTCTATATTCCATCACTCAGGTATAGAGATTAAGAATGGTCTAATCTATATTCTATCACTCAAATATAGAGATTAAGAATGGTCTATTCTATATTCCATCACTCAAGTATAGAGATTAAGAATGGTCTGTGCTATATTCCATTTCTCACGTATAGAGATTAAGAATTGTCTATGCTATATTCCATCACTCATGTATAGAGATTAAGAATGGTGTATGCTAAATTCCATCACCCACGTATAGAGATTAAGAATGTTCTATGCTATATTCCATCACTTGCGTATAGAGATTAAGAATGGTCTGTGCTATATTCCATCACTCGCGTATAGAGATTAAGAATGGTCTATTCTATATTCCATCACTCGCATATAGAGATTAAGAATGGTGTATGCTATATTCCATCACTCATGTATAGAGATTAAGAATGGTGTATGCTAAATTCCATCACCCACGTATAGAGATTAAGAATGTTCTATGCTATATTCCATCACTTGCGTATAGAGATTAAGAATGGTCTATTCTATATTCCATCACTCGCATATAGAGATTAAGAATGGTCTATGCTATATTCCATCACTCATGTATAGAGATTAAGAATGGTGTATGCTAAATTCCATCACCCACGTATAGAGATTAAGAATGTTCTGTGCTATATTCCATCACTTGCGTATAGAGATTAAGAATGGTCTGTGCTATATTCCATCACTCGCGTATAGAGATTAAGAATGTTCTATGCTATATTCCATCACTTGCGTATAGAGATTAAGAATGGTCTGTGCTATATTCCATCACTCAAGTATAGAGATTAAGAATGGTCTATTCTATATTCCATCACTCACATATAGAGATTAGGAATGGTCTGTGCTATATTCCAACACTCACGTATAGAGATTAAGAACGGTCTATGCTATATTCTATTGTTCATGTATTGAGCTTAATAATGTTCCATGCTTTATTATATACAAGGATATTCCATGCTATATTCAATTGCTAATGTATTGAGCTTTATAATGTTTCATGCTATATTCTATCGATCATGCATAATGAGTAAAGTTCTACAGCATAGTGAGTGTGCTACGAGCATGCGTCATTTGATGCACAATGGGACACTCCTTTCCAAGACTAATGGGCTGGTACAATGTGCACTCTGCCTTCCTTGCCAACTTCATCTCACTTATATCACCGCAGTCGCCCTATCACACGTGGCATGAATTGAAAATGAAATGACCTAAGTGTGGTGATGTATCACAGCTCGCTGCTCTCTTATCAAAGAGGAAATGAAAGATGATGTTTGGTTGCAAAAAAGGGATGAGTCAGGCTCATGCATTAAGGAATGGGCGTCTTTTCTTGAGCCCGGTACTTGGCACACCCTCTGGATGAATTATAGCCTGTCAGGCATGATTCTGCTGCTTCTAAAGCATTTCCAGCCTGCATGCTCATTCTGATAAATGAGGTACTTTGTAACTGTGGTACTTGACCCAGAGTAATGGACCGGGCTCAAAGCACTCTTAACAACCACTCAAAATTGTTTCAGTTTTAGAAATCATTACCTAAATAACGTTGATGTAGTTTCCTTAAAAGGATAGCCTTTGGAATACAGAATTTTGTATTATGCCTTTACTTTAAATCAGTAGAATTATAAAGTGCAACCACCAATCAGTGAAATGAGAATTTTTACGGAGTTCAGGGCAGTGTCAATAACTTCCATAATAAGAAGAATTAACGCTCTGCTGGGGCAGATGTTTCTAAGACTTGCTAACATTTGAGGCAACACAGCATCAGGCCTGGAGTTGCTCTGTTGCGTTGCATCAAAGGGACAGAACAGAACAGCGTCATATGTGCTAAGATATGGCACTGTTTCCCTGTACCCTGTGCTGGCGCACTTTTGCCAGCCGTGCATCTTGCACCCACTCTAGCACACTAGTTTCCAGTGCAAAACATTATTTTTATGGAAAGTAGATCACAAATCTTCATTTGTGTAGTTTACGTTATTCTCGTGATGCAAAACCGGATGAAAGAGTTAGTAAAGCTAGGCTATTGAATTGAATGAAATTTCTGTTTCTCAATTAAACTAAACGTGCCATTAATAAGGGCGGTGCATGTACCCCTTTCGTTGACAAAAATCAGAGCAATTTATTGTTTTCCAGATGGAGGAATAGCTTTTGTGAATGGTGAATTTATTTTTAAAAGTGATGACGCCTTCTGGCTGAGTAAGACACCACCTTTGGGTGTCAGTGGTTTTCTGCCAGGAGGCAGGCCTGGTCTTTGATGAGGGCATTATGGCGGTGCCTCTATGGTCATGGTTGAAGGAGCAGGCGGTGAGTGAAAGGCTATTCAATGCACACCTATTGTCAAGAATAGCAGTAGGTGTAGAGCAGAATAATCTAAGGACATACCGTGGACATGTGACACTTTCAATATCAATGAAATCTCAGATGGGTGGTGTATCTCCATGAGGCACCTGAGAGCAGGATGAAACTGCCAATAGCGGCAGTCTCTCGTGGACTTAGGGCAAGCAATTGGCTCGCTCTGGTCCGTTGCTTACCCAGCCCGCTAGATCCCCACTCCCCCCTCTCATTGGCTGACCCTTGAAAGAGCAAGCCAATGAGAGGAGGGGGTTCATAGACTGCCCTGCAGAGTGAAGTCCAGGATTTCCCTTCCTCAGAAAATGTACACATTTCTCGGCTCCGCCTCCATCCCGTATTAGGGAGGTGCTGGGCCTTAAGCAGGGAAGGTGATGAGATGTAGATATAATGGGGAAGAGAGATACAAAGAATCCCTAAACACAAATGTGTGAGTTATGCAGAAATAAAAATGAGAAGGGGGTCCTTATATTTTGACCACTGTCACTGGTCAAAAGTGATTTAAAAGGCACTGCCTGGCACTTGCTTTCTATGAACATCCTTTGTTGCAATCTCCTAGACCTCCTCGCTAGGTATGTTTTAGATCCAGTCAAGTTCTTTAGTGTTGTAGGCCTGATGTACTTTAATGTGCAGATGCCTCTGATAGAGGCTGTGTTCAAAAGTGTTCAAAATTCAAGAAGATATATTTATTTTATATGCGGAAGTGTTTTACTTTATTACATCACAGTCTATCATTAAATTAAGACAGATTTATTTGACATGCTAGCCTCTTGACATGAACTTCGAAAAGTTAATTGCCTCACCCACCATGATGTTGATGATGTTGTGAGTAAAAAAAGATGCAAGCTAATTGCCATGCACACCTTGTATGTGCCCTAAGTTGTTACTGTAGGTAGAGCAATATTTTAGTCTATCAAAGCATGGCTCGGAGATGTTTTTGTATGGCAGGCGTGCTGCTGATTTATTTCAAGGGCTCTACAATATGATGTTGAAGGAAAATAGGCAACATTAAATAGAATAATGTCCTAGAATCACACAATTTGGTCAAAAAGAGAAGTCTGGATTGACTCCAGGTTTCTTGGGTTCTTATTGTGCAGTGCAGTCACTAGATGGGTATCTGTTTCCCTTCCATTTATATCATTGTGTTTAATTATGTGAGGACTGTCAGTGGGGTGTGTTAAATAAATACATATATTCCATGTTATGTGAATTTGAAACGAGAAGTAGTTCAAGAAAACGAATTACTATGTTAAGTTAAGGGAAGGCAGGATACTGTAGTTTCATGTTTATGTTAACTGCTTCATAAAGATACCAATTTCTCAAGACCTTCACGGAAGGTAATTAAGTGTGTGAATAAAATAAATGTTTAGGAGGGGACATATAGTTAGGATCTTCGCATAAACCAGGAGAGTGCTGGCAGACATTTACACAGAGCCCAAACTGTGCAAGCTTCTAGCATTTAGGGGCAGAGTGCTGTCAAATGTTTGGAGATTGACATAATGCTTATGATTTTTCCAATTGTCTACTCCCTCAACAAACAGAAAAATCCTTAGCATAACACCCTTCTCCAGTACTGTGTAAAGTTTTCTCTAACAATTCATCTTCAAAGTGAACAGGAGACAGCAGAGTCCAGCACCTTCTCTTCTTCAGGAGGGGTGAAGTAGCTTATTGGATGAGGTAAGAGCCTGGATGACGGAAGCCACATGGAGGCTTGACTTGTTTTTAAATCCAGGGTCCAAGAGGACCTCGACCTGATTCAGAGCCAGGGGCATCAGGTAAAGCCGAGCTTGCACCTTCAGTGGCTTGCATACCTCTATGGAGAACCCTCAATCCCTCCTGCAGTTTCTTTAAATCCTACTCAAGTTGTGATAATTCAGTCTATTTTTTACTGATCTAGAAAGCAGTAAAGGGCTTGGACCCGAATTTGGCTTTGTGATAGTCGGCCTTGCTTGTTTTGCTCACTGCTCTTTAACTTTGGCATGTCATCTGCAGGCAGCGAGTGAGGTTAGTGTTTGAAGTGGTTGGAGCCAGCAGGGTAAATGGGCGGTGTCAGTGGGGGAGCACCAGTGGTGGAAGAGGGGAAGGAGGTGGAGGACTCCTAAGAAACTATTTGTGCACCTGCACATTTTTTTACACATTAAGCACTGCCACATGACCTGACATTGCCTGATTTGGCTAAGGCCAGGCTGACACCAACTGCAGCATGAGTTCTGCCCTAGAAGAAAAGTCTGGAACCCCAATGATATCACTGTAGTAGATAACAATGGGAAGGTGGTGAGGGAGGGAAGGGACTGATTTTGTACTCAATGTGTACAAAGGCCTCCAGCGACCGTGTTTTGCCTGGTTGGGTATGCACATTCCTCAGTACAATAGTTTGGAAAACCCGCTTGCTGGTTCCATTGAAGACAACTCACCAGAAAACAGAAAGCAGTCTGGGCAGAACTTTGACTGCAGAGGATGCAATAAGAACTAAAACAAACAAAAAAAAGAACGCCACCCTGCTACCACAGGCTGTTCTCTGCTCTACTGGAGAGTGACTCCATATTGAACCTAGAGTGTACTTGCAAAACGCCGACAATAGTGAAGCGTCGTCTAGCTTTCTCACCGACAACAGGTTCAAGTCTATCTCCAAACAACCATAACCAGATCTTGCCATGGAAGCTTTTGTTCTTGTATACTTCCATACCTTTGCATTGCAGCCACAAGAGCTTCACAGCCAGATAACACTGAACACAATAAAAATACCACGTGTTTCCTATAGATTCCCTGACTGGGCGCTGCCTGTACCTCTAGTGACTCCTCCACATTTCCTCCAAACCCTCCAAAAGGTTGTTTCCTTTCGCATTTGGGTCCTTAAAATAGTAACCATTGAAAGCTGTGTTTTGAGCACTCCTCATTAAACATACAGTTATTCCACAATAAATTGTGTTTCTCTAATTATACCCCCTTGTGCTGTTTCTTTACCATGATAAACGAGTGTGGACACTGATTTTATACTGCCTACCATATTCATCATTGTTGTAAGTAAATGGCAGAGACCTGGTACCAAATGTTTATGGTATGAAATATACCATAAATTCTAATTCTTTGAATCATCTATCCAAGACCATCACTAGCCTGCACGGCCTTGTTTCCAAAGGAAATTCTCCATAAGAGTTTAAATCCCAACAAGGTAGGCTAAGCACTCCATCCTTCTGTGCTCAGCAGATAGAGCACCATAAAATGGATAATCAGTCAATCAGGTGGCGTATAAATCGTGACTACTAACCCATAAATTTCTCAAAGTGCCGGGGAGAAGGGGTATGACTACTGGCCCGTATAATAGCAGCACCTGCCATTTACAGCACTCAAAATGGCAGAAGTGAGGTACACAATACTATATAAAAACAACACATTCTTATCAGGTTATTACTTTTCAGGACATTACACCAGACAAAATTATTTTCCTAAGGTTAGTTGATGTCTCAGGTCACAGAGCAGGTGAATATGTGGCCCTACTATACCCTTGACGTCCCGACCAGAAATCTCTGAGTGAGCAACACCCGCAGGAAATTACTGCCCCAGGGTGCCCACTGTCAGTGAAAAAGGCTGACACAATATTTCATTGTATGCTCTCAGAGGTAGTAGAATTTGCATTGCTTTTCCTTTACCCTCCTCAAATACATAAAATGAGCAGTAAATTAATATTAATTTCTCATTTAGGATTTTAGGATATAGTCTTATTCTGGTAGGTGTTCCAGACCCATAATGATCTGGAACGCACATTATGTTGCCTGGAGGAAACCTCAGTTGAAATTCTGCTCTACAGGGTGTATGTCGGATATTTGAAAAACCTAAGATTTGGAGATGACGCACCAACCACAGGGTAGAAGCCACTAGCTTCATTTCCTCCACAGAATATCCCTTTGATGGAGGCATGTATTTAGAGTATTCTGATGCTTATCAAACATTTTCTTAAGAAATGTGGCTTTCAGTTATTATTGAACTAATTGCGAAATTGTTAAAAAAGGGTTCTATTGTGCTTTTCACTGGTATAAACCACAGTACAAGATGATATTCGCAGCAAATGCTGGTCTTTCAGTTCAGCGCCTGGATACCCTCACTGGTGATTAGCCGCGCTACACAAATTCAGATTGATTGGTTAATTGGTGCCATTGTTGTGTTAGTAGCGTGTGGCATTGCCAATGTGAATGTCACCATGGGCCGGGATCCTCCCACTCTTTCTTCTTTTTGGAAACGTGGAAACGGAGAAAGATGCAAGCAGAAATCAGACTCATTTAGTGCCTTATTAAGCAATTCCTTGAGTCTGGAGGAGAAGATCCAACCAGTCTATCAATTTCAACATTTGGACATCATGATTTTAACTTCCTAGAATGGGAACAACCGGTAGGACCCGGGATTACCAGGCCAACCAGGATTGCAAGAATCTATAGATTTTGACACTCAGATTACCCTGAGGTCTGAGGAGATGTTAAATTTGAAGGGTTGAGCCAATGCAGGTAGCAGGTATGTGTTGGGGAAGTTGGTGAGGGCTGTGGCAGGCTGTGGGACTACTTGGAGCTTTAACCCCACTCCTGTGTAAGGGGATACAGTTAGGGTGGGCAACGTCCAAGCACACTACCTCTAGGCCAGAATCTTGGTGGTTTCACTAGGTGTGTTTCTGCACCTGGTGAATGTGGAACCTGTGTTCCTGAACCAGGTCATTTGTGTGCTGAAACACCGGGCGCTCCAGTTGACTCATCGTGAGAGTATCAGTATTTGATGGCATTAGTGAACAGCCAACCATTCAGTTTTCAGAAGTGCACATCTGTGTCATTTGACCCCATAGAAAATGAAGGAGAATTACAGATTTTGCTGGCAAACAGGAAAAGGAATGGGCAGGATATCCAGCTCTCTGAATCTCTGGAATTGAAAGAGGTATGAAGTTATTTAGTGCCCCTATATGCTTGTTTTTGCTTGCATTAGCCATATGCTTGTGTTTGCTTGTGTTGAGTGTTGTTTGCATGCCCTGACATGGTTTGGATTGTGCAAAATTACATTGTCATGCTGTGGTAATGGCACACTCTAAAAGCTTTTCAAACAGTTATGACAAATTAGGCGGCACATTTGTCTGGCAAGTGTGACTGATGGCATGGTTTAAAGTTTGGCAGATGGGTTACTCCATCACAAACATGACCTGTATCCTGTCCACCTTATTACAAGTGCATTATCTTCTATGTATGGTTGCCACCTGACTGGTTTGTTACTGGTCTGATCAGTTTTTAAATGTCCCCGCCAGTACAAGCATTAGGGAAATCACCTAATATTGACATTTGTTCCTCTCATCAGTGCATACTGAAACCAGAAGATATAAGAGGAAAGCACTTTCAAATGTGTTCTAAAGCTCCCTTATTAATCCATGAGTGATAGTTAAAGTAAACCAAAACAGCAAGCCATGTTAAAAATTAACACAGATGGTTTTATATAGAATCCTATTTAGGTACCATGCCCGGGCCATTGTGAAAGCCTAAAACGTGAACAATGACTGGTATTTTTCTCTGGGAAAGGTGGCAGCTGTAGTCCTAAGGCACTTGTAGTAAGGCGGATGGGAAATCTGCCACATTGGTGACGAAGTACCTGTTCGCTACACACTAAATTGGGCCCTTAGAGCACAACTTGCCAATATGTGTTGCTTTGATCTCCAATTCTCTGGTTTCTGTAGGACTTAGTGACATTTATCACTGTCAGTAGATATTAAAAATGCCCCAGCTAAAACATTGTGTCTAAGCAGGTCCACAATGTTGTCCAAAATTTCCGAGCTCTCACTTTGAATTGTGAAATTCTAGCTCCAGAACCCCTTACTAAGCTCTTATTTTATTATGTTTCCTCCAACATAATTGGGACCACATGTCGCAAAATAAATGCTCTCATCTGTATGTGCAATTAGTTTTATAGACACAGGCAGTGGGATGCCAAGAACGTCAGCTGTCCCTGGCCACGTGCCAGGTAGATCCTAATTGAAACATCAAAATAATGTTATTGTTAGTATTTGTGTGATATTTGGCCTGGAATGGTTGCAGAGTTGTGGTTTAATGTCACATGGTGTCATACTAGGACACAGGGGTCTCACTTTAGGGGCCATAGTATTTGGTGCTGGATTACCACCCCGGGAATTCCTTGGCAAGTGTTGCCAGTCAATTCCATGTCGGGCAGGTGGGATTGGGGCATAACACGTAGAGGCGAGTTTGCACTCCCTATGAGTCATTATAAGTTATAGATTTATGATATTTAGCAATTATAACTTCATGACTTGAAATTGGCCTATTCTGCAACCTACAAGTGTGGCTAAGCCATGGATAATCATTTTAGCGATCAGTTTGCTGCTCTACCTCTGGGAGCAGCTGGTTATACTTCAGTCATTCCTTTGATGTAGTGACTTTTATGTTCTAAGCAGTTCTGCCTGAATTACAGTGAGTGAGTTTACGAGTGAGTGCATACATTTCTCCAAGTATGAGATACATGCACGGTGTCGCGTCATATCTAATGCCTACACCATCTCCTAGGTGCTTGGGCACCGATCTCCCGGCCACCATGGAAGGACACTGCCTTAAAATTGTAACACAGGAAGCATCCCAGAAGATAACCTTTCCTTGACCAAAAACATGGAAATATAGTCAAGGTGAGAACCAGAAGCTGAATTTTGAAGCAATTTAATGGTCATCCAGTACCAGCAGAGGTAAGAAATGGAGGAGCAATGTCATAAATCTCCGATAATTATCAGGATAATTCTAGGTAGTCAAAAGCGTCAGCTGCTAAAAGTTATTACATGTCATCCTGCGTCCAGAACTTGACAAAGTCGCAGAAATTTGAATACCCAAATTTTCTAAAAATCAAAAAATTTGTAAAAGAAAATAAATTAGGGAAAATTAGAAACATATTTTTTTGTTGTTGAGAAAATGCCCTATAAAACCAACATTTATAGGAGGATATTTCAGCAAAAAAAGATTTAACAGGAACATTGTCTTGCAAAATCATTTTTGAGGTTTGTTTGGCAGGGTGCAGGGCTTTCACAACTTTGTGAAGTGCTCAAATTGTCCACACTATCAGCCATTCAAATTAAAGCTGTGGTGAGATACGGAGTGGCTGCTTCAAAGCCATTCTGTGTTTCACAGTGCAGGCAGCAACCCAGCAGCACTTTGAAAAGGGGATAGAGAATTTGCCGCAGTACGGAGCAGTGAGTGGCTGCACCAGTCTACACTGGGTTGTCTGGGGCGTCCATGGGACCTCATTTCACCCTTCCAGAAGGCCATCCTTAGGGCATGCACTGACAGTACTCCACCTTTATGTGGTGCACTTTCAATGGGCCTGCTAAGGGCATGTTATAATCTGCTCCCACATCCATTATACAGCGTGGGTGCAGAGTCAAAGTGATTCCCTCATTTGCATATGGCTGCACCCCATGAAAATGAGAGAACACCGTCTGAAAATAGCTCAGACGCTACATATGCAGCAGCGCTATCAGCATTACTGAAGGGGCCGCACAAGCGTCAGTGGCCCTTTCCGTAATTCCGTAGTGCCCTGGGGGTGTAAAAATCAGGCACACATGCCTGTTACCACCACATGGCACTATCTGTAGTAAGGCTTCTGGTGTGCTGAGGGAGTGTCTTTGACACAGAGAATCGACACCTCAGAAAAACTAGTATTTGACTTATTTATTATTATGTTGATGAATTGATTAATGAATTGAGAATTTATATGGGCCTTACTGCGAATTAGCATGTTGCCTAACAATACGTCTGCGTTCAAATGTTACATAGTTGTTTTCAAACATGACATATTTTTATCTTCATAAAACAAAACAACAACAACGGCGGACCTTCTGTGCCGCACCTCATGCCAGTTCCCGTATATGCAAACACTGTGCACACAACCCCTACGCCAGGCGTTGAGTGGCGTTGCTGTGTTCCCAATCAGAAATTCCTATGCCAAATGGGGGTGCACAGCTCAAAAAAGCCCAATAGGCCAATATAGATGGAACATTAACGTCTTTATTTGAAAATATAACTTTTTTTAAAAATTATTAACTTGAGACATTTCAGCCGACGCGTTTTATTCCCATATAGGGAACTTCCTCAGGGCAAACAAAGTTTCACATGTAAACGTACAAATTGAAGAATGAAAATTTCAAAGTAACTGGAGCTTGTTGTCCAAAAACCATCCAAGGAACGATATATTCCTATTAGGTCTTGTTTGGGATCGAATCAAATTTTAATCCGTTGCTCAGGCAAAGTGGAGGGATCCAACTGTAATAAGTGGATCACACCAATAAAAGTCACTGACTTGGAGGAGCTGTAGTGATCACCCAGGCCACTTCAGGCTTGGAGGACGTATTGAGTCAATAAGGCATAGATAAGCCACAACTCAAAGAACAGAGGGGATCTGTAATGAACACCCGGCCACTCCAGGACTGGAAAAATGTGTCAGGTCACTATAGGGACAATGAAGCACAGCTCAATTTGGAAAAAATCTCTTGCAGTTTCTATTAGTCTTCCACGTGTTCTTCAAAGGTGAATTTCCTTAAAACCAAATATATTTCTTCATGGTCCATAAATGTTATTTAAAAGCTAAGTGTGAAGACTTCCTATCAAGCTTCATGTCCGAATAAGTATCGTCTGTCTTCCTCCTATCTTATCTTCATTTTAAGAGTCATCACATACCTTGTTTTTCATATGTGGAACAGAGGTTGGTTACATTGGAATTGACTATTGGAGTTAATACAATACAAATGAAAACACATCTTGAAAAACTTGAAAACAAAAATGTCACCCAATGATGGTTTCCATGTGGCCTGTAATGAATATCTAAATGTGTTAGACAGAATGTTTTTAAAAAAAATTTTTTAGACAGAATGTTACTGTAAATTATGAATAAAAGGATAACTTGTGAGTGTAAACCAAGATACAGCATTTCACGTAAAACAACAGCACTGGTTCTCGTACTGTTTTTATTGAGAGTTTTCAGGATAATGATGTGAGGTTATGCTTTTGCGTCAATGGGAAATTCTATTCACAAGTGATTTATTTTACACTGCAGAGCCCAAAAATGGCAATTTGTGATGACAAATTCTATGCTATGTCAATGTTTTTAACCTTAAAAGGCATATGCACAATTCTGTATAATTAGCTAATGAAGTGGGGTTTCCAAACCTGTAAACACATGAGGAGAGACAAGCATTTAAGATATCCTGGGAGAGGAACCCCCCCATGAGTATGTGAACACCTACGGTATGCTTGCTGGCATTCATATGCCCTTGGTAGGTAGTTGCCCCAACCTGGATGAACGTTCCAAGTGTGCTTGTTATCCTCAGGAATAAGTGTGCTCCCAATCCCTTAATAAGGAAGCTGCTTCACAGGAAAAACATGTCCCCATGGAGAACAAAACCTAAATAGGTGAAACCCCACTCTTTCACCTCCGACTCATAAAATGTTCCAACAAATTGCAATTCCACATGCACACATTCTGCTCATGTCACTAATCCAGGACATATACACATATATTTCCTAGAGTACTCCTTAGATTGAATCTAAATCCCAGAAAAGTTAGAAAGTTGCTCCTAAGTTATGAATAAATCTACCTGTGCACATTTATGATGTTTTCCCCCTTACGTCCTTTATGACTCAGTCCAAGAATTTGAAATTCTTGTCTGTTCACCTCCTTTTGACCCATTTAATAATTTCAAATGCACACATTTTATTTATGTAACTAATCCCTCCCTGAAGATATTTCCATCACAGTACTGTCCACATTTAAGTCTGCAATGCTGTAGTGTACTACTCACAGCAATACTACAGGAGCCTCAACTTGGGACTCACCACTCTTTGCCTCCTTTTATAGCCCTCAGTGAATTCACCGTGGACCTAAAGGACAACCAGAACTCTCTTAAATAAGGATCTCTCTGATCATTCTCTCAAATACAACCCTCCTAACTAACTTTATCCTAATGGCTTCCAGACTATCCTGCTCTCTTCCCACAATTTACTAGTCTGTTGATCGTTTTGTTGTTTATCCAAAGGTCTGTCTCCGTCCTACTCCATATCCACATCACTATAACCTTTCTATAAAAATGTTTAGCTCTTACCCAGTTGAATCCTTCCCTTTATTGACCAAAAGATAGTGCCTTTGTTTCCCTTGCTGTTGCTGTCCCTTGGAACAATTTCAGGAGCATCATGTACGTATGCAGCGCCTTCGCTCCTGCTGCTACCTCCTGCCTTGGAATATGTTTACCATCTGCAGCTTCCAAAGTCTTTTGCCTGTTTAAGGGTATTGAGTCCTTACATTCATTTTCAAGTCTAGCTTCTCACTTGCCCACTTTCATAGTAACAAATATGTTATTCCTATCTGCTGGCAGCATTGCAAATTACTTTGATTAAGAAACAACACCGATGAGATGCGCGAGCGTGTAATCAACATGGCCGCCGCCGTCTGAGCTCCGTCGCGTCGACAGCGGGTTTTTATTAATTACTATGTTTTTTCTGACAAAATTGAAGCGCAAATGAGGTCGCATTAGAAGTAAAGAGGATCCCTACCTTTTGTGAAGTTTTGAGACTTTTCTGCTCTCCGGAAGTGCTGTTTCATGCCCCTTGGCTTCTGCTCTCAGCCTCTCAGCAAGGTACTGCCTGATTTGTATGTCCAGGGGGAGGAGTGTTCATCAGGAAAGGGCCTGGCTTGGGCCTAGCCACACCCACAGTCCTGTATAGCTGCTGCACCAGTGCCGTTAAAGATTATTTCACTGCTTTTTTCATTTCATTGCATTAATATTGCTTATTTGACCTTCAATTCAGTTAATTTGTGTTTTTTTCTCCTCAAAATGGAAAATAAAAATCCAGTCAACAATAAAAGGAGGCAGCAAGTTTCACCTCCCCCAGTTAAATCAAAGGTAGTGGAGTCCTCTGAACCTTCTCTTTCATTAATTTTGGAAGAAATTCAAGCACTTCGTGTTAATACTGAAAATATTGCGTCAGAAGGTAAAAGTGTGCGTAAAGACATGGCTTGTTTATCTATGAAAATTTCTGATAATTCCATCAAAATTCAAGATAATAAAACTAAAGTGGATGCTTTTACACAATTGGTGGCGAAAATACTTCCTATGCATTCTCAGCTTTTGGATATGGAAAATCGCAATAGACAGTACAACCTTCGCATTTTTAATTTGCCTTAAGAAATTGAGGGTTCTAATTGTCATTTATATTTGGAAAATTTGATTCCTTGTCTTTAAAATATCAAGTTTCCAGTAAAATTTGAATTGGATAAAGCCTATAGAATCCCTTCTCATCGCAACCCTCGCCATACTAAACCTAAGCAAATGATATTTAAAGTCCTTCATCATCATCATCATCTAGTTTTGATAAGAAAAGCTGCAAGAGAAATTCCCTCACTGATGGTGAATGGCAGTAACATTTTTATTCATCAAGACTTTGCCAAAGAAACTGTTGCAATACGTAAGGATTTTGCTGCCCTTCGTCCACAGTTAAGAAGTCTTGGATTCAAATATTGACTTTTTGATCCATCTACAATGTGCATATGGAAAGATAACTTCTCCAAATCCTTTTATCGTCCAGAAGAATTGTGACACTTTCTTGATCAACAGGTTCAACATTCAATGGATACTCACGACCCTACTATCTGAGCTTTGCTGACAGATTTATGAGTAATTTATACATTTTTGGGCTCCAGCGGTTCTGGCCATGCTTGTAGAACGTGTGTGCGTTTCACTGTTCCTTTTTTATGTATTTTGTTTGTCTTCTTTCTATGTTTTTCTTTCTCCTTCTCACTTTTATACTTCTTGGAGCTACTTATTTCTTATTATCTTTGCTGTTTCTTCCTAACCTCTTCTTATCTTTCTTTTTCTTCTTTTTCTTTTATGGCTGATATTAAGGTAATTTCATTGAATGTAAAAGGTTTACGTCATCCAGTTAAACATACTAAAATGTTAGATTATTTAGGTAGTTCTAAAGTCGATTTCTGCTTTATACAAGAAACTCATGTTGATGATAAACTTTTAGAATATATGACAAGAAAATGGGTTGACAATATTGTTTCTTCTCCTGCTACTGGCAAGAAAAATGGTGTAGCTATTCTATTTGCGAAGAAATCTCATTGCCAGATTCTGAGTAAGTCAACTGACACAGATGGGAGATATCTAATTGTTAAAGTTTATGACTCTATTTTATGTTTATTAAATGTTTATGGCCCTACTGCAGATGATCCTACATTTTGGAATACTCTTGCCACGGAAGTGTTAAAAATTGTGAATGCCCCTTTAATTGTTGCAGGAGCTTTTAATGTTATCTCCCCTATTAGATAGACTGTCTAGTTCAGATTTTCATCCCCACAAGGTTTATTTAGCTTTTTAATCTTTTCTTCAAACTACTAAATTAGTTGATATTTGGCGTCTCCATTTCCCTACAGAAAAACATTTTGCTTTCTTTTCAAACCCTCATAATTCCCACTCTAGAATTTATTATATATTGGTCACAAGGCAACTTATTAATTCTATAAAAACACCAATGATTGGAAATATTGATGTCTCTGATCATGCTATGATTTCCTGTATTGTAAAATTTAAATTCATAATTTACTAAACAATCTAGATGGAGAATGAATACCGGAATAGCTCTAAATGATCATAATAAACCTAAACTTCCATCTGCCATTCATGATTATTTTCAACTGAATCCTGAAGGTTCTACGTCTATGGTTAACAGATGGGATGCTTTTAAAGCATTTATTAGAGGAGTTACTATTTCTATTATGGCCCATGAAAATAAGACTTTTAATGCTAATATTAAATGTCTAGAGAAACAAATAGGGAAAATACGAAAGACTCTTTATTACATCTAGTGATCCACAATACAGAGTTAACTGCCTGATTCATGAAGCAAAATTGCACTCGCAAAGGGCAAGATTCTCAGAATCTTGCCTTTTGCGAGTGCAATTTTGGCATTTGGGATTCACAATCCCAAATGCAAAAATCGCTAATGAGGAATTAGCAAATATGCGAGGATTAGCATTTAAGGAATCTCTATTAGAGATTCCTTAAATGCTATTCATGACACTTGCAAAAATTGCGATTTAGCAAAATTGGGCCGCTATTTACCGAGAGGTCAGACCTCTCGGTAAATAGCAAAAACATAGAAAAATGCTTTTAAAAGCATTTTTCTAAGTTGCATGTTGCACACACACATGTCCTTTGGACATGTGTGTGCGCAACACCTGTTCAAATGTGCATTTTAGGGGTGCTACAGGGTGTCCTTTGGACACCCCTGGCACCCTTAAAATCGCTATCTGATTTGCGAGTAGCTCCGTTATGAATTTAATATGATTCTTAGTAAGAGGGCTGGCATTCAACTCTCTAAAGCTAAAGCTTAGTTTAGTTTTAATGCAAACAAATCTGGGAGACTCTTGACGAACAATCTCCGTATTAAGAAAGATAAAACTAAAATTACTTCTATATATAACCCTAATGGTAAATTTGCTTTGTCTCATAAGGATATCGTTAACAAATGTTTTGATTTCTACTCTAAATTGTATAATAAACCTGATTTTAATGATGAGTCTTTGGTGGATTCCTTCCTATCTGCCTGTAATCTACCTAGGATTTCTCATTCAGACAAACTTGAATTGGATTTACCTAATACTCAGGATGAAATTTATTCTGCTATAAAATATCTTAAACTAAAGAAGTCCCCGGGTTCTGATGGTTTACCTGCAGAGTTTAATAAAGAATTTCTATCTCAACTCTCCCCTTTTTTACTTCAACTTTTTACATTGTTTGGATCTTCAGGTATCACATCTGGTTCTTTTACTGTGCTTTAAATATTGTTCTTCCTACCCCAGACAAAGATCCCACTCTTGTTTCTAATTATCGTCCTATTTCTTTAATAAATCAAGATTGTAAATTATATGCTAAAATATTGGCCACACGATTATCCCCTGTATTAGACTCTATCATAATTCCAGATCAATCTGGGTTTATGTCATTGAACAAGGACATAAGTTGTCTAGCCCTTCAGGTGTCATGGCTTTGGATGCAGAAAAAGCCATTGATAAAATTAATTGGCAAATTTTATTTCTTACTTTATCGTCCTTTAATTTTGGGGATGCTTTTATCCGCATGATTTCAGCTTTATATTTCGCCCCTACTGTTCGGTTAAAAAATTAATGGCCAAGTTTTGAATCAATTCTCCCTTTCAGAGGTACTCGTCAGGGATGTCCCCTTTCTCCACTATTGTTTTTACTTGGTATTGAACCCTTTCTTACTTCAATAAGAAATTGTGATGCTACTGAAGGAATTATTGTTAATGATGTTCTTGTTAAGACTTAAGCTTATGCTGATGATATACTTTTATTTATCAGTGATCCTTCCTCTTCGTTTCCATCATTTGTAGAAATATTAAAACAATACTCTAAGGTGTCTGGATATACATTAAACACCAACAAAACTGAATTTTTCCCTTTAAATGTCCATTGTACTCCTGATATGATTCCCATGAATGACATTATTTGGCAAAAGAACACATTGAAATATCTGGGTATTTTATTCTCTTCTTCTTTAAAATCAACATTAACTTTAAACAGTGATTCTGTTTTAAATTATATTAAACACAAAACGTCTAAATGGTCTTCATTACATCTTTCCTGGTGGGGTAGAATGGAATCTATTAAAAATGAATGCGGCTCCTAAGATCTTTTACACCCTTTCCATGATTCCTATTCAATTTCCTTTAAAATGTTATAAAGATGTTGATAAACTTCTTTCCAAATTTCTTTGGAATAACAAAGCACACCGCATTAGTTATCCTAAATTAAAAATCTCTGAAGGTAATGCTGGTTTTGGTATCCCAGATTTCCTTCTTTATCACAAGGCGTTTATTTTAAAACAGAGTGCCATACGGTTTAATCATTTATTTTTTTTATAACCCACCTTCATGGTTTCTGATTGAAAAATCTATTATGGCACCCTTTCCATTGCCCATTCTGTTAACGATATCTAATAAATCTGCATTTTTTCATAAATCTATTATCCTCAAATCTACAAAAATGATCTTCAATTATTTAGATTCATTATTTCAATCCCCCTCGTGTAGTACTGATGACTTATCTTTATGGCATAGCAATGTTATTAAACTGAATAGAAATGTTAGTTTTTGGCTTTCATGGATAAATGCTGGTATTTTTTATCTTAAATTTTTTTATTCTAGTAATACTTTTGTGCCGTTTGAGATTTTACAAGCAAGATTTGGTTTAGCTAATACTGAACTTATCAAATATGAATTTTTATGTAATTCAATTTTAGACTCTTTTTCAGAAGCTCTTCCAACTAATATTCAAGATGATTTGTCTATTTTTATTCAAACTATATCAATGAATGCCCATGGTGTTTCTCTTTTATATAAAAAATTGTCCAATACTTTAGGAAGTAATATACCTATGATTTCAACGTTTTGGAATAATGAACTGTTGATTTCCTTGTCTACTGATATTTGAGAACAGATTTGGCTTATTATTATATCTGGATGGCTACCTGTTTCCTTATGTGAAACCAATTTGTATATTTTATTTAACTGCTTATGGATTCCACAGTGTTTATTTAAAGCTAAACTCCTTCAATCTGATCTAAGTTGGCATTGTAATTTGCACCCTGGATCACTACGACATATGCTCTTTACTTGTCCTTCAATTTGTAAATTTTGGTTTGAGGTTTGGAATATTATTAAGAAGATTTTGAATATTCAGGAAGACTTATCTTATCAAATGTTAATATGTAAATCTGTTGTGTTATTAAAGGATTTAACTGATCTGGAATGTAAGCTTTTTAATTTCTTAATTTCAGCTGCGATAAAATCCATTACTTTTTGTTGGAAAGATGTTTCAAAATGATCAGTTGATGCATGGGGGTCTTGGGTTATTTTTACAAGAAGAGGTGCTCAATTATCTTTATCTGGGGTTTCTCATAATTCTATTTCTTATCATTCCTTTTGGATTCCTGTTGATATTTATTTATCTAATTAATGAAATATTTATTGCTTATTCCCCCTTTTCTGCTCCTTTAATGTAGGAATTGTTAATGCATAGTATCTCTTTTTTACACATTTATTATACTTAGATATGTCTTGATTCCCCTCTCTCTCTCTCCCCTTATTTATATATATGTTTACGTCAAATTTTATCCATACTGAATTGAATTCGACTAAGGGCTTTCATTCATATTTTTGGGGGGATTTTCATATGATATTCTTTTTTTGTAGGTCTTGATTATTGTTTTGTTTCTTATAATGATCTTCATTAAAATATTTTGAACTCATAAGAAACAACACATCTCCAGAAACACTGTCAGCCTCTTCCTCTCACATAATGCTAACCTCTTCTTTAAAGTGTGTACTGTTTCATTCCTTTCACACTACCAGGCCTATAGAATGGATCCCCAGTCTATAAACAGCAAACTCATCCTTACTGCCTCAGCCCTTTTCACTCTCACATAATTAAACACCCTGCTTCTCTATTCCCCTTCTTTTATACAAAGCTCTTCTATGAAACTCCCCACTGCTACAATCTGGCCTTTTTCAATTGATACCTTTGGAGACAGCTGCCACATTTATGTTTAATTCTCTTACCTTCTCCTCCATCACTTTCAACACAGTCAAACCCTCGAAAAAGGCTGCCAACCAGGGTCTTGCAGGCATTGCTGGCACTGCACTGGAGTGGTTTGTATCATGACTCTAACAACTCATTTCTGTGGTGTTTCTCATCACTCTTTTTGCCCACTTGCCTGAAATTTTGAGTTACCCTGGACGAAGAACTAGACCTGCTGCTATTGTCCCTACACAACACTACTCTTGGCAGCATCATTGTCAAGGGAAGTGTTCATTTTGTAGCGTTGCTCTGGATGCTCCTACCATTTTTCCACTCTGTGTTACTCAGTTCTTCTCATTTTCGTCCTTCAAAATGACCTCTCTGCCATCTTCTTGGCCATCAGGCACTGGTTGATCCTCTGCTGCCCCATGCTCAACTTAACAAAACTTAGGTATTGTCCCTTCCAGTTTCCTCTTCTTCCATGATCAGGCCCTTTCTAATACTTTTCCCGTAGCAGACTTCATAGTGTCTAATTAAACTCCTGAATACAAGAAGCAACGTTTGCCTCTACCAGTGATACACAGCATCTGAAAATAAGAATAACCTGTTAACACCACACCTTGTGAGAAACCAGGGCTTTTTGCAGTGCCCCCCACCACTTTATGCCCCCATTTTGACTGCTGGATACTGGTTTGCTGATTCTGATTGTGCCCAATGCTCTGCTAACCAGACCCAAGGCCTGTGCCTTCTGTAAAGGATACATGGTAATTAGGTATAGTTACAATTGGTACTGACAACCTACCTGGACGTCCCTAGTATATTGCATGGCATGTGGGTTTAAAGGCTCAGTAAATTTAATGCATTTAAGTGTGCACTGCTATGTGGTCTGCTGTCATGTTAAAAGTCGTCCTCACTTTGCAGGCTGCTTTTAAATAAAAATTATATGCACATTCGTCTTACTTCCAAAGTCTTAATCTACCTTATTTCTACATGTAAGTCACCAATAAGGTGCCCCAGGGATATAGGCCCACATGCATCAATCTCGGCTTTTGCGATTTCTAAATTGCGATAAAAAGCGATTCGCAATTTAGAAATCGCAAAAGCCTATGCATGATTATTTTTTAAATATTTTTGCAATTCGGTAGAAATCGCTATTTCTACCGAATCGCATAAAAAATGCAATTTTGAAATTGCGAATTCGCAATTCCCATTCATTCCTATGGGCCAAAAGGCCCATAGGAATGAATAGGAATTGCGAATTCGCAATTTCAAAATCGCAAATCCTGATTGCATTTCAAGGGTGGTGAGGGGGGTTCAAATGAACCCCCCCTGCACCCCTGAAATGTATTTTTCGCATCATGTTGCACACACACATGTCCTAAGGACATGTGTGTCCGTAACATGAATGCTTTTAAAATGGGTTTTCTGTGTTAATAACACTTTTTGCAAATTTACCGAGTAGTTCAACTACTCGGTAAATGTGTCCCTCTAATTGCGAATTCGCAATTTCAAAAGTATTCATGCATTGCTTTTAAGAAATCGCAAATTTGCGATTTCTTAAAAGCAATCGCATTTTTGGAAATCGCAAAAATGTTGTGATTTCAAAAAATGCGTGATGCATTCCAAAAAGCATTTTTGGAATCGCAAACGGCCGATTTTAAGGAATCGCACCGTTTGCGACTCCAAAAATGAATGATGCATGTGGGCCAGAGTGCCTTGTAACTATATGCAGGGACATTATAAAAAATCTTTTATAAGCCGTAGTTAAGGAAAAACTGCCAATTTTGTGTTTCCCCATTGTAGGTCATTAGCTCGATAAGCTAACATGGGAAGGCTTTATTGAACTTTAATAGAGTCTAACTATTGACAGGAATGAGCTAAAATGTCAAAGTAATAGTTGGGATGAATCCAACCACTTATAAAGGTTAGAATTATCATAATTATGACCAGCTGCGTTCCTTGCAGGTAACAGCGGTGGGTGATGGGTCAGGGTAGGGGGGATTCCGAAGGACAATGCCAAGGGAAAACAAATTATTTAATTAATTTCCCCTCTGCATCGTCCCTCGAAATCCCCCTCCACAAGGCCCCACCACCCCACCACTGTTACCTGCAAGGACCGTAGCTGATTATGACAGAAAAGAAGTTATCAAACTTGCTTTTCTGGTGTGGCAAAATCAAGCCTCCTAGCAGCCGCTCCGATTGACCAGCCTTTGACAGGCTGAACCAAACTGCTCCATTGAGGAGTGGAGTGGCCTGCATTGAGGCAAATGAGATATCTGGTGGGAGGAGAACTGCTGCTGCCAAGCATAGGACAGGAAGGGGGGGGTAGCCAAACTGGTCTAAAAAGAAGTATTGCCACTAGGACAGGACCTAGGCCCACTATCACTTCCTGCACCCACAGCCAGATGGGAGCCCCTGTAATTGAATTAGCAGAGGAGTAATAGAAGGGGAGTGTTAGGGAAAGTTAGCAAAACGTATGGGTTGAGTTAACCAGACCTTAAATTCTAGGAGAGATTTTCTCCATTTTGGATTTTGACAAACAGTGCTTTTTGGGACATAAATATGCCACACTTGGGAAGAAGTTATCATACCTGAGGGCGGCACTCTGTACCCCACTGGTCAGCGGTGCTCCCTTTCTTGTCACCCCAGGAGCATGGATAAATATCGGAGAGATGCCCAGCAACCCACATCCCTGCCATGAAACTACAAGAAGACGGACAGCCCTGTTAGACCCTTGGGCTGCACAAGAGAAGACTGCACTCATAAGGGCTGCACTTGCTGCACACTTTGGTCTTTAGCCCAAAAAGGACTTTGCATGCTGTGAAAGTTGGAGTGGACTCCCTGAAAGCAACAGTTCAAAAGAACTCCACCTGAATTATCTCCACCAAGAAGAATCGAGCTGGCGAGTCTCAACTGGACTCATAAAGATTTGGCCAGGTACATTGTGGGAATTGCAGTCCCAACATCCCAAGGAGCAACTCAGAGATTCTCAAACCTTGGATTGGTGTTGTGGACACTTTGGAACCCCAAACGGACCTTCTGGAGGCATCCCCAGAGGTTTGAGATCATTTGGAGCATTTTGACCTAAAAGCTCCATAAGTTGACCAACCCGATCCAGCCTGAATTTCAGATTTTCCCAGCTGAAGCGCTGGAGCTCTTCGTTGTCATTGACGAAACGTCTAGGAATCGACCAAGGCATCCAGCTGAAGCAAGCCGCTGTCTAACCTAAAACCAATCTGCAGAGGAGACCCGCTCGACATTGAGAGAAAAAAAGCTCAAAAAAAGTGACTAAGTCCGAAGGTAAAAACTTGACCAGACCATACCGCTCACTGTATCTGGCCCACGCTCTAGTGCGGTCAGCCTGAAACTTGGACTCTGTCCGGGTCAAGATCGACCAGATGTCCCAAGTTGGCGCTTTTTGGCTTTTAAGCACTAGAAAGTGTTTATTCTTTGAGAACTCTTATCTCCAGTTCCCTACATTGGATGTTTGTTGTTTTGGTGTTATTTAATCATACAAATATAGGCTATTTTTGTAAATTGATGCTGGATTTTTATTGTTTGTTATGTCTTCCTTATTTAATGTATTGATGTTTTAAATGCTTTACACACCTGTCTCCTATGTTAAGCCTTCATGCGCGCAGTCAGCTACCAAGGGTTGAGCAAGGGAATAATTTATTGAGACTTTGATTGGGCACCATATCGCGATTGTGGACTTATTATTAGTGGTAGGTACCAATCTGCACCTGCCAATAGACCACCTTCCAGCACACCTCCAGTTACAGACCTCCAGGCTATTGATATTCACTCTAAGATAAATAAATTTGATTAATGTCATGGTATCATAAACACCTGATACTTCCCCGTGGTTTAGATTAGTCCAATTAGCCCATCTGTGGAACACGTTCTCCAACCAACTGCAAGCAGCCTTTTCCTTCCGGGAGTTGAAGCAGAACTGCAAAAACCATCTTTTTATGACTTGAAAACTGAGGAGCTCTCGCCACCTCCCACCCTCATGTTTCTGGAATGCCTATTGTGTGACTGAACACTGCATCGAATCTCACTCTAGATTGAAAGAGTTGCTCTCATTCCAAGGCACCAGCCATTCATTTATTGCATACCTTAATTTTACAGAAAACAGCCAACATATGATTTATCTCACAGATGACAGGCAAGCACCAGAGTCATAGCATAATTTAATTGATGAATTTTGAGTGCCCCTCAATCTAGTGTATGAATTTCTCAAACAGTGATGATCTTGACAACAAATTAGTGGATGCGAGCACCCAGTGTTCAATCAAAATTCTATTTTTGACTCTTATAAGACGTGGGGTCTGAGCCACAGTTACCAATCATTTGAAAATTCTTATTTGTTTTGCTCTCAATCCTTGACTTTCCCCAGTACCATGACATAAATATAGGCACTTGTATTTCTCTTTATGTCTTCATCTGTGCCTGGCTGCTCATCATAGTCAAGTTGTAGCACTTCACAGCTGTAACCATGCCCAATGAAAATTACCTTGTCAACCACCACAATGATGTGCACTGTCCTTCTGTTTACAGGGCTTATCATCTCAATAAAATACAGTAACAGCTACAGGACAAAAAAACAGGTTTCCTCTGCCTTGTGGGAACCACATGTTTGCTCTTCATCAGAGTAGCTTCCAACAGCCTCTTCCTTCCTCCAGCATGTGGTTCCAATTACATGATATCTGAGCTTTTTGTGGTTTTGTGATTTTAAAGGATCTGGTTTTGAAAATGACCACACTCTCTGTTGCGGCTGATCTGTGTGAGCTGGGAAGTAAGCCTTGCACATAGCAGTGGAAACCCCAATGTGTTTTCTGGTATCCTACCAAGGTCTTAAAAAGTCATAATGAAATCACTAAAAACCGCAAGCCCCATAACAAGCCCATGTGTTACACCGCAAAACATTGCATAAGATTATGAGTTCATTTTCTCCTCAATCAAAGGTTGAAAATGCACTGTGCTAATTCCCAAATGTGGGGTTCAGGTGACTTGGAAAGTTTAGAGCGCTGCATTGCAGTGTGCACCCTGCCCTCCAGGACAGCCAAAACTCATCAGCCCAAAGTGGCTTAGAAATGAACGGCATTAAGAAACTTGTTAACTGTATGAAGTGACTTGGTGGTTTTGTGGCTGTTTTATTGGACATATGTCCACTTCCTGCAATCTGAAGTACAGCAGGTAAAGTTTGAACCTTTAATTAAAGTCTTGGCAGCCAGTCGATTCTGTTCGTAGGTCATATTATGCAAAACTGGATGAGAATGTTGGACGCAAAGGGTCTATTTCACAAAGCCATTTATGTGTGTAAATTCATCTTGCACATGCAATTGTCTTACTTCATTAAAGATAAACTTGCACTCTTACTCCAATTTACTCATGCCCAATTGAATCCTGAGATATTAACCATAAATAATTCCAATTGCAGAGACAAGTAGTAACCTTGCACATTAGGGTGATTATTCGGCCTGGTCCATGAACTCCTCTCCGTTCGCGGAGTATGCAGAGTTTTCTGCACTCCACAGAGCGCACAGAGTTCCCAAAAACACCGCTCCGCAGAGCAGAGTTTTTCCTCGCTCGCCAACCTTAAGTTGGTGAACGCAAACGAGGAAAATCCAACGCTAGAGTACCGCCTCATGAGATTTTTCAAAGTGGGCAGTCGCAGATGGTCGCGACATTTCACATTGAGAAACCTTCCTTTCATTTTGAGTAAGCTGCCGTTCGAGTAGAGCATCTACTCGAGCATCAGAAAGAAACTGCGCCCACTTGCTTGGTGCCATTCGCGCTGATTTTCCAGTGTGGGACAAACACCCGGCCCTAAAAATAAGCGCGAATGACGCAACCTAACGCACTCGGCCGCTTGTGAAACTCTACGTAGCGCAGTAGAGTTTTTTGGTCACTGAACTCCATCCAGGCCTAGTGATTATGGGTTTTTTGACAAACTTGTTCCTGACTCATTCCCAGCCCAAAAGCGGTTGGAGTTTTACTACTGAGACGGGCAAGCATAGCCCATTACTGGGGTGAGAATGGTATCACAATATTCCCAAAACTATTGTTGGTGTGAACGAAGCGGTTTCTCCATGGGAAATGGTTTTCCCATAAAAAAAATAAAAACGTGTAATTGCACAAATCCAAAGAGCTTTTCTTGTGTACAATATTCAGACAAGTATATATTGTGCAGGTAGAATGCTCCTTGAATATTTGCACATGCAAGTACACAAATGTTTTCCAGGAGTATGTCTAGAAATCTGTTACTGTCTCAAGTTTTCATGTGCCTTCTGGCAAAGCTATGTGAATCTCTTAAATTCAGAAATCTGCATTGAACTTCATAAATCTGTGGGTTCAGATTTCTGATTTATCAATGGATCTGGCCACATGTTGTTACTTTATCTTTTTGGAGTGACTATTTACCAAGATGGCCCAGTTTCCTAGAGGAAAAACAGTCTATGAAAAAATGTAGCTTGTGTTGAAACAATTGGGTCCTGATGATGATCTTACCCAAGACACTGTGGTATAACAGTATCTAGAGCTCCTTCCAGAAAGGTTGCGTGTTGGCAATGATAAATCAGGGAGACAGCGTCTATGATCATCACTACAAATTTAATATTGTATAATAAACTAAATCCTGAGAGTTTTAACTTAAATTTGCACTTTCAAAATAGGAGTATCAACCGAGACGTTTTCACCCAAAAATTCGAAATCTTGTGATATTTGACAAAAATAAAGGTGTAGGTATGGAATATCAAATGTGAACTATTGCGAAACCAAATATCATAGAAAAATGTCGATACCGAAATATTGACGGGCAAGTATGTGTAAGATGAGTGTAATTAACTCCACAAATATGTACTTTGAAGATAAAAAAATATGTTCAAGGTACCTAGATGTGGAATTAATAATAGTCAGTCTATTCTTGCCTTTATGCATTTACCTATTCGATATGTGTTCCTCATTATTGTGGCTTCGATATTCCAGACTACAACAGCTGCGGCCTGTGCAGGTAAGAGCGGTGGAGTCGGGGGGGAGGGGGGGATTTCGACAGACTAGGGAACATAAATTATTTTTTTATTTTCCCTCGTCGTCTGTCGATATCCCCCATCCCCCATCCACCCGGCACTATTGCTTTTACCTGCCCGGCTGGACTACAACCGTAAATAAATATTCAAAGAATCAACTGATTGAAAATAAGTAATTGATTGGCAAAAGGAACAAAATGACTCACAAGAAAAAAGTAATGTCCTGACCACAAAATTAAATGTTTCATAAAAATGATTGGGGGAAGCGATAAACAGTCTGTTATTCTAAGTTCTGTTAAAAATCATTTTGTTGTGAATGAGCAGCGTTGTGCGTTTTTATAAAGATGATAGGTAATTTGCTCCAGGAAATATTCTGGTTAGTCAGTTATTATTCCCGGTGCTTAATTTGAGGGGCAGAGAGGCCCTGGTGGTGGATTAAGGTGGCATGAGGTGGAATCAAGGCTACACAACCTTGTTACTTGGCACGCTGGCATGCAATAGCAGCTTCCACGGGCTTCTGAGCAAAACTTTGGGTCACTGCACTTTTTCTTTTACAAAATAAGCCCTGATTATTCCTTCATCCACCTTTTTCATCCAGTAATTAGTTCCATCCAGGGGGTACTTAATCTACACCTATGAGCCCCATGAGAGGTGCCTAGGCTTTGATCATTGCCAGCAGGAGTGGCTGTGTGCCAGTAGCCATGCAGTTGAAGGACTGGGAGGCCTGTTAAGATTAAACAGTAATTGGCCAAAATAAGCAAGTAGTCATGTCATGCGACTGCCCCAACATCTAACCATCTAGAAGAACACTGCAATTTTACAAATGAGAAACATCTCTGCATGCACAAAAACCTCAATTCCTTAAACACACATTGACATCATGGCAACATCTAAATCATGTTATAATAGTGTTTACCTGCTCAGAAACACCTTATTTGTGATTGATGCAACACACAAGACTGTCATAAATAAAGGCATGTACAAATTAGTACGAACAACAACAAAATATGATGAACAACTTATGCAGTTGGAAAAGAATCCTTCCATGCCTTTAGAAACCAAAGACACCTAAACCATATAAATGCCACCAGAACTGAATGTCTGCATTCACCTCATCTAACCGATTCAACCTGAAACTACAACAAGCACAATTGACCAGAAGCCAACCACCACAATTACAGAGCAGGTAATGCATGCAGTGGAACCCAGTGATTGCTTCCTGTGAGAAGAGATTCACCACATGGAAATGCAACAACGGTTTGCACATATTGAAATCTACTAGATGAGGAAAAGACACAAAAGAGAAGTAGCAGAACAAAGTAAAAATGATGTGAGACTTTGCAGAGGAGCAGTGAAGGTTTTGCAGGGCTCAGGTCAGAAAATGTGATGCGGGTCCATACTCTGGTTTGATGGCTAGACAATTAAATCTTCTGAGAATCATTAACATTAAGGAGATGCTTGAGACAGTAATCTCATTTAAAGGCATATTCAAAAGCCAAAGTACTCATTGCAGAAAGGAAATGTTAGATACTTAGGGGAATTAGCATTATCAAGTCATAAAGCTCACATAGCTGACCCTCTCTAAGTTGAAGCCTCTCAGCAAACTGGCATAGATTCTGCTCTTTAACACCTTGGCTGCTAGGCGTTTTCCCCCCCATGTGCTGGAAATTGCTTTATTACTTTATTTATGACGAGCTCAGCTCGTCATCAGCACAGCTCCACTGTGCCTCATGACGAGCTGAGCTCGTCATGAGCATCGAAAGGGTTAAGAAACCCTAGTACTTAATTGTCAACATAGGCACTTATGGCACTCTGCCATCTGATGGCGCTGTTTGATTTGGAGATGAGCACAACATTGATTTACTAATTAAATATACATTAGAAAAGACCACTACCTGCAGCCAAAGCTATTCTTCTAGCTCTGCGCCTGGAACAGTCTCGATACCATTCACTTGTAGGAGTGTGATGGTTAGTAGTTGTGTTGGTACTGCCATTGGCATCTCTGGCAGGGGCAGTGGATGGTACGAGCTGCAGTAGCGAGGTCCCTGATATTTTTTTTTTTTTTTTATTTTTTTTTTACAAATGAAGCCGTAGGCTGTACAAATGTGTTACTTTTCGATAGCAGCCAATCAGATTATTAGTTCACAAATATCGAGAGAATTCAAGATGTCAAGCTCTTTCGAAGCACATTGTTGTGATGGAAGTATTATTAAAAAAGTAGTAATTAAGGAGTAGTACAAGAGTAAATTACAGAAAATTATTTTCTAAACAGATGCATTAATTTATTTCCAAAATAAGAGGAAACATCCCCCAAGGAGGAATCCTTAGCTAATCAGCTCTCTTTTGAGCACAATATTTAATATGCACTTGTTGTTTCACACAAAATAATATTAAACTAAGTTTTCACACTTTTATTTAATGCTGAGAAATATGCAGTGTTTGCAGAGGAGGCAGAGATTACTCAAGTCTCCCATCATCCATTTGAAGGCACCTCCCAGGTAGTATTTTATTATTGCGTTTGAAGAGATTTGATATGTGATACGTTTAGCTTCGTACACGGCGCCTGCTTTAGCTCTGCATGGCCCACATTAAGAAGATGTCTACATCCAGTCACACTAACGCTAAGGACGGCTCTCTCTCGCCCTCAGAGTTCATCTGCAGCAGGAGAGCAACTTCCTCCTCTAGCTGCCTATCTTAAAGGAGGTCTCACGCAAAATTAGATGAACACTAATTATCAAGTAACTGCTTGTGAACTTTCAAAGTGGTGCAATATGTTGATGGTCAGAATGTCACTGAGCTAGTAAATTAAGTGAGCAATGCTGAGTCATTCAAAGAGAGTAGGAAAAGGGGGCGGTTTCGATGCTGGTATTGTTTGCCACACTAGAGTAACTACTTCCTGTGCTCTTTGTTGGGGTTCTCACCAAGAACACTTTAAAGAAATGTTATTGGGTCCTCAGATAGCAGAGGCTTTGAAAAGGTGTCAAACGTCTCCTTAACTCCTTGCATAAATGACAACTTAAATATTAGATGCAAAGAAATAATGCAAATACACTGATTTTACTTAAACATCAACATATCATTTTCATAAAATACTCTGTCCCATAGTAACCTCATAATTCTAGTTTTAATGTTTGATAAATAAATAGATTCTTCTAATGAATCTTTTTTATCATGTTCTGAAATTGCACCCATTTTGCCTTGAAACGCCATTGTTTAATTTGTGCTCCAAAAATACTTTCTCAAACATCAGCTTACCATTTTCTAAAATTGCTCATATTCTGCACTAAAACACTAGCTTTTCTATATCAAGCAAATAAATCTGCTGATCCTGAAAAGTCATCTTGACATTTCTTCAAACCACGCACGCTACACCCGGCTTTGCAACACCTTTTTATTTTCTGTAAATATCTCGTCTCCCCTGAATAAAAGCTTGCTGTTTTTTGAAGCAACCCTTTTTCTCACCATAAAGCAGATTAAAAATTTTACTAAATCGATGTTATGATCTTAAACCCCATCTTATCATTTGTCTCAAATACCCGCATTGACCTCCAGCCTACATGGGCAGATACTTCTCCACATGCCCATTTGTGACCTTTACTTCCTAAACATTCCAATCAAATCTCTAGGAGGCACAGCAGGTGGTAGAGGACACTCACTGTCATGTTTGCACCAGCCTTTTGTTCCTTCTGCAGACAGAACTCACCAGAGAGAGGCCTTGGCTCTGCGGAGGAAGCGTCGGGTCCTTTAGTTCCATCACCAGATTCTAAGGTTGTGAGCTTATGAGCAGGAAGGATTCCCCATTTTCTTCACTAGGGCTGAGGGTTGGCATTGGTGTGCTTCTGGAGGGTTTCTAGGGGCTGAGTGTTATAGGTAGAACTAATATTGTACGAAGAATCAGAGATGGCGTATCAGTCAAGGGCTGAATGTTTGGCATTCGATCCCGCTTCTCGTGCCTATCGGACAAGGACAACACCATTTTCTAGTGATGATGGGTGTTGTGAGAGTTATATTTGTTCAAAACCGACTGGTCGCCACAGTTTCTGCTGCCAGAGCTTCCTTCTCTCTAATATGGTGTTCAATCTTCTCCCTATAAAATATTTCCTGTTCTACTTCTTATATAAGATAGCCTAAAGCTCAAATAGATTTATTAAATCCTGTGTTTTTATTTCCCTATTTTCTGTTGCCTTTATCACCACCTTGCATACTTTTGATAGCTGAATGTCGCTCCTTTTTCCTGCAGATGTTTTCCCTGTTAGGTTCTTCAGTCTTGTACTTTATGAAAGACTTGTTCTTTACACTGATCCTGGGGAGTTTTGGTGCCTTGCTGCCTTGAAGCTCTTCAGCTTCAATCAAGAACTATCTATACTGCCAATGAATATTTTCTGACTTTTCCTCCTGACTAGGACCCTCCTATGGAAGCACATAACAACTTCATGTGTTTGTTAAGTGCAGGTGGGACTGTTTCTATTGGAAGAAATTGCAATTTCTTTGGAAAATTCAGGCTCGTAGCTTGGTCGATGAGATTGGTGGAGGTGCGAGCTTCAGATCAAACAATCATATGGGCATATAATGTTAAAAATACATTATGTGACAAGGAGAGCGCATGATAGAGGCTTAAGGGGCAGTGGAAAGGGAGAGGAATGTTGATTGGTAACCTACTAAGTTAGCGGAAACACAATATTTTGTAAAAGTAACCAACATTTTTGAAGATGTTTCAAAACAGAGAGAGGTAGAATGTGTATGTGTTTTTGTCTGTGCCTATGTAACAATCCCTGACGAAATCCGACAGACACTTCACCATATCCAAGCATTCATACTCAAAAATGTATCCAAAAAGACATTAATTAGGGGGTGTAAGACCAGAAACACACTCCCTGAAGCTACGCCCGTGGGGAATTTACAAGAGTAACCAATATAGTCCTTCAGAGCACCCATTCATTGACATATTTTTCAAATGGCTACTGCGGGCCTGAGACATGCATGTATCCTACCAGTGGCCACCTGGCACTGGTGGGGATCACCTGGCATCAGGGATGCCAACCTTATATCAGGGGTAGCCACCCTATTTTAAAGATGGCCAGCAGATGCCTGTGGTGGCCAGAAAACAACCGGGATCACACATATGTTACTGTGGGTGCCACCAGTTGTCATGATGATAGGGATGATATGCCTCCTTTATGCAGTGTCACCATTTTATATCATTGAGGCCCATATAATTCCAGAGGTTTCTGACACATACTAGTGGGGTAGATGGTAGGTGTGTCAGGTGCCTGCCTACAATATGTTAGGGAGGGCATTGGTGGCTATCAGATACTGAGGATGTGATAATCACCTTAAGTCGCTGAAATACCCACCTTTAATGAGAAATCTCACATAGATGTCAGCATCGCTGAAATGTATGCTTGCCTTATACCAAGAATAACTCTCTCACTCTGCAGTAAGCAACCAGTTGCCAGGGTTACCCATCATATGCCATTTTGGCCACCAGATTTCTGGGATGCCATACTATGCCATGGATCCCTCCTTTCGTAAGGAATCTTCACCCTTGCGCCAGGGATGGCCATCCGAATCCATGGGTGCCCAATGAATGACAGAGCTCTCCCTAATCATCCACACACATAGCCCCACGTATACACACAAATACACACAAGCGGACACAGAGGAAGACACAAGCAGATAAACACTTGCATGCCTCCAGACATCCACACACATACATATATGCAAATACACATATACACACATAAACACATACATACACACACGAAATCCCATGTGTTTGCAGTTACCTGTGGGGGCTGATATTTAGCTTCTTTAGTATTCTCGTGCTTTTTCTTGAAATTCTATATGGCCTTGTCAAGTGCTGGCAGTGGGAGTCATTTAAACCGGATTTACTTGTTTCTTTCACCAGTGCCAAGTTTCCTAGATTTTGTCCCATTAGTGACCTTATCTGGAGACACTCATGCTGAAAACTCAAATGTCAGGGGAAGGGGTTCTTTCAGTGTAGACTAATTCATTTACAATAAAACTGGTCTGAGGAATCCAAGTTTTTAGGTTTTTTCCTGAATTTATTATGGTTGTCCAAGAGGTGGAGGTCAAGAGGTTGTAAGTTCCATTGGGCCTCTTCTAGATGAGAAAAAGAGTGGCCACCAGTTCTTACTTTTTTAATGTGCTTGGTCTTGGCTAGTGCTAAGTTTTGTGATCTCAAGTTTGAAGTGGGCTTATAAAATTCTAGTTTGGAACGTAGTATTGCTGGGCCTGATTTCTAAGGTACTTTATGTGCGTGGCTGAGAAGTTTGAATGTAGCTCTTTTGCCCATTGGCAACCAGTGGAGGGTTTTTAGACATACTCATGCCTAGCTAAATTTATCTTTGTTGTGGATAAGCCTGGCTGCTGAATTTTGAATTAACTAAAGTTGGGTGAAGAGATAGTAAGCCATACCCAAATAAAGTGCATTCCCGTATTCCAATCTACTCATGACTAATGCATGGACCACAGTTCTTTGCCAGTCAACAGGAACCCAGCAGAAGAGTTTTCTTAGGAGTTTAAGTAAGCCAAAGCATTTGTCACATGTGGCGTTGACTTGCTCCTGCATGGATAAGGAGTCCTCCATTAAGCATCACAGGTTTTTTGCCACTTTCTGTGGCTCGGGAGCTGAGCCCAATGAAGTCGGCCACCAAGAGAAGTCCTAAACCTACTGCACACCGCCTAAGAGCAGAATCTTTTTTATATTGGCGTTCAGTTTCAAACAGTGTGCTCTGAAACTTTATTTAATTAATATCATTTTCTATTTCTCATAAATACATTCATTTTAAAATCAAATTCATTCTTATTTTGCATTTTCATATTTTAAAATTTTTGGCGCAAAACGGGTCATTTGCAATTAATTACAATGTGAATTTTTTAGTTAAAGTCCTCTCAATTTGCTTAAGAATGTTCCATTGACTAGGTCCTAACTGCATCTATGCACCCATATGTGCACATAGAATTTTGTACCGCACAAAAGGACAGATTTTAAATAAAATGTTTGTATTCCCATTAAACACATCTCAGAACACAAAGTGTTTCCATACTGCTCTCCAAATACATTTAACTTTCATTGAGGAAGAATCAGAGCATTTCAGGTCATGGTCGGTTTATTGCTGCAATTTTCTTGACAATCCGCTCATTTGCTTCAGACCTCAGGAAGTTTTAGGGGAACTGAGGTTACCATTTGAGCCCCCCTTTGCATCCTACCCAATGGCCTTTGGAAATCAACACATCCCTTTGAGTGTCTGCAAAGTCTCCAAAACACCACAAGTGTTAAATAGAAAGACTCACGAACTTGGGCTCCCACCATCTGCACAAAGAATATTTTTTCACAAATACCTCGTTAGTCTGCATTTTTAGGTCTCGCCTAGACGAAGCAAAAGCAAAGCTTTTGCGTCAAGGGCGAGACAGCTTATGTTGTTACTTTTGGGGGAATGTGGACAGAGGAGATTTCACCTCGGGAGCGCGCACGTCGCCGTGCCTCTCATTCCCATTCGCAAACAAAGCCACACTCACGCATGCGCACATACACAGGCACACATACACACTGCATACACACACGCACCCCCCCTTAAACAGACACACACACACACAGACACGCACGCATACACACGCCGCTGCCCCCTACCCCCCCACAGACACACACCCCTGCCCCATGCATCGGGAGATCTGCCATACCTTCAGGGGACGAGATCCATGGTGCGCGCCACACCTCCCTCGCTGCCTGGAACGTGTGCGCGTGCTCCCCAGCCTGTCGCGAGCACGCCTCCTTCTCGTTCTTTCAGTGGCTATATCCTTGTTAAGGTTGGGGGAAAAAAGACGCTATGACTGTCAAACTGTCCGCGAAACTCCAGCGAGTAATGTTCTAAAAGCACAATGTTTTTGCCTGTTAAGCAATAACTGCAACGGCTCTCGCAGCGCTTCATATCTCGCTCGCTGTTCGGGTAAAGACACAGAAAAGGGACGACGGTTGGTAACGCCCCTTATGGGACCAGAACGTTTCAGGTCTACGAAGGCGCGGCCATGTCTAAAAGTCGGTTCTGTTGTGTTCAGTGAGAAGTTTTGTTGACACAAATGTAGGAATAGAAAATTTAGTGATCAATGTCCTTCTTTGGATAACTTAGTAAAAATAATACCATGTTTTTTTGTCCATTTATTATTTTGAAAACAAAACCGTATACTACAAAATAAATTCAGATCTAGTACGTATACGTCAGAACGATGAGAGAAATTCTCATTTGAAGACGACTCCTTAAGCAGTGCCGCTTATTTCATCTCAGCCAGGAGGGTCTACGCCACTGACGCTGCTTTGCTCAGCCAGCCCTCTCTCCGCCTCGACCGCCTGCCTCCGCGCCGCTGAAGTGGGCTGGCCTAGGAGCTAACACGGCGCCGAGCTGCGGGTAGTAAACAGTCTCTGCAGCTGCACAGAAGGGAGCGTGGCAGCCAGGAGTGTCAGTAGGAGCTTCACTGCATAGGCGAGGATGGCGATGTTACCAAGGGAGCTCACTCAGAACCCGCAGAAGAAAATATGGATGCCTTATTCCATGTTAGCGAGGGGTCTGCAAAGGCGACCATTCAGTCTGAGCTCACTTGGGAGAGACCGGGGTGGCTTCAGGAGAGGCCCCCCCCCTCCATTTGCAAATAAGAGCACTCCAAATGTGTAGCACTGACGGAAGTGGATTTGAGTTAAATTGGAAAGTAGATATAGCGTTTGGGAAACACTTTCACAGCAACCAGGCGCTCTAAGCGATGTGGCAGAGGTAACAGGGACTGGGGGTTGAAAATCACTCTGTGAAGCAACATACTAGCACCACAGGGAATGTGAGAGTGGGTAACTCTCTGTAGCGCCCTCTGGTGTAAACTTCTGGCGAGGGCGCCCTGGCTCAGAAGACGAGCGCCGGCGCCGAAAGTGTCTGGGTGCGTAGGGTTCGCTGTGTTGCAGCTGGCACGCACTTTACAGCGCCAAACCTGCGCATGTGGCGCAGTGCATGAATGCACAGCTCCAACTGGTCTTCGAGGAGCACGACGACCTGCAGCTCACTCGGACCGGTGGTGGCGGTGAGAAATGGAAGCGCTATAATCATTGCACCCCCACCTCGCAGCTAAGCACCATGTGAGATGTAAAGATGATTAAAGTGCATGAACCAAGGGCAAGGGGCGTGCAGTGGGTTGGGTCACTCTGCGTCGACAGCTCAGCAAGGATCTGTTTGCAGTGTCCTCAGGCTGTGATGGCGGCGCTATAAAAGGGCAGCGCTACCTCCTAGAATTAAAGTGTGGGCGATGTAAAGATGCTAGAAGTGCGCCTACCTGCATTAATCGGCCTTAATGAGAGGGCGCTGGACATTATTCTACCGTAATGTCGGTGACCGTTGATTTATCCTGCCTTTATGAAGCTCTGGTCGTTAGCTTGCCTCCGTACGCGTGCGGGGCATTCATCCGTCCTCGGGGGAGGGGGAGTCGTTATGATCTGCTCCTGTGAAAGGAAAGGGTTGTGTGTGGGGGGGGTGACAGCAGGTGGGGACTGACAGAAACAAACAGCAATCCTTCTTATAGCATCCGGGTCTTTCTCTCATAATGCATTTATTTCAGATTGTTCGGCCTTCATAGTCCATACACCTCTTACATAACAAGCATTAAAAATGCAATCGGTCTTGCCTTTTATTAAGTTAAAGCCATTTGCTTTGCTATACAATACCATTAGCAAATCAAATGGCTTTAACTTAATCAAAGGCGGGACCTATTGCATTTTCAATGCTTGTTCTTTATAGTAAAAGCACTGAATTTAGAGTTTGAAACATCTTTAAGTTAATTTATCAGCAGAATTGAAGCAGATACCTAAAATATTTATGTTCTATCGGAAGCAGAATAGCCTAGGTTTTAAGAATATGCTTGGGTATGCAATATTATATTTATATCATGTTTTCATGGCATCCTAAGGTGCTATTGACAGGATGTGAGTGGGGATTAGATACTTGTCAGCGCTCCAGGTAAATACTAGTGGGTGGGCAGAGTTTGCAGAGTTGCGCTACATGGAATTCAGCAAAGTTGCCTAAAAACTCAGTGGAATTCTGCACATTTGCTCCACCCTGCACATAATTCCAGCTACTCTGGTTATAAGTCCCTTAATTCCGCCCACACGATCCTGGCCTTTTAAGTTTATTTGGTGAAGGTGACCACCCATCGTTCTGGCCCACCCATGTATCCCCTCACCTGAGTATAATTGAAAACTGATCATCTCCCTCCATTGCGACATTGCAATGTAGCTCACCCGCTCCGAGGGAGTGAAGTGGTCTGAGAGAAGTTCCCCCTGGGCTCTAGGTTCAGGCTGCGGTGCCAGGGTGACAGTGTTCAGATGGCGCTTCATGCGAGCAGGCTCGGCGGCTCCACAGAGACCGCTCTAGAGCCCGGGAGAAGCATGCAGACAGCCGAGCACCCAAGGCCTCTGCATGTGGTTGAACACGTGTGAGGTGAGCCAGCCAGAGAAGGTGAACCTGCTGCTCCCTGCACGGTCTGCACCCGAAGCCGCACAATGTAACGCCCAACTTGGAAGAGGCAGCGGTCTTCATAATTCCAATGCCAATAAACAAATCTCCTTTATTACTACACCTTTGCTTGTAATATAATTAATAACTGGTGAAATGTATTCCAGTAAAGAATTGCAAGAAGAAAAGTGCTACATTAGATTTTACGGTATTGAACGCTTAGAAATACTCTAAGTAAATTATATGTAAAGCACAATAAAATAAAATACCATTACTATTTTAATTTGACTCTGTATTATCTGTTTTATTGTGTGCGGGATGCAAAACTTTGATGTGAGATGGCCTACTTGTGGTGCCGCAGCAATGGCTTGGTCCCTCTTCAACATTACTGGGTCTCCCTCCCAAACACTATAGCTCACCACAGGTACCTGCCACTACACATAAGGCATGGTCCCACATCACGGTAAGGACAAATAAATGGTGGATTTGCTATTTTGATTTGCACATCAACCTTAGTTCTCAATAGTCATATATCAAAAACAAAATACAATATGCACACTGTACAATATGGAGTGCTACTTGGCGTTGGATGCACATCCACCTCGGGCATCAAACCACGACCCCCTTCCCAAAGTTCATTTGGAATGGAAGTCCTTACAATATGAGAAGACACACCCGTGCACCTCCAAGATAGTCTCTTTGATCCCTTAGCTTATTTAGCGTTTCATCTGTAATCCGTATTCTTGGTCAAACAGTCAATTTCATCACACCAGACGTTGTAAAGAATTCAAGTCTTTATTTTTCAAACTTTATGGTCCACAGCCGACGCGCGTTTCGCACCCTTTGGGCTTTTTCAAGGCTTTGCAATTTGTAGAAAAGACTTTCAATTCCGATAGGTGATTATAAGTTTTGAGGATGCAATTCATATATATTTGTCCAACCAATCTTAAGAGCAATCATGAATACTGATGCAGGATACTATTGATTCTTCCAATTGTGATATCAATTTTTCTCAATTCAGGTTATAGTTGTGGAGCCATGCTACGTTCCACAATCTTCGCACAAGTCCTAGTCCACGGTGTACGCCGTCCCTGCAACCTGGCGGCATCACATCACCACCACCTTGCAGGAGCTCGGAGTTGGCAAAACTCTGCATATTCTGCTGGCGGAGTGGAGTTTATGAACCCACCCTTAGTAAAAATGATTGTGCCAGTTTTATTACACTTCATGCACTCTAAAATATAATTTTCTTGCCTAAGGGCCATATGTATCATCAACCTGATTTGCGATTCTCAAGTAGCGATTTTTAAGAAATCACTTTTTGAGAATCGTAAATTGGTATGTATGTACAAAATCGCATTTTTTTTGCGATTTCTTAAAATTCCATAATTGCGAATCACAATTAAGGACGGAGGCCCATAGGAATGAATGGGAAGTTTCGATTCGTAATTTGCTAATCGCAAATTGAGAATATTTTCAAGGGTGCAGGTGTGTCCAAAGGACACCCTGTTGCACCCCTGAAATATGCAGGGGTGCACATAGGGCACACAGGGATCATAAGGGCATGTATGTGCGTCACATGGCACTTTCAAAAATGCAAAAATGTGCATTTTTCAAGGAATTCGCACCTTACCACCAACTAGAATTTGGTGGTAATTTGCGATTCCTTACGGATATTTTGCAATTTTTTTTGCTTCATACATTGCATTTAAGGAATCGCAAAATTTGCGATTCCTTAAATGCAATTGCAAAATAAGGAATCGCAAATTTTGTGATTCCTTGTTTTGCACCAGATTTTGCTTAATACATACCATTTAGAAATTCGCATTCACAAAGGCAAAATTCTGCGAATTTCGGACTTTGCAAATGCAAATTTGCTTGATACATATGGCCATTAGTCAGCAAATATGGCACCACTGCTATTAAAATGAAAGAACAACATTTTCTTCTGTGGCAAGGTAAATCATGAAAAGTTGTAAGTGGGGCAGAAAATACTAGCAAACCTTTTGCTACAAGTACATTTCAAGCAGCTATTTCAGTCACGAATAGACTTGGATCCTAGGAAGGGTCTTGACTCAGCAATTTTTATGAGAATATTCTTGGCATGCTCCTTCATTCAACTTTCTATTCACCATTGTGCAAAGCTGTTGAACATTTGAAAGTGTAATGTGATGCTGTTGCTTGATGTCAAACATGCTGTCACTCTGAGAGTCCATACACTGTGAATCTAATGGTGCAGCGCTCTGGGCCAACGCTCTTACAATTGAGTATCTGGTGGCCCTTGTCTTTGCTGACTGAGAGGTAAATGGAGTTAGTGTTACATAAATCACTTTAAATTAACCATGTAATCCATTTGGCTACACAATAAGGTCCAGGAATCAGTGACTATGATTAAAAAGTTTACTACAAGCTATCAGTCAGATTAAGATAAACAAATTTTAGTACCATGCATTAAACATACAGAATAACAACTGGAAAAACCAACCTCCTAAAAAAGGTTAGAAGTACCAACAGGAGGCAGACAAGAAGTTCAGTCTCAGCAACACAAAAGATCAATAATAAGATTTCATGATCAGAGAAGAGCTTCTGATTTTCCTTTCTGTTCATGAGTGAAGTCAAACATCTTCCCAGTTAAGTCCAAGTTAACCCCTTCGGGGCTCATGACGAGCTCAGCTCGACATGCAGCACAGTGCTCCTGTGCTCATGACGAGCTGAGCTCGTCATGACCACACCCGTTTTTATTATGGCCCAGCACAGGAGAGGAATAAGACCAGCTTCGATGGTGTTAAGGAGGATGGTTCAATAACCTAACAAGATCTCAAAAATCAGGAAAATGCATAAAAATAGGAAGATGTGAAAAGTGCAGGAACGTATAGGAAGGTGTCAGCATTTCAGAAGCTCTGTCGGGAGTGTTCTTGGGTGAGGGGATTAGTGTTAGCCCAAGCCCCACTCTGCAAATAATCAAAGGGAATAAGCATAGAGGTCTAAACCTCTCAATGTCCAAAGGAAAGTGGCCTAATCTAGTAACCTAATCTCAGACACTGTGAAAATAAGTTATTTCTACAAAAATCTACAGAGTACCACGCCTCTGTTTGCATCATCAAGGGCTTCATGGTTATTCCCATTCTCATATTGTAAGCTGCAATGTTCACCAAAAATCCCAGGCCAAACATGGGAAAGGTAATGTGTTTTGTCACATGAAATTGTTTGCAACAGTGCTGAATTGACACAAGACTCAAGATTTCAAGATTAAAGATATTGTTAAAATGTTTTGATCTACAAAGAGATCAACAGTAAAAGTGAAACCTGATGCATTAAAATGGCTTCAACCTATAGTAACATGTACAAATTAGGCTACACAATACAGCAATTAATACATATGTAAAAAACTCTTAAGAAATGTAAAAATTCAATAACGTATCATTACATTAGCCGTATTATATAAGAACTGAGCAGCTGCTCCAGACGATTTATTACCATTTGCAGAATGGACACTTTCAGTTAAGGCTCTGGCTCTCCATGTTTCCTGTCAAGGTCTTTTACTCAGGCTCTTTCTCACTCTCTCTATATCACTAGTACAGTGTTGTATCTATTTTCAAAGTTTCAAACCATGTGAACGTACCTGCAAGGAAAAAGTCTGGCAAGCAGAGAATGGAAAAGGGCATTTTATGAAAGACAAAACATAGCCCTAGTCAGGACAAATGTCAGTACAGTAGAGTCATATCACATGTGGCATACATTCAAATCTTAAATGCAAGTATATAAGTGTCACTAGGAACCACAATTAAATACAATTATGAAACATTGGTGCACACTTTACATGAATCAATTTTATTTCTACAATTAGTACATCCTAATAGTATGAGAATGGTTTATTCATTCACCTAAACAATAAACACTCATTTCATGAATTAACCCCTCCCATGCAGATAACGAGCTCAGCTCGTCATCAGCCACGGTGCTCGTGTGCTGATGACGAGCTGAGCTCGTCATGGTCCTTAGAACGCTCGCACGCTCGGATATTTCCCCTGCTATGCTGAGCGTTCTGAGGAAACGGGTGTGGCCATGACGAGCTTAGCTCGTCATGAGCACAGGAGCACTGTGGCTCATGACAAGCGGAGCTTGTCATGAACACCGGGCACTGTGCGCGCCCCCCCAGCACAGCAGGAAAATTACCCCAGCAGCCAAAGGGTTAAGGCACACAGTTTATATGAATTCTCTAATCCTACAGTGAATGCACTCCAATAATGATGTCAAGTGCAACACTTTACTCTACGTTAATGCCATTAGGGCACACAGAGAACAGGTGCAATGTGCACCTTTATATTGTGTTTTTGGAACGTGAAATGGTGGAGCCAAACACTGAACTGCTCCACTAATAATTTGTGGTTTGTTCCCACTGGATATCCTGGGATCCTTCCATGTTTCATCCATCATTCACATGGTACAGATGTGCATTAAAGGTGATCATTGGGTAGCAGAGAATCCCTGGAGGGAATTGCATCCAACTCTTTTGGATATATGAAGCACATTTAAATCATGCTAATACTCTTCATGGTGAAAATCTATAATATTCTTCGGAGTCTGATTGTCGCATCTCTTTTTCATGCATACAGTAAAGATGGTGAGTGGATCCAACTGTCATTAAGAACATTCTGGCTTACCTTGCAGCAGAGCATTGATAACACAAACTCCTCACTGGAATGCAATTTGGCGGGTTGGCATCTGCCAGCTGCTTTAATGTTTATCTGACTGAGGGCATCATTTAGAATTCAGTGGAATGAGGATTTTTGTTTCACCAAACACATAATTCCTCTGGTTTATTAGTTTGGAGAAGCCCCACACTTAAATTGACAGAACCTCAGCTAACTTCTCAAACATAAGCCTCTGACCTGGTGGTTCTTAAAAACTGATGCACAAGCACATATCGATGGTTGCAATTTCCTATAAAGTTAAGGCAGCCATCGCTATATTGTCCTGCTAAGGACAGCCATGTTCCAGGACAGGAAGTTCAAACACTGTCTCACAGTAAGAAAACTCACTGTGGTTTAGGGTCATTGGGCCTCATTTGCGAGAATTGACACAGTCACTTCTCAGTGCACCCTCCTTGCGACACCAATGATGCTTCAGATTTATAATATGACTCATGATGCCACAAGGAAGGACAGATATGTCAGTATAACTAACGTATCTGTCTGCACAAAAAGTGGCGCATTGCTGGAGTTGTGTCGGAAGCCTGACGCAACTCCAGCAATGTTCCTTTCACATGGGACAAGCCACATGTGAAAGGGCCTGCCTCACCCTAAAGGTTTTGACGCATTGGCGTCCTAGAAGTGGTGCAGCGCCACTCCTACGACCCTTTCTTGCGGGGATACGCCCACCCTGCATACATTATACCTGGTGCAGGTATAATGTAGCGCAGGGGTTTACTAAGTGACACATCCACCTAGATGCGTCACTTCATAAATATGGCACAACATGGCGCATTTTTTACGCCACTAGTGCGTCACAAAAAGTGATGCACCGGTGGCGCAAAAGTGATGCAGGGGCTCATAAATAAGCCCCATTGTTTTTTGTTTTCTAGAAAGAAACTCATTTTTTGGGAATTTGATTCTTGAAAACATAGCACATTTGCTGGGCAGGCACAAAAGCGTATCAGCCAACTTGTAAAGCTCAATGTCTCCAAAGGATCTACCACACCAGCGTCTGAAATATGCACCTGCCTAGTGCAGATCTTTACATTTGGTGGGCAGTCCTCCAACAGGGGAGCAAGGTTCATGCCCTCTCCCCTGGCAGAGCAGCCAGCTGCCTGCAGGATCTAAATGACTTTGTGAGATAAAGGCCGCAATTAGAGCCTGGTGGTGGGTCAGCAGAGTACTGCCCACCAAACTGAAGGATCCTGTTGTGGTTGGAGGGGATCTTTATTCTCAGCGAGCCGCCCTGACTACTCAGGAACCGCCATTGATCGAAACAGCTTATTATAAATAATATCTGTGTTTATGTCAATCAGTATGCTAATTTCTACTCTTTTTACCCACTATTGTTGATTCTTCATGCTGTCTCATGGTAAAAAAATGAACAGTGATAGACTTGCAAAAGATTATTATTGCAAGTAACATTCTCTTTCTTTTGCTTCTCTAGTTTCTAGGCCCCAGAGCTCTCCTGAAGATTTGAAAGTATTGATGAGCACCGTAAATCGCTTAAATGAGAGCTTTCGTGACAGTCAAATGAAACTAATGCAGATGTCCTTCAAAGGTGATAACATGGAGTACATATGGAAACTGCAGGACCTGTTTCAGAACCATTCGGACACACTGCTTCACCTGACAGAGTCATTGCAGAGATTGGAGGAGGTTGTCCAGACCCTTCAGGTCCAGTCTAGCAGCACTGACGCAACTGTGTCCAGACTGGCAGACAGCCTGAATCAGCTGAGTGATTCCCACCAGCTAGAGACCTACCGCCTGTCTTTGGATGCAAATAGCAGCAGGCTTGCGTTGAGCCACCATGACAACCTCTTGATGCAGATAAGCACACAAGTTGTAGGACTGGCTGACCAGATGATCGACGTTCATGCAACTCTCAATGCAGTAAACAGAACCATCTCATATGACGTAGGCATCCACCACACCAGGATCCAAGATCTCCAGATCATGATATCTAATGCCAGTGAGGACGCCCGGCAGATGAGGCTGTTGCATATTATTCTGGAACAGCAGCTAAAGCATGAAATGTCCATTCTGAACGAGGTGACTGAAGACCTCCGACTAAAGGACTGGGAGCACTCCATAGCCCTGAGGAACATCTCTGTAATGCAGGGTAAGCCTTTTGTTGTAAAGAAAACTATATGGACTTGTAATTTGAACAAAAGCATTTTACTAAAGGGTAGGTTTGTTCATCGAACACAAGCACATTATGGGGACTTTTTGATTTGATACAGACCTATATAACCGTTGGCCCTGAAAAATTGATTTCATTTTATTTCTCGCTTGAGCCTCAACAAAAACCAAAAGCATAATTTTGCCAATGGCTCAATATAAAGAAATGGAACCACTTTTTCAATTGAGTTCTGCAAAAAAAAACATCAATGTACGCAGGATGAGTGGGCTGGATTTTTGCAGCAACTTGCTCAGGAAGTCTTCTCTCCTCTTACAAAACTATATGTTTGCAGTTGAGTACTCTTCTACCTCCCACTCCACAAATCCACCATCTTTTCAAAGTTGGTCAACTTTCAGCAAGCAAAAAGGCTTAGTTTATTCACCCCACCCTAGCATTCAAGGCTGCTCATGACATCGCCTCTTCTTATTTTGCCAGAGACCTTTGCTGGTACACCATAAACACATCCCACCTACCTTTATCTGTTCATAGTTACTACCTTCCCCGTTGCACGTAACCCTCCCCTTTTGATCATTCTTTCTTTTTGACTCCTCTGTACTGCATTGTCCTTCCCTCAGATGTCCAACCTGTTCCCACGCTACTCACATTGAAATCAGCCCCAAACAAAAGCGTACAAATCTGAAATACTACCGGAATTTCCTATAGGGCATGTATCCCTGAACCCCCTGATCATTCCTTGCATACGATTGTAGTTAAAATATGTATAAACATAAAATCCATGGCTGTCTCTGCCATTTTTCTACCTACATTATAACGTCCACCATCTCTACCACCATCTCACACCTTTTAATCTATGTTAACTCACAACATTTATTTTTTCATTCAGACTGGGATAAGAAAATGTGGGTAGGAGGAATTTTGGGACTTGGGAAATTCCCAGTCCTTCAGCAAGGTAGAAGCAATGATAAGGTTGGTAGGTGGGCACAACACCTTCCTACTTAACCAGTTGAGTTTTTTAATACCTCAATCTTTCTCATTGTCTAGGTGTGCTTTTCACCCATGTAGCCCTGGTCAGGCTTGGCGGAAGCTAGTGTTTAGCCTTTTGTTTTATTTCTATATTCCTCCTCAGTGTGTATTATAATCCAGGGCATAATTTGCATAAGTGAACAGGCCCAATGCCCAGCCACTTATGCCTAACAGAGAATCCACTCTCCTGTTGTGATATTTGTTTTTCATTTTCCTCATCTTCTTAAACATTGGGAGTTGTTTTTTTAAACATAATGGTGTTTCTTCCCATAGTAAAAATTAAATGCTTCAATTACATGCTACAATGTTCACCACTGTTTCACAAGTAAATATGTAGTTAAGTGTTAAAAGACACTTTTCTGTAGTTTACACTTCTTTGAGGTACGAATATTTCTCTGTTTGTGGTCAAATATGATAGATCCAAGCTGGGAGGCCTCTACATTTTACAGAGTGATTCAAGCCAGTCAAATTGTGCGGTTTCTGCAATGATCATTATCACTGGTATATCCTGCCAATGATTCCAGTAAGTCAGGCTGTGTGGTTTCTTTAATTATCATGATCATTGTTAAATTCTGCGAATCCGAAAGCTTTTTTCCTATCTTCAAGTTTTTCTGATGCTTCCAAATATCCACTTTATATATACATTTTTTTTTTTTTTGGAGTTCAACTCTGCTTTATTGTGTAATTGGAGACATGTCACACAGCTTGTCATGCCCACAACCCGGAGGCCGGCAGCAATAAGAGATGGAAATTAACACAGCCTTGTTGCCGGCATCCCGGGGGCCCGGCGGCATCACATGGGAGGAATGAAGTGGGGGTGCTCCACCGATGGGGCATAGTAAGAAAGGATGAACAGCAGCAGAACAGCGTTTTCTATTGGAGAAAAAAGACAGCTCTTCCCTCTCCGGTTATGGTGTTTAAGACAACTAAACAAAACAACCCAACAGTGTGGCAACTATGAGGCAAGTCATGCTACAAGGTAAGGTAAGCAGCAGTGAGTAGGTGTGGCACGCCATGTGAGCGGAGGTGTGCATAAGAGTGTGTGTAAGTCACAATCGACCCAGCAAGAGGGCCTCCATAAGCCAGAAGCTAGGTCAGGCACGGAGCCCTAGAGAGTCAGCCATCAGTGGGTGTCGCGCTATATTGCAGGTAGGGTACAGAATAAATTGCATGCAACTAAGGAAGAATGAAGGTAATCTAAGGGAGTAGAGCCACGGTGCGGGCGTTGCATGGAGTCCGGGGGGGGGGGAGGCCAGCAAGTGTACAGTGGTCGAATTTAGGAGGGGACCCCACCTGGATAGTAACAGGAGGAGGCATGCACGCAGAAACAGGATCCCCAGCCAGGTCCAGTATTAGAGCAGTGTGCTAATCTATGATGGGTTGATCACCCGCCGGGTTCGCATCTTCTGAGCGTGCGAGGAGATACCGCACCAATGGGTCCCATATGTCGCCGGGGCGACTCGAAGTGGGCAACAGTTCAGCAAATGTCGCATGCTGGTCTTGGCAGTAAGTTAAGTCGCCCAGCCAATCCTTATATTTGGGCGCTCTGCCCCGTCCCCATCGGCACGCCACGCGTCTCTTAGCCAGTAGGAGCGCAGTGTCAACAAATTTCCGGCAGGATCTGGGAAAACGTACAGAGTCCCCAAGTAGGGCCACCAGTGGGTCAAAGGGCATGGACTTCTCAACCATCTCCGCAAGAGCATCCAACACTTGGTGCCAGTAGTCCGCCACCTGGGGGCACGCCCACGCCAAGTGAAGAAAGTCGGCACCAGCGACATGGCAGCGTTCACAGCGGTCATCATCCGCCAGGCCGAATCGCCGCTTCCTCACCGGCGTATAATACACTCGCTGCAAGTATTTATAATGAATGATCTTTAATCTGCTGCTGGCAGAGATGCGGGAGGTGAGCGCGCAGCAACGATGCCACTGCTCATCTGATATGTCGAAAGCGAGTTCGGTAGACCAGTGCTGCCGCGCATTGGATTCTGGTGCCGGGGCAGCTCCCCTGAGTTGACGATAAAGGCCGGAGACCAGGTGGGCCCCATCCTATGAGCTCAATAAAAAGTGTAACGGTGGTAGGGTGTCGGGCTCGCTGGGAAAATCAGGCAGGATGTCTCTCATCCCCGCCCGCAGCCGCACATAGTAGAAGAGGTCGAGGGGAGTGCGGTCATGTTCGGCAAAGAACAGGTCCGCTGACTTGAAGGTGCCATTGGAGAATAGGTCTCCCCAGCAAGAAACTCGGAGCCTTGCACAGAGGTTGCGAAAGCCCAGTTCCCCCAAAAGGGTAAGATCAGGGTGATGCGTGAGCGGTAACTTGGGCGAGTAGAGGAGTTTACAAGCCAAGCTCTTGATGATGCGGCGCCATGCATCTAATGTGCAGGAGACCGACGTATTTGGTGTAGTAATGGCAGATTCAGGACAGTGAAGCAAGCCATTGAGCGGAAGAGGATGTACGATCCAATCCTCCACTGCTATATGTGGCATAAAGGGAGTAGGGGCCATCCAGTGGTAAGCGAAATGCGCCTGCGCACACTGATAGTAGGCCTCGAAATCAGGGACATCAAATCCCCCCTTCTCATAGGGGAGGGTAATGGTGGACCACTTGAGTCGGGGATTTCTGCCACCCCAAAAGAGCCGTCGCAGCTCCGACCGCAGGGTTCGGAAAAAATGAGCGCCAGGGAAGTAAGGTATATTGAGAAAGAGATACAGAAAGCGGGGTAGTACCACCATTTTTATGAGCGACGCTCTCCCAGCCATGGAAAGCGGTAGGGTGATCCAGCGGTCCACTGAAGCAATCAGTTTGGTTATCGCTACCCCGTAGTTGGACCACAGCGTCTCGTCCCTATCTCGTGAAATGCAGATCCCGAGATAGCGGACATCAGACCGACACCACTCGAATGGGTAATCAAGGGGGAAGTCAGTCACCGCATCGGTCAGGGGGAAGAGTTGCGACTTGGACCAGTTGATATGGACGCCAGACATCCCGCCGTACAGAACAAACTCCCTAAGTAACGAATTAAGATATATTTCGGGATGCTTGACATATAGCGTGATGTCATCCGCGTAGAGGGAGACATCAATCTGGCGCTGCAAGCATTGTACTGCGCCGCCGCAATGCAGTTGGCGCAGCCTATAGGCGAGAGGCTCGACAGCGATGGCGAACAATAGGGGAGAGAGAGGGCACCCCTGTCTCGTACCCCTGGTCAGTGCGATGGGCTGAGATAGGTGACCGTTGATCAGTACTCTTGCCATAGGGCGAGTATACAGCAGGCGGACCCAGGATATAAAGAATTTGGGAAATCCCATACTAGCCAGCACAGAGAACAGGTATGGCCATTCGACAGAGTCGAATGCCTTGGTTGCATCAAGGAAAATGGCCGCCACGGGAGTGCCAGGGTGCACTGTGCGGAGCAGGGAGAAGAGCGTGCGGAGGTTGTGGGAGGTAGACCTACCCGCCACAAATCCTGATTGGTCGGGCAGTACGAGTCTGGTTATCAACAGCGACAGCCGGGTGGCCAAGACCTTAGCCAGTACCTTGACGTCGCAATTTAGGAGGGAGAGCGGACGATAGGAGTTACAGGATTTGGGGTCCTTATCGGGTTTAAGGAGGGAGGTAATCACCACTTCACGCATGGAACAGGGGAGTACCCCATCGCATAAGGATTCCGAGAAGACCTCGCTGAGTACCGGGGCCATAATGTCTATGTAAGCTTTGTAGAATTCGGCTGGTATGCCATCGAGTCCCGGGGCTTTGCCATTTTTGAGGGACATAATGGCCTCACGTATCTCGTCTTGCTCGAACGGAGCCGCGAGGAACTCTCTATCCCCGTCGCTAAGCCAACACAGGTCGACGTCGCTGAGGTAGTCAGTATAGGATACATCGGGCCCCACCGTGGAGGTGTAGAGTGAATGGTAATGCGCCACGAAAGTAGCGAGGATCACATCTGAGTCCCTAATAGCAGTGCCAGAGGTGTCGGTGAGTTCCAATATGGTGTTATGAGCTCGTGGTGGTTGTGTAATCACAGCTAGTGCCTTTCCGGGTCTGTCCCCTTCGCAATATTTGCGGGCCTGCCAGTGTTTTCCCCTGAACTTTGCTTCCCGCACAGCCTCCTCCTCATATCGTGACAGTGTCTCCCTAAAAGTGGCCTGCAGGTCGGGGCTGGGGTTGGACACCATCCTTAGTTCTAAATCCCGTAGCTCTTTCTCCAATGTGCTAATGGATGTGAGGATAGCGCGTAGTACATCATGGCCTTTGGTAAATACAATACCCCCTGATTGTGACCTTGAATGCCTCCCATATATGCTCAACAGAGTCTACTGATCCCTTATTCCTAGTGAAGAAATCTGCAATCTCTTCCCCTAGTTCAGTGTGAAACAGGTTATCAAGGAGGATATCAGGGCGAAGTCTCCATTGCGGTCGAGGGCTGTCCCAGCCTGGTATACGAAAGTGTAGCAAGACAGGGCTGTGATCAGAGTACGTCCTCGGCAGGTGACGAACCCCCATCAGGTCGACAGCGACATCTCTTGTGATGAGGAAATAGTCTAGTCGTGCCCAGGTCCCGGTATATGATGTAAAGTGTGTGCCTTCCCGCCCCAGGGGGTGCAAGTGTCGCCAGGCGTCCAACAGTCCGCCCTCCTCAACGATACCCTCCAGCGCCTCCCGTGCCCTGGGCTTGTAGGTGCAGACCCCATCCGCTCTATCTAACTGTGGTTGCATCGCCAGATTAAAGTCCCCTCCCCAAACTACGTGTCTTGATGCAATTGAGAGGATCTTGCCCCAGAGAGTAGTGAAAAAAGCTGGTGTGTCGACATTAGGCGTGTACATGGTTACAAATGTGAAGGTGTCGCGACCTATCCTGCCCCATAGTAGCGCATATCTGCCCTCCCCGTCGAGTAAGTCTCCATACTTCTGAAAGGGTACCGTGCGGGCAATGAGGATAGCGACTCCCCTCGAACAGGTGGAATAGGAGGAGAAGACACGTTCTCCGGCCCATCTACTCGCAAATGATGTCCCGCCCTGTGGTGACAGATGTGTTTCCTGTAACATAGCGACTTGCACGTGACTTCTATTAAGGTAGGCAATGACATCACGACACTTTCTGGCATTATTCAACCCTCTTATGTTCCAGGATAAACAAGTTAATTGTGAGTTAAATGCTGGAGTGACCATGGATAGCACTACAAGAAGCATAACAGCGCCGGCATAGGCAGCATAAATAAACCACCTCCGCACCACAATCATCGGTGCTCACACCAAAATAGAGTCCAAGCATACAGTCCAAGAAATGATTGCCTCGAAAAGAAAAGAAAAAAGGAACACCCCCCCCCCCACCACCCACCCCAGCATCCCAATCATGCCGGCAGCCAAGTACTCCCACCCAGCAACCCACCCCCCTCCCCCCTACCCCAACTCAAGCAACATGAACAGCTGGAACACCAGCAAACCAATGGGGATCTCCCAGTGGGGGTAAGACATAGAGTACGTACAGCCACTTCCTACACCCCAGCTCCGTAACTGTGCCGCCCTCGGTGGAGACTAGGGCCAGGAAAGTGGTCCTTGGGTTACATTACCACAGGGATGAAGAGTCCATGCAGGGTCACTGTCCATTCGGTCTCTCGTGTCTGTGCGTCAATGTTCGGGATAATCACAAGCCGACGCAGGCAGGATGTACAGCGTAGCAGAGCGCAGTAGTCAGTCTTCGTGTGGCGCCGGGGGCAAGTCTGCATTGTCACGATCCTCCTCCGCATCCCGGTCCTCCCTGCGCGCTCTCCGGAGCGATTTGAGAAAGTCTTCCACTTTCTGTGGATTGGTGAAGAACCGTTGCTTGCCCTGGTGGGTGATTCGCAGCTTTGATGGGTATAGGAGCGCATAGTCGATATGAGCCTCACGCAGCTTTTTCTTCACCGGGAGGAACTTGCGCCGTTCCTCCTGCACCATTGGCGTGAAGTCTGGGTAGATGGAGAAGGTGACTCCATTATACTGTAGCGATCTTTGAGACCGGGCCGCTCGGAGGGCAGTGTCCCGGTCGCGGTAGTTTAGCAGCCGAGCAATAATGGGGCGCGGTGGAAGGCCAGGTTTGGGCATAGGCGCCAAGGAGCGGTGTGCCCTCTCGACGATAAACTGAGGCGAAAAAGCGTCCTCGCCGATGGCTCCCTTGAGCAGTTTCTCAACGTAGAGCTCCATTCTGCCCGTATCTGTGGATTCCGGTACATTGGTGACCCGTATGTTGTTTCGGCGACTACGGGCTTCCAAATCCTCGTTTTTGGCCGCTATTATCCGGAGGAGGTTGTCCATTCTGGACAGTTGAGTGGTGTGAGTCGTGGCCACATCCGATGTATCAGAGATACGTTGCTCCGCAGCCGTGATGTGTTCTTCATGACGATCGACCTTGTGCACTAGTGCGTCCAGCCGTGCGGTGACCCCATCGACTTTCTCTACAACAGTGGCGAAGCCCTGTCGCATCTCGTGTATCAGGCTGGACAGGTCGGCATCCTTAGCTGAGGAGACGGTGGCCTTCGGGGACGACGTGCCAGGGTCCGGGTCCAGCTGCGTCGACTTTGCGCCTTTCCTCGCAGTATCAAAGCTGAGCTTGGTCTGGCGGTTCTCTGGACGCACCATGATGGCGCCGGGACACAACACCCTAGGAGCGTGAGGTGTAGAAGCACCACGGGCTGTCCAGCTGGGATACTATCACCAGGATGCAGGGCCACAGCGAGAGTTAGGCAGGGCAACGTCCCAAAAGTGCAACAAGGATCCAGGCGGTGAAAGCATGGGATACTGATGGGTCCGTGCAGGCCCCGCGCGGCCTGGCGGCCGGGAGGGGGGCGGCGAAGCCCTAGTGGCGATGGTGGTGAGGCCTAGCCCGTCAACGTCTCTGTGAAGGGTGTCGGCGCGACAGGCCTAGTCAGGCGTGGGAGTCAGGGCAGCCGAACCTCAGCGGGGGTGTGCCATGCAGGTGTGGTGGTCAATCCAGGTAAGCCGCAACAAGTCCGCCCCGCACAGCACAGTCAGTGGTATGGAGGAGGAATGCCAGGCGAATGAATGGGGAACGAGGTGGGTCTCAGCCCCCCCCACGTGGTAGGTGCGGTCTCACAGCGGCGAGGGACAGCGTCCCGAATCCAGGCACAATGCAGTTGGTTAGAGCCTGCCACAGCCCGAAGCAGGAGCAACAGCAAGCTCGGGGGCCCAGGCCCAGCAGTCAGCCTTCCCGTCGGGCAGTGCACTGATCCGCGCCGACTCCCACCAAGCAGGCCCGGCACCCTCCGGGGATCAGGTAGGATGCGCGGCGTCCGCCCCCCGGCAGCCCGCAACACAGAGGGCAGCAGCAGTTCCACCAGCGGGGGCGGCGAGAAAATCGGAGGAGGGGGCGGGGGGGGTCCCCGCACCACCGGGCAGGCCGCCTCTCACCTCTACCGCGAGTTCGCCGGCGAAGATCTGGCCAGGGGTCCGCCAGCCGCCCAGGGGAGAGGCCTAGTCCCTCGTGGCAATCCCCGGCCTGAAGTTGCCCTGCACGGCCGGTCTCACGCACTCCTCCGCACCGTGGCAGTTGTCGGAGAGATTTCAAAGAGGCCCCGCTCCGGGCTCGAGTCTCCCAGCGGCACCAAACTTGGACCGAGTGTAGGGACAGATGCCCTGCTGCAACTCGTCGGGGATTCAGGCCGATATGTATCCCCTGGCAGAAGATATTAAAAGGATAATGTCCCAAGGAGCGGGAGCTACGAGACTAAGCAGCCATTCCGCTTGTGCGCCCTCTAGCGCCCCCCCCCCCACTTTATATATACATGCTGCCTGCATGCACAGCGGCCACAAATGACACTTACTACAACACACTGTAACATTTTGGTCTAATGTTATCTATTGCATCACAGAATCGAAATTGCATCACAGAATGCAAAACAATATATATGTGTTTGAGGCTTCCTTGCTACTTTATCTCTGCCCCTCACAGTATTGCATCACATTTCTCCATAGAAATGTTTTGTATGACGTTTTTCCAACCTGCATTTTTGCAGTCATGGATTGTTTTCAGGAACGGCTTTGCAAGACTGCAATGTTCCAGGGCATTTTCCAGTTATTGCCAAGAGACTGGTTCTGAACCTGGTCTGGGATCCGATTTAGCACACAAGGTGTACCCACCAAGGCACAGGGGCTGTCGGTTGCAGGCAACTGTTGTGGCATTGAGTGCCCTTTTGTTTTCAATAGGGATTCTCTGGTTGAAACAAACACTGCAGGCTTGGGGATGAAGACCTTCTGGAGGTGACCATCAGTTGGAGAGGTAAGTTGGGATGTCTTGGGATGCCGGGTCACCATTGGTTGGGCCACCCAAGGCCATGGGACATCGGGTGCAGGGGTGTCTTTAGGCATCGGGTTTATCTTACCGTCTCCGGTCACAGTCGGGGGGATCCTCCAGACTGGGGCTGCAGGCATTGGTTGGAGACTTGAGGTAGGTCAGGGAGCACCAGATCCCAGGTCAGGATCACCAGGGAGACTGCCTCGTGGTGATGGACCAATCAAATTGGGGACGGAGGGTTGGGTGCAGAGTGGTGCAGACTCGCGGATTTGGCCAGAGCCAGAGTTTGTCAGTGAGCAAATCTGGCGCTCACGAGAGCCAAATCTTGTTTCGGAAGGCAGGGCAGGTCCACTGTGTTATTGGGGGCTCTTGGCTGTAGGACACACCAGGATTTCGCCATAGCCATTTAAGGTCACAACAGGCAAGTAGGGCTGGTGTCAAGTCAGTTGGTATCCTCCTATTCTTCATCAGCACGGCTCTTTGGTCATTCTTCTTCTTGTTTCTTATTGTCTGAGGAGGCAAGGGTCAGGGTTACCCCTAAGTACTAAATTTAGGGGTGTTACAGGTAGGTTCAGGTTGGGACCAATGGGTCCCTCCCTTGGGGTGGGTACACCCCCTATTATGCCACCCTCCAGTGGGAGGGGGGCATAAGCCTCACTCGGGTTGGCTGGGTCCCCCCATCTTCGAGATGGTACAGACTGAGAGTTGTGCTTCACCTTGCCTCTCCCACCTGAGGGGTGGGGTTGGCAAAGGTGTGCACACCTCTCCTCCTAACTTTGTTTGCCTGCCAATTCTCCCACCTAAATTTGTGGTCAGAACTGGTGAGGGCCAGTTGCTGGGAGCACCAAATGGCTGGGGTAGCTCACAAAGGCGGCAAGCCTTTGAAGTTTCCCCTTCATGGACCAAGTCCATCCTGGGGAAGGAGGCTTGGCACCTCGTCCCAGGATGTGCTTTGTTTCTGGACCCAGAGAGTGGCAGGTTCTTGACCCAGGGGTCGGGAAACATGTCTGGTGGTTGCAGCTGGCAAGCAACCACCTACCCAAGACACTAGAGTTAGGTCCTTTTTCAGGGGCCAGCTCTAAGATGCCATCTGAGTGCATTTTTTAATAAATCCTACACTGGCTTTAGTTTGGGTTTAATGTGCTCAGAAGTTCGAAACGTCACAGTTTTCAGTAAAGCCATTATGGTGCACCCAGGTAGATGGGTGGTTTACCTATGCACGAGCAGTGGTTTGTAGGCATGGCACCCAGGGATGTGTGCCATGTCAACTCTTCACTTTATTCTGCACCAAAACATGCCGCCTGCAATGGCTGTGTGTGAGTGTAAAGGTACAGTGACTCTAAGGGTGGCACAGTACGTGCTACAACCCTTAAAGGCCTTCCCTGGTCACAATATCCTTGGTACCTAGGGTACCTCTTATAAGGGACTTACATGTGGCCATAGAGTTACCAATTAGGTTTTAGAACAGTACCGTTTGGGGAAAGAACATAGGTCCTGGGTGCCTGGTTGGCAGGAACCCAGGGCACGCTCAGTAAAAGTTCATCATTAGGAAGTTGTTCATCAAGTCAAAAATATATGAACATGGTACACATAGAACTCAAGTCACATCATAAGTAGGGGTGGGCGGCCAGCTACGCTCCGTGCACGGAGTGTGCGTAGTGCCGCCTACTCCGCATTTTGCGGAGCGGGCGGAGCCAGGCGGCACTACGCACGCTCCGCAGACGGAGCGTAGCTGGCCGCCACCCGCCTCCCTCCCGCCCTCCCTAAATACTTTAAATTAAAGGAGACAAATAATTTAAAATGCACTTACCTTGCCCGCCGCTGCCCGCCGCGTCCCCGGGGCTCGCTATCTTCCGTCTTCCGTCTTCTTTATTAATGCGCATGCGCGGGCGGCCGCGCATGCGCATTTTCTCGTGAGAAATGCGCATGCGCGGCCGCCCGTGGGCGTAGTTTCTCGCCCACTTCGCGTAGCTCCGCGAAGCCCCACTCCGCCAACTCCGCCCAGGGTTAATCATAAGTGTACCTCAGTACTTTCTCAATTCAATTTAGTATACCCTCAAAGAGACACACAAGCACCATAAATAGCTTCAATAGTGACTGTTTAATCTCACAGTTATTATAACAGCTCGCTGTAGAGAACGTTTCAAAACAGAAAAGAGGGTTGCTTCAGGGGGAGTGTGGAAAAAGGATTTGTTGGTTGAGGTTGAATTTCAACGGAACTAGATTGTTCCTGGTGCAGGCGAGTAGATGGAATAACTTTTTATAGGCTGTGCAGTGGATTTTTTCCAGGTCTTTTGCGAGTTTTCCTGGGAATGCCTGTTGTGCATAATTAAGAGATGGTATTAGTTTCACCCTCAAGACTCTTTGGATAGCAGTTGTTGTGGGGTTATGTAAGGTGGCGTAAAGTTTGCAGAGGGCGTAAATAATGCTTTTCCCTTTCATCTGCATTTTGTGGAGATGGACTACTGGGCGGCCTGTTTCACTAAACCAAACCCCCAAATAGTTGTAATGTTGTATACAGTCCAGAATCAGCTGACCGAGCCTCTATTTTGCCAGTTTTTGTTTTAGGGTATTACCCAAAGATTACTGTTTTGGATTTTGATGGATTGGCAACCAGCTTGTTTTTGACATTGTAAGTTGCCAGGGCCGTAAGTGCTTTTTGTTAGTATGGTACAGGAGTACCAGGTCCTCGGCGTATTGCATTAGTTGGATCTTAGTGCACCCAATCCTAGGTGTTGCTAATGTGGCTCCAGTTAAGGCTTGGCCCATGTCTGCGGTGTATAAATGAAAGAGCATCGGGGCTAAAAGGCACCCTTGCTTTAGGTCGCGATCCGTGTCGATTTTCTCAGTAGCAGATTCGCTCGAGAGTTTGATTCTTACCCAAGGTCCTGAGTACAATGATTGAATCGCATGTAATAAAGATGGGTTGATATTTCAGCTTGCCAACTTCTGCCAGAGGATGGAACGATCTACGCAGTCAACATCTGCCGAATAGTCAATGAAACAAGTGAAGAGAAGCAGACTTTGGCGAGACACGGCTTGTTGAGCTAGATATGACAGGGCGATTATGTTACCCACCGTTATCCATTCTGGTCAACCGTGTCGAACAAGCGGGCCTTAGGGGGCCTGCTTTGAGCTGGATTAGTTCCTTTATAACAGGCCGCACGCAATCAGTAAGATTGGGCCCTTTTACAGCTCCCACTATTTCCACCACATGTGGAGTACCCCAAGGCTCATCTTTATCACCTTTACTTTTTAATTGTACCTTCGCCCACTACTGTGCTCCCTAAGGAATGCTAAAGTTACCATCTATAACTACGCGGACGATCTACAACTCATCTTTCCTCTGAACACCAAGGACTCCGTGGTAGAATTTTATAACACCATGACACATATTCAGGGATGGATGAGTCTTAATCATCTGAAACTTAACCCAGGCAAGACTGAATTGGTCTTGCCTGGGCAAAGTGAATTAAGTTGGAGTCCATGCTTCTGGCCTTCTAGCATGGGGGCTCCACCTACAAGATCGTCCTCAGTTAAAAGCGTCAGTTACGGTCGCTTCCTCCTGCCCCTGCTCTCTCCTGCCTCAAGCTGGGTATCGTTTGCGCAGATCCGCTGCTAACCACAGAAATTGTCATTCGCTGCATTATTTGTGTATTTTTCACCTGTATTGTCCTGCCTTGAGATCGTGTGCCCGTGTTTGTTGTTAATTGCTGCATTATTTATCTGTTTGTTTATACCCCTGCATTAGCACCCTTGAGATCGTGTGCCCGTGTTTGTTGTTAATTGCTGCATTATTTATCTGTTTGTTTATACCCCTGCATTAGCTGCCTTGAGATCGTGTGCCCGTGTTTGTTGTTAATTGCTTCATTGTCTGTTTATTTTTGCTCCCTGCATTGGCATTTGTGTGGCTGCCCCGCGTAGTTATTTGGTCGGTTTCACCCGACCCGGTCGGCGCTTCCGCCCCAGCCGCCATTGCTGTTGTTGTTGTTGTTGCCCAGAGCCCGCCCCCTCCACCACGCACCCGCCTCCCAGCTGCTCCTCCCTCGCCCCTCCCCCCTCCCACTTATGACAGATGCTCTTGCGCGCAGCGTTCACGTGCAGCGGTCGCGCCCCATGCGCGCCGATGGTGCGCCAAAGGTAAGCCCGTCTACGCCCGTCCGCGCCTGGACCGCGCCCAGCGCCAGACCCCCTGGCCCTTGTACCACCTACCCCACCCGGATTACATACGACGCCACCACCCTCTTAGCCCTAAACCCCGGCCGTCTCCCCAACTGCGTCCAAGCCGCTCCTAGACACACCCATGGACCCTTCTCCTGCAACTCCTGCAAGTATGACGGCACCAAGACCAACTCCTCACCCACTAACACCAAACAGAGATCTGACACCAACCACCTAAAATGCATCCTGCTCAACACCCGCTCGGTCCACAGACACGCCATCGACCTTTGGAATCTACTAGACACCATCTCTCCGGACGTCGCCTTCCTAACAGAAACATGGATGAACGCCTCTTCTGCCCCAGACATCACCATTGCCATCCTGGAAGGGTACGAGATCATCCGTAAGGACCGCACCGACCAAACAGGAGGAGGCATCGCTATCGTCCATAAGAACTCCATCCGCATCTCAACCAGCTCAGACGTCAACCTTACCAGCGCCGAACACCTTCACTTCCAGATCCACACCGATCCCAAGACCACACTCAGAGGCACCCTCCTCTACCGACCACCAGGATCCCGTGCACAATTCACTGAAGACATCACTGATTTTATCACCCCACACGCCCTCCCCTCCGAGGAATACATTCTACTGGGAGACCTCAACTTTCACCTGGAAAAGAGCAATGACAGCAACGCCACCACCCTTCTGGATAATCTCGCCAACCTCGGACTCAAACAACTTGTCACTACCCCCACCCACATCGCAGGTCACATACTCGACCCAATCTTCACCTCCAGCAAACATGTCTCCTTCAGTCACACCACAACTCTACATTGGACGGACCACAGCTGCATTCACTTTAGCTACAATAAGACCACAACTCACAACCATCCTCAACCTACTCTGCGAAGAAACTGGAACAAAATCACCATCGACCAGAACTCCTCATCGCTTCTTCAAAACCCCCCTATCCACTCCTCAAACCCCGACCAAGCAGCCATTAACCTCACCCAATGGCTATCCAACAGCGCTGACATCCTAGCACCGTTGAAAAAACGCCAAATCAAGCTAGGCAGCAAGAACGCCTCCTGGTTCAACGACGATCTTAAGAAATCTAAGAAACTCTGTCGCTCCCTCGAAAAGGCCTGGAAAAAAGACCCAAACACCAGCACCAGGGACGCCTTCAAAAACGCCACCTGCACACACCACCAACTAATCCGGTCTGCCTAGAAAGCCGCACTCAAAGACCGACTAGATAACAACGCCCACAACAGCAAGGAATTATTCAACATCGTCAAAGAGTTTACCAACCCCTCAGCCAACTCCAACGACATCACCCCCTCTCAAGCCCTCTGCAACTCCCTAGCTTCATTTTTCCACAACAAAATCGCAGACATCCACAAAAGCTTCGATAACCGACCCGGAGACCAACCCACCCAACCCTCTGCAGGACCTTCACCCCCCTTGAACATCCTTAATGACTGGAACCCAATCTCCACTGAGGACACCATCCGCCTGATGAACTCCATCCACTCAGGATCCCCCACAGACCCATGCCCTCACCACATCTTCAACAAAGCAGACTCCATCATAGCACCACACCTCCGAGACGTCATCAACTGCTCCTTCAGCTCCGCCACCTTCCCGGAAAGCTGGAAACATGCCGAACTCAGCGCCCTTCTGAAAAAACCCACAGCTGACCCCACCGAACTCAAAAACTACCGCCCCATCTCGCTCCTTCCATTCCCGGCCAAAGTCATCGAGAAAGCTGTCAACAACCAGCTCGCCGCATTCCTCGAAACCAACAAATCCCTCGACTCCTCACAGTCCGGCTTCCGAGCCAAACACAGCACTGAGACCGCCCTCATCGCAGCCACAGACGACATTCGAACTCTACCGGACAATGGAGACACAGTCGCCCTCATCCTCCTCGACCTCTCCGCAGCCTTCGACACAGTCTGTCATAGCACCCTATTACAGCGCCTCAGAAACATCGGAATCCAAGGAAAAGCACTGGATTGGATCACCTCGTTCCTCACCGTAAGCACCCAAAGAGTCCGCTTCCCACCATTCAAGTCTGAAGCCACTGAAGTCATCTGCGGCGTGCCACAAGGATCTTCACTCAGCCCCACCCTCTTCAACGTATACATGAGCCCCCTCGCGGTCATCGCACGCCAACACAACCTCAACATCATCTCATACGCTGATGACACTCAACTGATCCTATCACTCACCAAAGACCCGAACACGGCCAAAACCAACCTACATGAAGGAATGAAAGAAGTAGCCGAGTGGATGAAGCACAGCCGACTAAAACTGAACTCAGACAAAACAGAAGTCCTTATCCTAGGTACCTCCCCCTCCGCCTGGGATGACTCTTGGTGGCCAGAGGCCCTTGGAAAAGCACCCATCCACGCACGGAACCTGGGCGTCATCCTGGGTTCTTCACTCTCCATGTACAGACAAGTCAATGCCGTTTCATCATCCTGCTTCAATATTCTTCGCATGCTCAAAAAAACATTTCGCTGGATCCCGACCGAAACTAGAAAAACTGTCCCCCACGCTCTGGTCACGAGCCGCCTGGACTACGGAAACACCCTATACGCCGGTACCACCGCAAAACTCCAGAAAAAACTCCAACGCATTCAAAACGCTTCAGCCAGACTCATACTAGACATCCCGCGTAAAGACCACATCTCTGGTCACCTGAAAAACCTCCACTGGCTCCCCGTCAATAAAAGGATTACTTTCTGCCTCCTAACCTACGCTCACAAAGCACTCTACGAACTTGGACCGGATTGCCTTAACACACGACTCTCCTTCTACACCCCCTCCTGCCAGCTACGATCCTCCAACCAAGCCCTTGCTACTGTACCTTGCATCAACAAAACCACCATGGGAGGTAGATCCTTCTCCTACCTGGCAGCTAAAACCTGGAACTAACTTCCCAAACACATTCGCCTCACTCAGAACCACCTAGCATTCAGAAAGCAACTTAAAACTTGGATATTCGACAAGTAATTCCCCCACCCTTCTTCAAGCGCCTTGAGACCCTCTGGGTATGTAGTGCGCTATATAAATCATTTGACTTGACTTGACTTGACTAGGTGTAACATTAAGTGAGGATCTTTCTTTGAAAAGACAAGTAGGTACTGTAGTGTCGGCCAATTTTTTTCAACTTAAAAAAATAAGGAAAATAGCTCATTTTCTTACGCAGGCCGCCCTCACTCAGGTCATCATCGCCCTTGTTCTGTCTCGACTGGATTTCTCAAATAGTCTCTATTTGGGACTCCCAGCGGGCGTGAAAAAAGACTTCAGCTGGTCCAGAATCAAGCCGCTAGACTTATACTTGGACTTACAAAGTGGCAATCTATTAGACCTGGTCTGAAACAATTGCATTGGTTACCTGTTGCGCAGCGAATTGCATTTAAAACTGGGTGTATTATTTTTAAAACCTTACAAAACACGGCCCGAAGTTTATAAAAGACCTTGTTTCTGGATACAACCCATCATTAAATCTTCGTTCTGCTCAAAAATCTTTATTGATCGTTCCATCTTTCAAAAAGAAACGTCTTGGTGGCTGCTGCTTTGACCATCTTGCAGCCACCTTCTGGAATTCGCTTCCTTTACAATTGAAATTGAGTGGAGACCTGCTCAGCTTCAGACACTCTCTTAAAACCTGGTTGTTCATGCAGGCCTACTGCTGAGTTGTATTTTACTTTATATCTGTGTTGTGTTCCTTTTGGATAGCGCCATGAAGCCCCTGGGCGTACGAGCGCTTAATAAATATATATTAACATAACATAACATAACATAACATAACCGTTGATGCCCCAGGTCTGAACCCTGTTTGGAAGAAGGGCAGAAGGCCTTCAGTGCTGGCCCAATTTGATAGTTCCGCCAGGAGGGTGCTTGCATAGACCTTCCCCTCAATATTCAGCAGGGCAATCATACAGTAGTTTTTTGGGTCGGTTTTGGTCCTCTCCAGGAGTCTGGAGCGTCTCCCAAGAACCGGCATTCAGCATATAACTGGGTCAGATTGTCCGTCGGAAACCTGTGTCTGCCCCGAAGAGAGAGCCAGGCAGGCCGTTGGGACCTGGTGCCCCATTGTGTCGGATCTTTTTTAAGATTGTGCGAACTAAAGTTTTGCCTGGAGGAACTTGGTCATCCAACGTTTTCAATGTGTGTACAGTGATGTCTAATTCTTCACTCGCTTTAAGACCTGTATTTAAGGAAGTTCTACTTCGATCTTCTTTGTACAATGTTTTCACATGAGCGGCCCAGGTACCTGCATCAAGTGAGTTTTCTCTGTGGGTGTCTCCTTGGGTTAGGTTGTTTAAGTATCGCCAGAACTCTTGGGATTTGCAAGGTCTCAGTAAATCAAAGATCTTCAGCCATTTCGCCTCAATGCATTTGCGTTTCGCGGCACAGACCTGCTTCGAATGGCTTTTTACAGCTTCTCTAAGTAGCCTTTCGGCGGATACTGAGACGGTTTTCCGATAGGCCCTACGTTTGGCATTTAATTGTTTGGCATTCTCTTTAATTGCTGGGACGAGTCCTGAAATATGTGATGGGTATAGGGGGGTTCTGCTCATTGTGTCTCCTAGGAGAAATGAGGCTAATTTGCTGGCGGACTGATCCCATTTGTCTATAGCGCCCCTGTTGTTTGCGTTAAGTTGCCAGCCTGACCATCCGTTGTCGATATGTCTTGAGAGGGGCTAATTCCCACACGGCGCGGGGGAGGAGGGCCGCGGGCGGCGCCGCGGTGTTGATGATGCCCATCATGCAGCACGGTGGCGCTGTGCTGATGACAAGCTGAGCTCGTCATGGCCAAGCCCGCTCAGTTCCGCGGAGACCATGACAAGCTCAGCTCGTCATCAGCACAGCGCCACCGTGCTGCATGACGAGCTCAGCTTGTAATCAGCACGGAAAAGGTTAACCACGTTTGGGTGTCCTCTAATTTTTGAGTTGCTGAATTGTGTGGGCTATTATGGCTAGACGTGTCTAGTGCCGTGTTTGTTTCTGATATTCTGTCCCTCCCTACAATGATTATTTCTGGTGAAGGTGGAATTGCTAGGTGTATGGGTGGGTGGGGTCCTAAAGTTCTATTGCAGGCATCTGTTGATGTTGTGGCAGTTCTGGTGGTTTTTCCTGAGAATGGTGAACGAGCTGCCCCTCCAGATTCGCCAGATTTGTTGTCAGAAATTGTGTGGTGCAGGAGCTCTCTTATGTCTCTGTTACCATCTATGCTGGTCGTTCTCTTTGTGATACTGAGACTGTTCCTGTTAGCCATGGGCTTGTATGGGGTGGAAGCCCTTCCCGATGGAGTTGCAGGTGCTGGTACTGGTGCTGGTGCTGGTGCTGATAATAAATCTCCTGTTTGCCGGTCCTCTGGGGGGCCTTCCTTGGGACTTTACCCTAATTTGGAACTCCCTCTTGCTGGGGGTAGAGCAGTTTTAATTTTTTTTGCCGCCTTGCTGATTTGTGGGGGCGGTGCTTCTCTTGATGTTGGACCAGGTTTGAGTTTTTTGTCCTCATTTTTGTACTTATACTGAGCTCGCGTTAAGGTTGGTTGTTATCGTTGATATCTTTGATGGGGATTAGGTTGAGGCCTCCTTTTAAAATTTTGGGACTATTAAGCTGCTAACCTATTGAGCTGTTAAACTGTTGGAGTAATAGTTAGGCGGTTGAGTTAAGGGGCTGTCGGGCTATCAGGCTATACTACTAGAGTGTCTGTATCTGTATCTTGCTCCCAGAAATAACTAAACGGCCGGGGCTTGGCTTGAACAGAGCTGTCGAAAGTTCTGTATGGCTTTGTTGCGTTTTGCGAGTCTCAAGCTCTCCAAGATAATAAAAATAATGTTGGAGCTGCTGTAGTACTTCTGAGAGCCTTTTAAAAAGAAAAAAAGCCCTTAAGATGAAAGACGACAGTGATCGTAACCACTTACTTAGTTCCCAAGTTATTACACTGGATGGCTCTGGTGTCTGGTGGCTGTGTCTGTGTGGATCAAGCTGCCAGTGCCAGTCCACCAGGAAGCGAGGCTGCGGAGGTCCGTGGCCGAATTATTTCCTTTTCACATACTCATTCCCTTTGTGTCCCCCCCTGTCGCTCACCTTGAGAATGCAGAAGAAAAGGGGAGCCAGGGGGGCTATTACTGTTGCTGTAGTTGTGGGGGGCCTGGAACCAACTCCAGCTGTTTGTGGCTTGTGGCTGGTCGCCTGATGCTACCGCCGCCCGTACGAACAATGGCGGTGGCAGAGTACAAGCGGGGGGCCTTTTACGCAGGGTTGAGCGGAACTTCTGCAGCCCCAGCAGTTCCTTGCAAGTACAGCTCCTCCCAGGTGCAGCAGCAATGGGATACAATGGGATGCACGCGGGAGCCTTTCTGGGGATTTTTGCAAGGCTTTTCTGGTTCTGCTCCTCAGGATTCCGCGGCAGCAGGCAGTACCTCCCAGATACCCAAAGACGGCAAAGCAGCAAAACAGCAGCAGGGCAGCAAGGAAAACGGTTGGGAAAGCGGCTGTGGGCCACCGCCGTCGCGGCAAGTCCGCTCAGGTGCACAGTTTCTCCATGGTCAACCATGCGAAAATACTAAGTGGGGGGCTCCTGTTGTCTGGGCGGCGGGCTCAGGCTCCGGGCTTCGTAGATGGGGGCCGGGGCCGGGGAAAGAGGGGCCAGGGGGCCAGAGCCAGGAGCTGGCACCAGCTAGATGGGCGTCTTTCTTGCACGTCGCTCTCTCCTCGCGCCTGCGGTCGGCTGAGTCTTACTCCACTCCCGATCCTCAGTGGATTTCAAGGAATGCTGCGGTAGGGCAAAGAAGTGTCAAGTGTTGCCTTAGAGGAGAAAATCACCGGGGGCAGACCCCGGGAGATGGGCATGACTTTATCTGTCCATGGCTCTGGTCTCTTCCCGAGTTTCAATAATGTCTAACTTGTCACTTGCAGAAGAAGCTCACAGCTGGACCTGCCTCCTTTGTCTTTCTTCTCAGGCTGGCACCAAACTCAGTGGGGGTTGAAGAACTGGGCACAATGGATTTAAATGGTGACAAATGCTTGGCTTCCACCCATATCCTTGCACTGACCATACATGTGGAGCCTACTGACCTCTCCTCAGATCAATCCTAGACCTGTGAAGAATCAGAAGAAGGTATGCTCTGCTTTCTGGAGAACATGAGAAAAGACTGGACATGCTGTCCTTAAACCCCAAACCCCAGAATTTACTCCAAGGGTCAGTTGGCTGACCTCCTATTTGTGCTGCAAGAACACGACACACTTTCAGAGACCTCTCTCTCTCTCTCTCTCTCTATCTCTCTCTCTCTCTCTCTCTCTCTTTGTCTCTCTCTATCTGTCTTTATCTCTGTAACTGCCCAGCTGACCATCTCCAACTGGGCCTCCCTTGGATCTTGCAGCTGTCCTATTTTGGAGGGAGTACTAACCTCCAAATGGTGCCCCTCTAACCCTTGGACCCTTGACTGATGTTAGAGTGCACTCCTCCTGTTCAAACTGCAGACTGTTTGCCAACTTTCTGCCTGGAGAACTAATGGAGATTCGGGCTACTATCAACGTCAAATTGCTATTGTTCTTAGCTTAATTATTCGACCTGCTGAAGGATATCTAACTTGCAGCAAATTTCCTAATTTCAAAAGTAGAGGGGTTTACCAGTGCCAACACAGAGTTTCAGTCTTTTGATGCCAGCACCTTTCTGGGCAAAGACGTTGGACTTCACGTACTCTCAGCTTTCGTGCCTTCATTGAAGACTGCACCGATCTGAAGGTAAACTTTCCACCTTAGACGAGCAGTGGTGGCCAGCACAGGTAAGAGCAGTGGGTAGTGGGTCGGGGCAAGGAAGGGGCGGGGTCAGGGAAGTCGACAGACGACGGGGTCGATAAAATTAAATAAAAATTAAATGGAACTTCTTACCTTGAGCTCGCTACATTGCTGACTTGGTGATGCGGCGAGCACATGGTAAGTGGTTTTATGTATTTTTTAGTTTAATTTTACCTACCTCGTAGTCTGTCAACTTCCCCACACCTCACTCACCCACGCGCCATCCCACCCCTACCGATCTTACCTGTGCCGGCCATCACCGGAGATAAGACTATTAATATTGCCTCGGTCTATCATAACCAGATACCAGTGTTGGTGCTTTATGGTTTTTGTCACTATTTGTTATTGAAACTTAAAAACATTCATGCATCTAGTTCTACCTATTGGATTTTTTCATTTTGAGTCATTTTATTTATTGAAATATTCTCTATTTTTCTAAATTGGATTTTTCTTGTGTTGCATTTTCACTTAATTACTATTCGAGTACTGAATAAATACTTTATACATCACCTTTAATTGAGCCTGACTTCTTTGCAACAAGCTACCAGAGCGTTAAGCATATGTTTATTTAATGACTTAAGTGGCTCACCTTGACACGGATTATGATTATTATTTGAGCTGGTTTCTCAGCCCCCTAACGAATACTCCAATTTCTTACATACTCCAACTCTTAATCATTATTGGGACATTGGCGTGCAAATAGCTACACTGAAGACAATGAAGTGGCTTGGGAACAATAATGGCTGGTACAAAGCTTCTGCTCCAACATTCCAATGTTTGCATTTCTGTTTGATTGTAACAGGGGAAACCCAATAAACCCTTGTAGGCTTGGGCAATGGTTTATTCAGGTCAAGAGGATGCTACAAGGGATTTGTTTTCTAGAGAATAATACCTCAGTTGGGAGTCGTATTGATAATATCTCACTCCAGTGTACCGACAAGGTATCACAAATGAAGAAAATAGAAATCAATTGTTGGAAGGAGAAGGAAACACGGAGAAAGTAGAAAGTATGTTGTTCAAAAAGTTTTATATGGATTCAGTAAAGTAAATTGCAATTCAGAATGTAGGGAGACACAAATAAAAAGCAACAAAGTAGTGAACAGAGGTATATATAACTTCACCACATCAGTTCACAACTAAAACATCAACTCCAATCAATTTATGGCAACAACCAAAGAAAATTAATTAATCATGGTTGTGTGCTTGTGCACAAGCAGCATGGATAGAGATGATGTAGCTGTCGACGTTTCGGTCTTATACTGCTTCCGTCATGAAGACCATCATCAGGACCATAAAGTTCATTGCAGGTAAAAGAAACCCCCTGAAGATTCCAGTTGGGCAGTTCTTATTTGGAACAGTCTGTTTAGAAGTGAATCTAATATGTAGCGTATGGAGTCTTAGCGATGATATGAATCCTAACAGCCGGGCGCATGGAGTTTGAAGTCCAAACGGGCGGCAAGATGTATCTTGGTCACGTCACGGAAAGGCTATGCCGAGACGCCTACGGGTATTTGCACGCGCTCTATAAATATCATTAAATAAATTAAATAAATAAATCTTTCATTTAAGATCACTGAAATTAATGAAAACAATTTCAGTGCAATATTGGTATAGGTAAGTTTTAGAAGGTGGTTCTGACCATTTGAGCCTTCCGGATATTTTGCTTTTTGAACACCTAATTTTTGAGCTTTGACTGTGGGAGAGCCTCGTTAGCTGGGACTCACCCACAGTGAACTCATGATAAAATAGACTGCATTTAGATTTCACCAGTGTCCACCTTTTGAAAGAAGGCCACTGCACTGCAGCCAGGGTAAGGGGCACCGGCCTGGTTACATGTAGACACGTGTGCACAGGTGTATCACCTGTGTAAAGGCTGCACGGGGGAGATTCCTATTGTGCGCAGCCCAGGCGCAGGTACAAATAGAATGATGTGGCAGGAATTATGCAGAGTTGGGTGGTGACATGGAATAGGTTTATGAGGGGAGACACATGTAAGGGAAAGTCAGTTTGCTTTACTGTTTCACTGTAGGAACACTCCATTACTCTCCTATGAAGATAGACACCGCATATGGTAGTTTCACATCCCTAGGGTCTACAAACTCCAGACACGCACCAAAGTACACTGTAAGTTGTATAAAAAGAAGTACTCTGCTGAGTCCAAAGCCATATCTGTACTACTTATGGGTCGTCCATATATGTCATATCCCTCTGACTCCACTCATAACCAGAGACTGGCCGGTTGTGACCCTGCTAGGCTGGATTAATTACCTTCCTCTCCAAGTTGTAGCCTCCGAGGCCTTGCCCTTCACTGCAAGCATTCCCAAGGGTGAATGTCTTCTCTCTAGGAGGGAGAGATGGGGGTGAAGCTGCAGGTTATCCATCTGCAAATGTCACCTGGTGCCAGGCAAAAGGCCTGCTCAGGCTCGGGCCTTGAAGACAGCAAGGGGGCTTTTCAGAGACCGTGTGGCATGAGACCCTTGGACGACGCCATTTTGAAGTATCCCAGCGGGAAGGAGGGAGCAAGGGCAGAGAGGTGATATGTAGCTGCAGGATAGGGCAGAAGTGCCTTCCTGACAGCCTCTCCAATTTCTTTTAAAAAGTCTTGCACAGGAAGAGGAGCTCTCTCTGGGGTGTGGTCTTGCTGAGGAAGGCTGGTGGTGGAACCCGGCGCCTTTGGCAGTTGGAAGGAGGAACCCCCTGACTGTCCCAGGACCCTGGAGTGCACCTTTGAGGGAGACCAGGGCCAGTGAGGAGGAGCCTCTACCTCTGTGCAAGAAGAGAGGCCCAGAAGGTGAGCCAGGTAAAGGCTGGCACAGGGAGCCAGTGTAGCCAGCTCCTTGCCGAGTCACCCTCTTGGAGGCAAGGAGAGTAGTGAAAAGGTTTTAAGGTGGCTAGGGCTGACCACCGGGAGGAAGAAGAGGCCAAGATGGTGAAAATCGTCCGAATGGGGGCGAGATATGCCCCCAGAAGGTAGGCGACTTTTGACCCTTGAGCAGACCGACAACAAAGCGCGTGGGTGCTGGATAGCCAGTGAGAGAGGACTGGGGTGGACTCCCCGAGCTGCTCTTCAACCTCACCTGGATGCGGGGTGCCCGGGAAGGACCTGGCCCCCAAGGGAGCAGAGATGTGGCGTTGGGCCGCCGATGGAGGCAGAGCTGCTCTCCCCTGAGACACGGGAGAGCCATTGCTATAAAATGCACAGCTTGAAAGCGCCCCATAATGCCTTGCAGGGCATGGTAAAGCCTGCTGAGGAAACCGGCTTGCTGGTGGCATGTGGTGACCCCAGGAAGACGGGTCACTGCCAAATGCAAGAACGGTGCAGGGGGAGCTGCTGGAGCAACACAGACTCCCCCAGCACGACAGTGGAACGTCCCCAATCTCCAAGGGATATTTAAGTTTGTTAAAGGTTAACTAATGATGGAACTTTTATTCTGAGGCTTATGCTTAGGACTACACTGAATTGCGCAAGGTTAAACATGGATTGGCATTGAGGTGACACCCACTAGGGGTGGAAAGGCATAATTGCACAAGTGGTGCATTTACATAATGTTGTTTCTTTTGTGGACTGGAAGTCACAAGTTATATGTGAAGTGAATGGGGATTATGTTGCTAGGCAGTCCTGCTAGGGTGCCTGGTTCTTAATGCTTAATCCTGTGATTATAAATGTGATGGCATTTAGAGGCTTTAATTGCCTTGCATTATAACTATTATCAGATATGATAAGTACCTGTCATTCTAAGGGATGCTTAGACATGTATTCTTGCTTCTGCGTTAGTTGAAGAACAACCCAGATTGTCAGCCACTGTGATTCAAGAGTGTATACTGTATGGTCAGTATAAGATGCTTAGTCAAGGTTTTCCCATTATAAATGCTTCTTGAGATACTGGGGTGGGCCGCCACTGGGATGGTACCAGTGGGAAGGGCCCTCACTTCAGGTTATGGTCCTTCCACTGCATTTGGGGGCAAGACGATGTCCATACATGGGAGTGGTGGTACTAGACCCCCCGCGAGACATGGTGGGAATGTTATGCAATGTCACAAAGTATTTCCAACAGCTTATGGATATTTCTAAATTGTTACATAGTATTAAGTAGGGTGTTTGTGTAATAAATGTACTCTTCCTTTTTAATAAAGTAAAGTACAGACTGGACAATTGTTATTGAGTATTATTTCTGCGGAGCTGTAAATGGCGATTAATAGCCCACACCTCCTCCTTGAGTAAGCCTTGGACTGCTGTGCATCGCTACTCTCTGAGAGTCAAGCTCTACAATGGGGTGTTTGGTTCCCGGTGAAGGACAAATGTAGACATATTATTTGTGCAGGCCTCACAAATATTTCCTCGTTTTCCAACAGTAAGTTAGAGTTCTATCAATAGAGAACGTCCTCCTGCTAGTGGCGATTGGTTTAGGACTGCCACTTATTCCTGCCTACTCTGCCAAACACCTAGTTGTACTCCACTTCTATGTTCTGTTCCAAATTGACTTCTTCCTGTTACTTTCTGAGGGGAAGATTCACAGAGCTAATCGGAGACAAAATCCTAAACTTACTACTTTTGATATTCACAGAAGGAATTTAGTAGTAGTAAAGGCAGGATTCCTAACTTTACTACTACTAAACGGAGACAGAATCCTAACTTTACAACTTTCGGGATTCACAAAAGGCATTTTGTACTAGTAAAATTAGGATTCCTAACTTTACTACCACTAAATGCCTTTTGTGAATACTGAAAGTCAGAAAGTTAGGATTTCTCTAAGTTTAGTAGTAGTAGTAAAGTTAGGAATCCTAACGTAGCCAAAAGTAGTAAGTTTAGGATTTTGTCTCAGATTACTTTTGTGAATCGGGCCCAAAATTTATATGGTCAATAAAGATACTCATATTCTTCAGCTCAGTTGTGACAAAGTGCTCATTTAATCTCTTACTCTGACTCACATGAACTGCTGCAACTCCCTATTTGAATCTTCTTAAATGCTAAGTCCACAAGTGGCAGCTTATTCAAACCTTGGCAGCTACACTCTTGTTGGGTCTTCATCCCGTTCTTCCATCTCAATACATTGGTTGACCTGCACTGGCTTCCAGTGCCAAGAAAATTTATTAAAGGCTCATTGATTTTGACACCCCTTACATATCACTCCTATTTCTAAAACCCACATGGGTGCAATTTAAGCTACTACCTTGCTGCTAAATATTGGGGTGTGTTGCCTCCTCTTGTCCGATAAGAAAATATGTATTTATCTTTTCCTAGAAAACTTAAAGCTTGGCTTTTGGAACAGTCCATCTAAGGGAGCTACTGAACCTCCGAGTGCCAAGGCACCCTATTTCCGGTATCACTGTGCTTTACACATTACCAGTAATAGCCATTTATTAATTCATTGAACCTTTCATTCATTCATCTGATCAAATATCTACCCATACCAAACACTAATATTAATGAAGTTCAGATGAACAGAATCTGAAGTCAGTTCTCAGAAACTTCCTAAAACGCATGAAATTATGTACACTTCTTAATCTGTGTCCAAAATCTTACACTGTTTGGGTTCTTGTACCACAGGGATGTGACTCTGTCTTACTGCCTATTGCTCACTCATTGCCCAAGCAAATGGCGTAAAGTGAACTATAATGTTTTATGGTTAGGGGCATAGTCTAGAATCAGATTCTGCAGGCCTTCAGGCCGATATCCCACTAAGCCTCATAAACAGTGAATCGAACCTTAAGTTAATAACCCTAGCACCCAATAGAAGACAGTGGAGTGATCCTGGTTCAGATTGTTATTCCATTTTCTGACTTACCTAGTTTTTCACCTATTTCAAAATCTGCATTTCCCTTGTTCAAATGTATCTAGACCCATTCCTGTTCCACCATCCCTGCTTCCAATATCTTGTTTTACCTGGGTATATACCTTAATCCACACACTCTACTTCAAGTCTCTAAATTTTATTAAAGGCTGTCACTAAATCACATTCTGTGTTTCATTGTCCAGGTTTATCTAGTTCTGCTCCTAGTTTTGATTTCATGATTTCATTTACTTGGTATTGTCTTGGTTTATATATTTCAAGCCTTAGCTACATGATTTGTTTCCTCTTTCTCTGTTTAGCCATCCCTACTACTTCTCCACATTCTCTGCTTCCACTGTCTCAAAGCCCATAGGCCTGCACCTGACCCACCTTTTAAGACTCTCTTGCCAGTGTTTATAAATCCCACCTGCTAGACTACTTTCTTTGTTTTCTTAGTTTTTCGTTGGTGAATTCTAAGCCTAGATGGAATTCGCGGAGCTCCGCTACGCAGAACTCTGCGAAGTGCAAAAAAAACATCTGCCATGCTACGCGTTGCTCCGCATGTGGTGGAGTGCATTAGAAAAATGCTGTTTGTGGTAATTTTCAGTGCAGAGATTTTGTCCGCGCTGTGAACATATCGTGAACGGCACGATGCACAGCACAAGTGGGTGCAAGCGTGCGCTGATTCCTTTCTGCCACTTGAGTAGATTTTTTACTCGAGGTGCAGCTTGCTCAACACGAACAAATGGTTTCTCAACACGAGCGGTCACGAGCATACGCGGTCAGGGGCATTGAGAAATCCGACCGCCCGTGTTGAGAAATCTCGCCGGGAGTTAGATTTTCCTCGCTCTTGGGTTTCAAACGTCTAAGGTCCTCTACCTTTGTCTCAATTTCACAAGGTTCTGCACAATTTCACAGTGGTCAAATATTGGCGTTCAGTGCTCTGTTTAGTTCCACTACTCTTGATCTTTCTTTGAAATTTGCTTGAGAGTACAGCTACCCTAAGTGAAGCAGACCATCTGAGGAGGTTGTGCAGAGCATCTACAAAACATACACCTAAGTAGGGAAATACAGTAGTGTCTGTTTCAGGCCTTTGGGTATGTTTTATATTGCTATTTATGAAGGAAAAGCCATGCTTCTTTATCTCAAATCTTTATTTAGATTCTACCACCTCATTTTAAGTGCTACGGTAGGTAAAACGGTGTGGTATCTGTATCAGTCTATCAAACATCAGCAATACAACAACATTACAACAGAGTAATGCACAGATTTAACATAAATTGTTTCGCAAGCAATACGCTAGAGAAAAGCGAATACAAATAGCTGCAGAATAAAATATGTTAGCATTGTTATCGGAAAAGGTTTCCACATTTATTTGTGCAAAATCCCAAGTGCCTCATTCTGAGGCGGAAGTAGCCAAAAATTCATGTTTTTCTATCTTTAAATTATTCTGCTGCAATTGGAGGCTTGGGGGGTCTGCCCTACAATTGGCAAAGCCACTAATGAATATGATCCCATCACAACCACCCTGATGGAACTCCATTGCTCCCTTTTGCCTGCACCGGCCATTTCCAAAACTAGCGACCTCATTTACAAAGCCATCACACCCATCAATCCTGCTTATCTTGCAGACAAGATTTTTTGTGAAAAATAGGAAAATACTTCTAATTTGATCACTTTGAGTGTAGCATTACGGTGAAAAGGCTGAATATAACTGTTAACAACACATTCTAACTTTAAAAAATAAAACTTTCAACCGTGGCACTAAACAAATGTAGGGGTTAACTCTCTATCCTTAAACCCGAAATATCTATGCCCTGTCCCCTTAAACTAATTCTCCAAACTCTTAACCTTAAACCCTACGTTATTAATTGTATATGTTTTGCCTGATTTTTTAACCCCATATATACTATATCCTTACCCCATAACCTCTAATCCCCTCAACCCTCGTAAGCTACAACCTCAACGTTATACCTTACTCCCTTTAACTATTAATCCCTATCCCATATTTCCTTAAACCCCAACCCCTGTATGCAAAACCTGTAACCTTTAACTCAAAGCCTATACATGAAATTGTTAACCCTGTGTGCTTAAATCGTTATCCTATATTCTTAGCCCTAGTCTCTCATTCCCTACCATTAACACCATACTCTCAACCCCTTACTAGACAACCTAACCTCTTAATTCTTCAGTCCTTATATCCAGAAACCCTTAGATCGATCCCCCAAACCTTTATTCAGGTACCTAATTACCGTTACCCTATATGTTTTACCCTATATGTTTAATCCATAACTCTGTACCCCAAGCCCTTGATCTTAAATGCTTAAGCTATATCCTGAACTTTTAAAGTTTTACCACAAACCCTTAACCTTTTACTCTAAACCCTTAACCCAATACACAAATCTCTTATCTATTTACCCCAGACTCTTACCACTATTTCTTATAAATTGTATCTCTAATTTCCTAGCCTTAACCTCTATTCCCTAGTCCGTAAAGCATTTATCATAAAAAATAATAATTTTAACCCCTAAGCTTTCACCCCTTAACCAATCAATCAATCAATCAATCAAAGTACTTGTAAAGCACGCTACTCACCCGTGACTGTCTCAAGGCGCTGAGGGGAGGGGGGTGCCGCTACTGCTCGAAGAGCCAGGTCTTCTGAAGGCGAATAGGTCTTGGGTCTGCCGTCGGGGGGGCAGGGATGGTGTTCCAGGTCTTGGTGGGAAGGTAGGAGAAGGATCTACCGCCGGAGGTCGTTCGTTGGATGTGGGGGACAGCCGCGAGGGCGAGGCTGGTGGAGCGGAGCTGGCAGGTGGGAGTGTAGAAGCTGAGTCTGCTGTTCAGGTAGGTTGGTCCGGTGGTGTGGAGTACTTTGTGTGCGTGAGTGAGGAGCTTGAAGGTGATCCTCTTGTTGATGGGGAGCCAGTGTAGGTCTCTCAGGTGGGGAGTGATGTGGCTGCAGTGGGGGACGTTGAGGATCAGTCGGGCAGAGGCGTTTTGGATGCGTTTTCGTCGTTGTAGGTGTTTGGCAGAGATTCCTGCGTAGAGTGCATTGCCATAGTCCAGTCTGCTGCTGACGAGGGCCTGTGTCACCGTTCTTCTTGTTTCGGTCGGGATCCACTTGTAGATCCTGCGCAGCATGCGAAGGGTGTGTAGCAGGAGGAGGAGTCGACGTTGACCTGTTTGTACATGGAGAGGGAGGAGTCGAGGATGAATCCAAGGTTGCTTGCATGGTCGGTGGGTGTCAGTGCTGGTCCCAGTGTGGTCGGCCACCAGGAGTCGTCCCAGGCTAAGGGGGGGGTCCGAGGATGAGGACCTCCATCTTGTCCGAGTTCAGTTTCAGACGGCTGCTTCTCATCCAGTCTGCGACAGCCTTCATTCCCTCGTGGAGGTTGGCTTTGGCGGTGTGTGGGTCTTTGGTGAGGGAGAGGATGAGCAGGGTGTTGTCGGCGTAGGAGATGATGTTGAGGTCGTGGTGGTGGGCCACTTTTGTGAGAGGCCATGTAGACGTTGAACAGCGTCAGGCTGAGGGATGAGCCATGGGGGATGCCGCAGATGATGTTGGTGGCTTCGGATCAGTAGGGTGGGAGGCGGATGCTCTGGGTTCTGCCGAAGAGGAAGGACGTGGTCCAGTCGAGGGCCTTCTCTTGGATTCCAGCTTCTTGGAAGTGTGTCTTTGGGGTGCAATGGCAGATCATTTTGAAGGTGGCTGACAGGTCCAGGAGGATGAGGGCTGATGTTTCGCTGTTGTCTAGTTGGCGCCTGATGTCGTTTTTGGCGGCGATGAGGGCTGTCTCGGTGCTGTGGTTTTGTCTGAATCCGGACTGGGACGGGTCCAAGATGGCCAATTGTATGTTGACTATTTTCTCGATGACCTTCACCGGGAATGGAGCAGGCAGATGGGCCGGAAGTTCTTGACGTCCTTGGGGTCTGCCTTGGGCTTCTTGAGGAGGGTGTTGATTTCGGCGTGCTTCCAGCTTTCCGATGACCTTCCATACTTAGGGTGCAATGGCTGAGTCTGCTTTGTTGAATATGTGGTGTGGGCACGGGTCTGATGGAGATCCTGAGTGGATGGAGTTCATGACCTTGGGTGTCTTGTCGTCGTTGACGTTGGACCAGGAGGTCAGGCGGTTGGTGCTGGTGGTGTTCGCAGGGGAGGTGGAGTCTGGTGTAGTCAGGGTGGTCGTGGTGTTGAAGCTGTCGTGGATGTCAGCAATCTTGCGGTGGAAGAAGGAGGCCAGTGAGTCGCACAGTTCTTGTGAGGGCGGGATGTCGGCATTGGCGCTCGGGTTGGAGAGTTCCTTTATGATGCTGAAGAGATCTTTGCTGTCGTGTGCGTTGTTATCCAGGCGGTCTTTGAAGGAGGATCTCTTGGCTACTCTGTTGAGTTGGTGATGTCTGCGGGTGGCGTCCTTGTGGGCTACGTGGCTGTCCGGTGTATGTTCGTGGAGCCATTTCTTCTCCAGTTTCCGGCATGCACATTTGGAGGTCTGGAGCTCGTTGGTGAACCAGGTGGCTCTCTTGCTGGTGTGGTTGTTGGAGGGTTTCTTTAGCGGGCGAGGGTGTTGGCGCAATCGTCGATCCACTGTCTGAGGTTGCGGGCTGCGGCATCTGGGTTGGTGGGGTGGGTGGGTGGTATGTTCTGGGTGAGGGTGGTGATCAGCTGGTCTTTGGGGACTTTGCTCCAGCAGAGGCGAGGCAGCTGTTGGGTGCGGTGGTGCGTGGTTGTTTTTTTGAAAGTGAAATGGATGCAGCGGTGGTCGGTCCAGTGGAGTTCGGTGGTGTGGTTGGAGGCGACGTGGGTGCTTGTGGAGAAGATGAGGTCCAGATTGTGGCCGGCGGCGTTGGTGGGTGCGGTGACGAGTTGTCTGAGGCCGAGGTTGGTGAGGTTGGCGATCAGGGTGGCAGAGTTGGTGTTGTTGTTGTTCTCGAGGTGGAAGTTCAGGTCCCCGAGGAGGATGTAGTCTGTGGAGGCGAGTGCGTGAGTGCTGGCAAGGTCTGCAATGGAATCGCTGAACTGAGCCCGGGGTCCGGGGGGGTCTGTAGACGAGTGTTCCTCTGAGGGTGGTATTGGGGTCGGTGTGGATCCGGAAGTGCAGGTGTTCTGCGGTCTTGAGGGTGTCGTCTGCGTGGGTGGCGACCTTGAGGTTGGACTTGTGGACGATGGCTATTCCTCCTCCGATTCCGTTGGTGCGATCCCTACGGGTGATCTTGTAGCCATCCGGGATGGCTATGGCGATGTCGGGCATGGAGGAGTTGTTCCACCAGGTCTCGGTCAGGAAGGGCACGTCTGGGGCGGAGGTGTCAAGCAGATCCCAGAGCTCGACGGCGTGTTTGCTTGCGGAGCGGTGTTGAGGAGAAGCAGCGGAGGTGGTTGGGTCCAGTCCTTGGAGGTTTGGTGGCTCTGTTGCAGGTGAATCTGCAGGTGCGGCAGGAGAAGGGTCCGTTTCGGGGCGGCCTGGAAGAAGGTGTGGTTTTGTCCGGCATTGAGTGCGTGGAGGGTGCTGGCGTCGTAGCGGAGTCTTGTGTCGTGGCATTCCCGGGGTCCAGGGGTTCTGGCGCTGGGTGCGGTCCAGGCGCGGATGGGCACGGACAGGATAGCTTTAGGCGCGCCTTTGGCGCGCCAGCGGCGCGGCCGCGCAACGTCCGGCATATATGGGGAAGTGGGAGGGAGGAGCAGCTGGGAGGCAGGAGGCGGGAGCAGCGAGTGGACAGGGGGCGGGGCACAGGAGGGGAAAAAGGGTGGTACAGAAGGCAAAAGGGCACAGGGGCGAAAAAGAACGAGTGGCACAGAGCACAAAAACGGGGCACACAGGCAAAAGGGGCACAAAAGGGGGGAAAACGAGTGGCACAGAGCACAAAAAATGGGGCACACAGGCAAAAGGGGCACAAGGGGGGAAAAACGAGTGGCACAAGCACAAAATGTACTCTGTGGGGTCACAGAGAGGGGGAGCAGTGGCACAGAAGCCAAGGACAAATACCAGTGAGTCGGCGGCGGCAGCAGGGGCACACAGTTGGAGCTGCGTGGAGGGAGAGTGACCTACCAGGAGGGTTAGGGGTCGCCCCTTAGCGTGTAACCCCTATACATATAACTCTTAACCTTTAACCCAGTCCCATAACCTTATATCTAAAATATTTAACCCGTGTCCTTCACCTTACTCCATAATCTTAACGCATTTACCCTTGAACCAAATGCCCAAATCTGTAACCCTATACGCTGCACCCTTAATTCTGTAGCCCAAACCCTTACCCCTATGGCTCTCAATCTTAAATCCCAACACTTAAACCTATAACTGATAAATGTGTAACAACGTACCATATATCCTTACACTTGTATCCAAATTCTTAAACCCTTACCCCACACTGTTAGCTACTATATTGTTAACCCAAAAACCCTTGCTGTTGGTGGTGCCCTCACAAAACACCTTCCGGCTTGGGCATCATCTTTATGTGCAATATATGTGTATAGTGCATTGACATCTATGGTAATGAGAAAGCAGTCATTCTACCATTGGACGTCCTGTATTTTGATCAAAACATCTCTGAGATCTTAAGTATAAGTGGGCAAACTTTGACAAAAGGATATAGGAAAAAGTCAAGATATTTGGAAGTATTCTCTAACGATCGATTTGTAAATGCCCCTATTGGTCTTCATGGTGGGCTACTAACATTCTTGGATTCTGGGGCTGTGGTAGACTGTAGAATCTTAGGATGTTCCTTTTTTAAGCTACTTATATTCTTCCACCTCAAAAAGACCCCTACATCGCCAATTTTCCACCATGTCCCAGAACAGGTGAATAGCAGTCAGTTGTCTGGTAATGTTATAATAATACTAATCATTATCTGGTTGCCAGGGGGCTTAGGTTACCTACATTTCTGTGCTCATTAGTACTTTATTGATTTTATTGATCATCAAATCCTCATCGTACATCAGATTTTTTACTGCTTGACATTCTTGTTTTGACAGGTTCTCTCGCCCTTTGTTTTTAGTATTATTAGTATTATTTAGTCTTTACAAGCATTGCTGCCTCCCTCCGGGTGGGTGTCAGTTGCATCATATGGGAGAATGGGAGTGTTTGTTGTCTTGTAGTAATAATCCACATTTGTAAAATGCGAACAATCACCCGTAAGGGTCTCTAGGCGCTGGGGGCCGTCGGGAAAATTAAGCAAGCTTTTGCCCAGAGTCACATGGTGCTGGGCTAACCTGCCGGCGGAGCCGGGGATCGAACCATGATCCCCAGATTCCAGCGTCAGTCGCCCTAGCCACGGCGCTACACCTCTCCCTTTGTAGTTGCTGCTTCAGTGCCTCATTGTGACCCTTAGGATCAGTGTGACCTCGTTCTGTAGTCTGCGTGTCCATTTCCCTGAAAATCTGCTGTGCCGCTTGTTTCTGGAAAGGGGCGACCATTCGGTCCCCCCGAACGTATGGCGGAGTACCACGATCCCCCGGGGAAGCCATCTTGGGCGGGAGGCGAGTCTCGGCTGGTATGCCCGAAGCGGCGTAGCCGGGGCGCGCCTTTTCCCGCCCTGGAGGGGGCTGGCCTAGACACTGACGCGGCCGGCCACGCCCTTTGGGGCAGGCAGGGGCGGGTTTACGCCCGCCCTGAAGACGGATAAAAGGAGCAACAAGCCAAGAAAGCATCCTCTTGTTCCTGTGCTCTGAAGTTGCACCTCCTCGCTGCACGTGAGCTCGAGACGGAACGAAGAGCCAATTTTGAACGTGGTAATCTTTCTTTTTGTCTTACAGATACTCTGTCTGAGAATGCCTAAGAAAGTTGGAAAGCGAGTCACTACCGACCAGATGCTCCGTATGCTGATGAAGGAGGTAACCGACCTAAAGAAGAAGGTGGCGGCTAGAGACGGGGAAGGGGGGCCGAAACGACCATCGGCAGGAGCCGCTCCAGGAGGGAAGGGCAAGAGGCCCAGACGGGGGGCAGCGGGGGGAGACACCCCGGTTCCCGATACCCCACTCGAAAGGCCAACTCCGGTGCCGACAGAGGGGAACCCGATTCCCGTGGTGGTCACCCCCGTGTCCGGGGACGATATGCCGCCCGAGTTGGCAGCACAATTGGCAGCGTGGTTGGGAAAAAATGGCGAGGGCGCCACGGCTGACGACGCACGGGTGTTGATGAAGCAACTGCGTGAAAATAGGGAGGCGGTGAAGGCACCATCGCCAGTTATCACGCCGTCTCCGGCGGGTGAAAAATCGACAGGAGCAGGTTCAGCGGCAGACGCAGCTTCCGGTTCAGGTAAGCGGCCATTGCCGATTGCGAGGGATGAGTCTGCACCCTCACGAAGGGAAAAATTGGGTCAGCATGTACCTCTGGCTATTAAGGAAAAGATGTGGGCAGATGAGTATGTAAACATGTTCTCGTTGCTTACAGATCATTATGAGATGGAGCATGTTAAGAGCCAAAAGGAGCTCATGCATCCGAGTGTTTGGCGCGCAAAGATGGCCGCCTTTAAGGTTGACGAAAACATTGGCAATTGGGGCAGGGCATGGGGAATTTTTACCGCTATCATGGGTGAACGTAGGCCCGAGTTGTTGTCCGAATTGCCTATTTATCAGTCACGAATCATGGAATATTCTGTATCATATGGGGGCAATCAGTGGTTCTGTTACGATAATATTTTTAGAAAAGCGAAAGAACACGACAAGAACTTGACTTGGGATTGTTACGATTCTGTTTCGTGGTCAAAAATGGAGAGTACTGGTATGTTGAAGTTACCATTGGTAGGGAGTAGCGGGGGTGAATCCTCCCGCCAATATGCTGGGACACCCTTTCGAACGAGTACAGTTAATGACTACCACTCAAAGCCGAACGGCAACGCAGGTAAAAGGGGGATTTGTTGGAACTTTAACAGGGGTAAATGTACGAGGCCCCAGGGGTCATGCAAATTTAGACATGAGTGTGGAGGGTGTGGGCAGCCATCCCATCCTGAGTCCATGTGCAGAGCCAAAACGGGTGATAACGGTGGTAGGGGAGGCGCCAAACAGGTCTGAAATAGTCCGAGGGGCGCCTTTACCTACTCCGATTGATACCATGGCAATGATTCCTTGGCTCAGCGAGTACCCCGATCATGTTTCCGCTGGGGTGTTGCGGAACGGGTTTTCATATGGTTTCCGCATCCCAGTGGGGGATTTTCAGGGTGTAGCAAAATGTAAAAATCAACTGTCGGTCTTGCAACATACGACCGTAGTACAGGAGAAGATTGGGAAGGAGGTTACTCGAGGTCGAGTCGCCGGTCCATTTGATGAGCCACCATGTGCTAACTTTGTTTGTTCCCCTTTAGGGGTGGTCCCTAAGAAGGACCCGGGTGAGTTCCGGCTGATACATAATTTATCAGCCCCACGTGGTCTTTCCGTGAATGATGCGATTGACCCGGAAGTGTGTTCGGTGCGGTACGCATCTTTCGATGAGGCCGTCGCCATGTTGAATCGCCTAGGGCCCGGTGCGCTGATGGCAAAATCAGATATTGAGTCAGCGTTCCGGTTGCTCCCGGTACACCCAGACGATCAGCGTCTCCTTGGTTTCATGTTTCAGGGTCACTATTACATGGATAGATGTATGCCGATGGGATGCTCTATATCTTGTGCCTATTTTGAAAAGTTCAGTTGTTTTCTGCAATGGGTCTTCACAAAGAGGACGGGTTTTCAACATGTCATGCATTATCTCGATGACTTTTTGTTTCTGGGGGCGGCCGGGGATCCAGAATGTGGACAGGCTTTGAATGAATTTTGTGTCTTAATGAAGCATTTTGGTGTGCCACTGGCACCAGGTAAGACTGTGGGTCCCTCGACTTGCCTCGAGTTCCTGGGGATCGAGCTCGATTCAGAGGAAGGTTGTTTTCGATTACCAAGAGAAAAGGTGTTAAGATTCAGGGCTTCCCTGGAAAAGTGTATTAGTGAGTCTAAAGTCAGACTGCATCAATTACAACAATTGGTGGGCCAGCTGAATTTTGCCCTGAGAGTAATGCCGATGGCCCGCCCCTTTTCCCGCTCGATCGCTCAGGCCATGGTCGGCCTGAAAGAGGGTCATCATCGCACGAGACTATCGGCAGAAGTTCTCCAGGACATGCACATTTGGTTGGCATTTCTGGCGGAGTTCAATGGTCGAATTGTCTGGAATAAACCGGCGGTGTCCTCCGAAGAGCTGGGGCTGTGGACAGATTCGGCTGGGAGCGTTGGTTTTGGTGCCATATTCGGCACACAATGGTCGGCTCAAAAATGGCCGTTATGGTGGCATGAGAGTGGGCTGACGAGTAACATTGCCTTTCTTGAACTTTTTCCCATTCTGGTGGCCCTGAAAACTTGGCCTGAGGGATTCAGGGATCACTCTGTGTTATTTTGGTCTGATAACATGACCGTGGTTGAGTGTATCAATAGCCAGGCAGCACGATGCAAATGGATTCTGAGATTGCTCAAAGAAATTGTGTTATTGTGTATGCAATTGAACGTGCTATTTAGGGCAAGACATGTGCCGGGTGTAATGAATCAAGCGGCTGATGCGCTTTCTCGTTTTCGTATGCAGGCCTTCTGGGGTTTTCTGCCCACAGCGGACTCGGTGGCGGCACCCTTTCCCGAAGCTCTCTGGTCTCTCGGTGCCCCGAACTACAGAACCTCGTGGGAGAGAGTTTAGCACCCAGGACGAGGAAGGCATATGAAGGGGCGTTCCGATCCTATTGGGCCTTTCTGGGGACTGCTGGGGGAGAGTTTTGGGGTCAGGAAGAGTTAGTGGTAAAATTTCTGCTGTCCTTACATCAGGCAGGCAAATCAGTGGCTACGGCCCAGAGGCATCGGGCCGCCATCTCCTTTGTGGCAAGGGCTCATGGGATCCAAGACCCGACTGCGTCTTTCGTGGTGCAAAAAGCGCTACGTGGGTGGCAACGCCTTGAGGGTCGCAGAGTAGATGAAAGGCGCCCGATAGGTTTGGATAGGTTGGCTCTGTTGTTATCGGTACTTCCTGCAACGTGTTCATCCCAGTATGAATCAGTGTTATTCCGAGCCGCTTTTGTGCTAGCATTCCATGGGGCTATGCGGGTAAGCGAACTAGTGGCAAAGAACAAGCAGGATGCCATGGGGGGACTGTGCCGAGAGCACGTTCAGATCAGGGGGGAGACAATGACTGTCTCGTTTGTCAGGTCCAAGACCGATCAAAGTGCGATCGGGGACAGCATAATCATACAAAGGATTCCCGGGTCTTCCATGTGCCCTGTGGTGTGCGTGGAGGAATATTTAACGCATAGGGTGGCATCATGGGGGGGAACCTTGTTGAGTCACGCTGACGCCACCCCACTGACGAGGTTTCAGTTTGAGCGGGTGCTTGCGATGTCAATTTCGGCCGCGGGCCTGAACCCCGGCGAGTTTGGGACCCATTCCTTTCGGATAGGGGCTGCTACAGAGGCTACAGCCAGGGGTCTGAATGTTGAACAAGTAAAACGTGTGGGGCGTTGGTCCTCAAACTGTTATAAGAGATATGTGCGGTTGCACATGTTGTGAAGCTGTAATGTTGTACTCACGCTTCTTGTTTTTGTTTGGTTTTCAGTTGCGCAAGCCTACGAGGCGGGGCGGACTGTGCAGTCGACCCGACACCGGGGGGCCAGCGGTCAGACATCACCGGCTGTGAAAAAGGAGGTGTGGGTCGTGGGCCACTCATACGTGAGGCGTGCCGCGGACGTATTCAAAGCAGGTGACATGATTCACGTGGCTGGGGAATACGGGTACAGTGTGTCCTTCTACGGAAAGGGCGGGCTCTGTATTGACCAGTTTCAATCATTTTTCGAGGGTTTGTTAGGGCGGACGAGGTCACCGCCATCTGTAGTCATAGTACATCTTGGAGGCAACGATTTGGTGACCACTGGTAGACGACTTCTTCTCGAGGGGATGCTTTCCACTGTAAGTTGGTTAGCGAGAAGAGTTCCAGGGTGCACAATTGCATGGTCCCATATGATTCCACGGAAAGTGTGGCGGGGGGCTATTTCGGTTTCTGCTCTGAATCATTCAGTAAGAAAAATTAATAATAAAATGAGTAGATTGTTCCGTTCAAGTACACTGCATTCTATTCCGCATGGTTGTATTAAAGGGGATAGTATGTATTTGGGGGATGGTGTTCATTTGTCCCGGATGGGGAACGAGTTACTCATAGGAGACCTGATAGCTTGGCTGAAGACTTTGTGACATGACCTTTAGGCAGGAGTGTTGTGGGGGGTCCGGATAGCCGGTCAACTATCCGGCCTGTGGCGGTAAGGTCATGATTGGTGAGCAGTAATTGGAAGATCCCTAGGGGTGGGCGTCACCCATTACGGATGGGAGCGCTCGAGGGAGGTGGCCATTGGCCCCTCAACGGGGAGGCGGTCCCTTCTAAGGATGGGCCGCCGAAAGGAAAGGAAAGGCGGTCAAGGCCCCTTCCTGGGTAGGAGGGGTTACAGCCCCCTCCTGGGGAATTTCCCGGGGCCGGGACATCTGCGACGGCAGATGTGGTAAGTTGTGTGGGGTTTGGGAGGGGGTCTACGCTACCTTCTAGATACCTCACACGAGTCCTCGGACGACCTTTAAATGGCGTCGAGTTTATTGGGGCCCCCGTCAAGTCAAGGGAAATTGGTAAATGCACTTGAGGTACGCCTCTGTGCGGTCGCCCCTCACAAGTGAGGGGGATATGTCTGGTTTAGGGATCTTGACACCGGTTACGACCTTGCCGTTGGCCCTTAAACGTTAGGATGTACAATTTCAAGTTAAACGTTTTGTAGGATGTTAGTTCGGCTAGGAGAACCTTTGTATTAGAGAATATGTTAAGGTTAGCCAAACAGCGCAATGTGGAAATGAAATTGTACATTAATATGAAACTGTTATTTTAATGTTTTAATTTTGTTTCATATTTTAATAAATACGGCCGGGAGGGTCACTCCCTCCCGTCTTCCAAAAGTTCAGAACCGTTTCCGGTTTCCCATTCTTGGGGAATGTGTTGAGAGGGGGTGGCGGGTATCTCAGCCATATGGAAAGGGGCGACCATTCGGTCCCCCCGAACGTATGGCGGAGTACCACGATCCCCCCGGGAAGCCATCTTGGGCGGGAGGCGAGTCTCGGCTGGTATGCCCGAAGCGGCGTAGCCGGGGCGCGCCTTTTCCCGCCCTGGAGGGGGCTGGCCTAGACACTGACGCGGCCGGCCACGCCCTTTGGGGCAGGCAGGGGCGGATTTACGCCCGCCCTGAAGACGGATAAAAGGAGCAACAAGCCAAGAAAGCATCCTCTTGTTCCTGTGCTCTGAAGCTGCACCTCCTCGCTGCACGTGAGCTCGAGACGGAACGAAGAGCCAATTTTGACCCACCCACCAGCCCCTGAGGACAGCATGTGGTTTTGGAATAAAGTTTGATGTGTTAACACTAATTTTACAGGTTATGATAACTATCGTGATAAATTTTGAATATGCAATAAAGAATGGTCAAATTGTAATATGTTTTGCAAATAAAGTAGTTATGCACTAGTGTTGATCAGTAATCATGCCGCTTAATAATATGGTAATTGTTACTGTCTCTTAGTAATTTAGTCATTTAGTAAATTTAGTTAGAATTGTCGTATTTATTTTGGTCGGGCGGTAAGGTCATGATCGGTGAGCAGTAATTGGAAGATCCCTAGGGGTGGGCGTCACCCATTACGGATGGGAGCGCTCGAGGGAGGTGGCCATTGGCCCCTCAACGGGGAGGCGGTCCCTTCTAAGGATGGGCCGCCGAAAGGAAAGGAAAGGCGGTCAAGGCCCCTTCCTGGGTAGGAGGGGTTACAGCCCCCTCCTGGGGAATTTCCCGGGGCCGGGACATCTGCGACGGCAGATGTGGTAAGTTGTGTGGGGTTTGGGAGGGGGTCTACGCTACCTTCTAGATACCTCACACGAGTCCTCGGACGACCTTTAAATGGCGTCGAGTTTATTGGGGCCCCCGTCAAGTCAAGGGAAATTGGTAAATGCACTTGAGGTACGCCTCTGTGCGGTCGCCCCTCACAAGTGAGGGGGATATGTCTGGTTTAGGGATCTTGACACCGGTTACGACCTTGCCGTTGGCCCTTAAACGTTAGGATGTACAATTTCAAGTTAAACGTTTTGTAGGATTTTAGTTCGGCTAGGAGAACCTTTGTATTAGAGAATATGTTAAGGTTAGCCAAACAGCGCAATGTGGAAATGAAATTGTACATTAATATGAAACTGTTATTTTAATGTTTTAATTTTGTTTCATATTTTAATAAATACGGCCGGGAGGGTCACTCCCTCCCGTCTTCCAAAAGTTCAGAACCGTTTCCGGTTTCCCATTCTTGGGGAATGTGTTGAGAGGGGGTGGCGGGTATCTCAGCCATAAGTCATGTTCTGTAGTCATGTTCTTCAGAAAAGTATGCAAAGAAGCCCTAGAGCATCATAAGATAAGTTCTGAGGCCATTTCTTTCACGACATGATCCCCCTGCCCAAGATACTGCCCAAGTCAATGTTTCACATTCAAGGAGTTCCCCTTCCATACACTCACCAATAGTCGCTAGCTCTCTCTCTTTGCAGTCTCCAAATTGAGTATAGGGTGCTCCCCTCAGCTTTTAGCGAAAGTGAGTCTCCCTCCTTATTCTTGTGTGTTGACATTTCAATGTCTCAGTCCAATATTTTACAGTTGGGTGGGTATTTGACTGTATTCAAACAAATCCATCTCTCCCTGTTCCCATTTTCCATCACATTAGCTCTATCCAGGACAGTCAATCATGGGGGGAAATTCTGCTCCTTTACCAGCTTCCAAAATGCCACGCATTGTCGTGCAGACCATAAAAATGAGGCAATCCTGCTGTGCTGGTATTTCAAGATTAATTGCTGCATCCAGCATGCCACGCAATGTGTTGTGGTCTAAACAGCCTTTGTCAAGTAATGTGTACAAACAATCACCAAGTTTTTATACTGGATTAAAGTTGATATAAATAAACATTCAAAATAGCTAAACAATACTTGACAGAGGAATCCCGCCATTTTTATTGGTGTCTGTTCGTGCAAGTAATCGGACATTCATTGTGATTTTTATAGTATTCTTCATTTCATCACAAAAATATTGCATTACATTTGAGTGTAGTACATGGGAACGTGAATTCAGTTGTGCAACACATTGAGAGTGTGGTCTCATTTTTTAGGTCTCAGCATCGAGACCTATTGTCATGGAGTTCGCTCTGAAGGGACCTAGAGCTGTGAACGTGCCGACCAGGGTCTGTGAACGCGCTTATGCAGGCCGGCCGAAGGCAGGCACACACACACGCACACGCAGTCTCTCACACACACACACACACGCAGACACACCCACACACATGCAGACACACGCGCGCAGACACACACACACACGTGCCAAGCCCCCCAAGCCCCACTTACCGCATCAGCCGCCACTCCTGATTTCTGCTGCCACCAGTCTCTGGGCCATCCACTCCATGGGCGCGGGCTTCTCGCAAAGACGGAAGTCCCGCCCCACGACAGCCGTGAGCTTGCTCATCCCGAAACCGGAAGTTCGGGAGTGTGCACGCTTACGGCTTGGTTTTTTTTTGTGATCGTGTTAGGCATAGCACCATACGTGCAGAGATTCCCACCCACGAGAAGCAATTATTTCTGAAAGGAGTCACAAAACGCTGTTTCACTGTGGCTGTTTGTCAGTCCTGCTTGTGTGAGTGAACTTCACATCAAGTGATGCAGATGCTGTCAGCTGGCCGCCGCAAACAAACAGAAGAAGCCTGAGTGAGGACTGAGCAATCGTATTTTTTCCTAGACATTTAATACAGTTTTGAACCATATTTCACACTTTATCTTCTGTGCGGTATAGTCTGCGTGGTTGTCCGGTTGCTTTAGAAAAATATTTCTGGAGTTGCCCAGCGTCCAATGGTTGTTTATTCTGAAGGCCTGTGTGCGTGCACATCCCGAAACCGGAAGTTCGGGAGTGTGCACGCTCACGGCTAGTTTTTTTTTGTGATCGCGGTAGGCATAGCACCATACGTGCAGGGATTCCCACCCACGAGAAGCAATTATTTCTGAAAGGAGTCACAAAACGCTGTTTCACTGTGGCTGTTTGTCAGTCCTGCTTGTGTGAGTGAACTTCACATCAAGTGATGCAGATGCTGTCAGCTGGCCGCCGCAAACCAACAGAAGAAGCCTGAGTGAGGACTGAGCAATCGTATTTATTCCTAGACATTTAATACAGTTTTGAACCATATTTCATAGTTTATCTTCTGTGCGGTATAGTCTGCGTGGTTGTCCGGTTGCTTGAGAAAATTATTTCTGGAGTTGCCCAGCGTCCAATGGTTGTTTATTCTGAAGGCCTGTGTGGTCTCGGTGTTTACCATCATTAAACTTGGGTTGCTCTCGGAATACATAGAGATGGAGCTTTCCGTTCTGCCTTTCAGGTGAACTGGGCGCCTTGTGTGACTGTTTATCATCATGTCTTCTATCAATAAATGCATCGTACACTTCCCGACATATCTGTTTTTTCATCTTGTCACCTTGTGGCAAACTGCCTGGTACCAGTGATGCTGATGTGCTGTGTCCTGAGTGCGATACAAGTATGATGCACGAAGATCAGGCTGCCCTTTTGCATGATGGAGTAACCTCGACATTTGCCTCAATATGTCAGAACCCTTCGGCCACAATAGGGACCGAGGCAGGAGGAAATACTCTATAAAGTAGCAACACCAACAATACTGTTGCGAGAATGTAGTAAGTAGTAAGCTAAGAACTGGTCAGTATTTAGAGCCTGATTCACAAAAATAAACTTACACTTTCGTGTTAGTTTAAGATTTTTTTCAATTCACAAAGAAATTTTACAAGTAGTATCTTTAGGACTGCCTATCTTTGTCTGTCCCGAGTCTCGCCACGGGAGCAGAGACTCAGCAATCGTAAACATACCACTGGTAAAATTATTTTGTGAATTGCAATAAAGCGTAAACTTGCACAAAAGTGTACGTTTAGCCAAGTAGAGGGTGTAAACAGACTTAAAATGCCCCTGCTTAATACAGGATGTCCACCACATCTCTCCATATAAGAGCTTGGAAAATGTATTTATTTATTTACTTTTTATTTATTTATTCGTAGAGCAAGAACAACAAACTAATTTGTTGCTAGGCACCAGGATCAATAAAAAACGTGTTAGCCTATAACAGGTACCACTAAAAAGAAATTCGGGAAGCAGTATGCTACTGCTACTGAGAAATGTAGCTAGTACATTTTCAAACAAAACTGTTTTGTTTTTCCCCCCTAAATTATAGCAGAGCATTTTTTCCTTAGAAGTGCTTAAGCAAAGAGTTTCAAGTCGTTTGGCCTTGAACTGCACATCTTTGGTATCCCTTGCATTGGAGTTTTGATCTAGGAACAAGTAGGATGGATGGACTTCTTGATCATGCATTCAAAAACTAGACATGTTGATTTAAAGATGATACGATTATGCACTGGTAACCAGGCCACTGAGTTCAGCTCTTCCAAAATATGTGTATACAATAGCAGGCTCATCTCTGTTAGGACAATATACAGGTACCAAACTAAGCAGAAGAGGTCACCCTTTGGACCTTAAGCTTCCAGTGTATTGATAAATCATCAGCCATTGGGGGGGGGGGTAGGGTGGAGGGGGGGATAACGGCAAACTGAAGTTTATCTTCTGTGCGGTATAGTCTGCGTGGTTGTCCGGTTGCTTTAGAAAAATATTTCTGGAGTAGTGAGTGCAGAGTAGTGAGTGCAGAGTAGTGAGTGTGCAGGGTAGTGAGTGCAGGGTAGTGAGTGCAGGGTAGTGAGTGCAGGGTAGTGAGTGCAGAGTAGTGAGTGCAGGGTAGTGAGTGCAGAGAGTAGTGAGTGCAGAGAGTAGTGAGTGCAGAGAGTAGTGAGTGCAGAGAGTAGTGGGTGCAGAGAGTAGTGAGTGCAGAGTAGTGAGTGCAGAGTAGTGAGTGCAGAGTAGTGAGTGCAGAGTAGTGAGTGCAGTGTAGTGAGTGTGCAGAGTAGTGAGTGTGCAGACTACTGAGTGTGCACACTAGTGAGTGCAGAGTTGTGAGTGTGTAGAGTAGTGAGTGCAGAGTAGTGAGTGCAGAGTAGTGAGTGCAGAGTAGTGAGTGTGTAGAGTAGTGAGTGCAGGGTAGTGAGTGCAGGGTAGTGAGTGCAGAGTAGTGAGTGCAGAGTAGTGAGTGCAGAGAGTAGTGAGTGCAGAGAGTAGTGAGTGCAGAGTAGTGAGTGCAGAGTAGTGAGTGCAGAGAGTAGTGAGTGCAGAGAGTAGTGAGTGCAGAGAGTAGTGAGTGCAGAGAGTAGTGAGTGCAGAGTAGTGAGTGCAGAGTAGTGAGTGCAGAGAGTAGTGAGTGCAGAGAGTAGTGAGTGCAGAGAGTAGTGAGTGCAGAGTAGTGAGTGCAGAGTAGTGAGTAGTGAGTGCAGAGTAGTGAGTGCAGAGTAGTGAGTGCAGAGTAGTAAGTGCAGAGTGCAGAGTAGTGAGTGCAGAGTGCAGAGTAGTGAGTGCAGAGTAGTGAGTGCAGAGTAGTGAGTGCAGAGTAGTGAGTGCAGAGTAGTGAGTGCAGAGTAGTGAGTAGTGAGTAGTGAGTGCAGAGTAGTGAGTGCAGAGTAGTGAGTGCAGAGTAGTGAGTAGTGAGTAGTGAGTAGTGAGTGCAGAGTAGTGAGTGCAGAGTAGTGAGTGCAGAGTAGTGAAGGCAGAGTAGTGAGTGCAGAGTAGTGAGTAGTGAGTGCAGAGTAGTGAGTGCAGAGTAGTAAGTAGTGAGTGCAGAGTAGTGAGTGCAGAGTAGTGAGTGCAGAGTAGTGAGTAGTGAGAAGTGAGTGCAGAATAGTGAGTAGTGAGTAGTGAGTGCAGAGTAGTGAGTGCAGAGTAGTGAGTGCAGAGTAGTGAGTGCAGAGTAGTGAGTGCAGAGTAGTGAGTAGTGAGTGCAGAGTAGTGAGTGCAGAGTAGTGAGTGCAGAGTAGTGAGTGCAGAGTAGTGAGTGCAGGGTAGTGAGTGCAGGGTAGTGAGTGCAGAGTAGTGAGTAGTGAGTGCAGAGTAGTGAGTGCAGAGTAGTGAGTAGTGAGTGCAGAGTAGTGAGTGCAGAGTAGTGAGTAGTGAGTGCAGAGTAGTGAGTGCAGAGTAGTGAGTAGTGAGTGCAGAGTAGTGAGTAGTGAGTGCAAAGTAGTGAGTGCAGAGTAGTGAGTGCAGAGTAGTGAGTGCAGAGTAGTGAGTGCAGAGTAGTGAGTGCAGAGTAGTGAGTAGTGAGTAGTGAGTGCTGAGTAGTGAGTAGTGAGTGCAAAGTAGTGAGTGCAGAGTAGTGAGGGCCGAGTAGTGAGTGCCGAGTAGTGAGTGCAGAGTAGTGAGTGCAGAGTAGTGAGTGCAGAGTAGTGAGTGCAGAGTAGTGAGTAGTGAGTGCTGAGTAGTGAGTAGTGAGTGCAGAGTAGTGAGTAGTGAGTGCAAAGTAGTGAGTGCAGAGTAGTGAGTGCACACTAGTGAGTGCAGAGTTGTGAGTGTGTAGAGTAGTGAGTGCAGAGTAGTGAGTGCAGAGTAGTGAGTGCAGGGTAGTGAGTGCAGGGTAGTGAGTGCAGAGTAGTGAGTGCAGAGTAGTGAGTGCAGAGTAGTGAGTGCAGAGAGTAGTGAGTGCAGAGAGTAGTGAGTGCAGAGTAGTGAGTGCAGAGTAGTGAGTGCAGAGTAGTGAGTGCAGAGTAGTGAGTGCAGAGAGTAGTGAGTGCAGAGAGTAGTGAGTGCAGAGAGTAGTGAGTGCAGAGTAGTGAGTGCAGAGAGTAGTGAGTGCAGAGAGTAGTGAGTGCAGAGAGTAGTGAGTGCAGAGTAGTGAGTGCAGAGAGTAGTGAGTGCAGAGAGTAGTGAGTGCAGAGTAGTGAGTGCAGAGTAGTGAGTGCAGAGTAGTGAGTGCAGAGTAGTGAGTGCAGAGTAGTGAGTGCAGAGTAGTGAGTGCAGAGAGTAGTGAGTGCAGAGAGTAGTGAGTGCAGAGAGTAGTGAGTGCAGAGTAGTGAGTGCAGAGTAGTGAGTGCAGAGAGTAGTGAGTGCAGAGAGTAGTGAGTGCAGAGAGTAGTGAGTGCAGAGAGTAGTGAGTAGTGAGTGCAGAGTAGTGAGTGCAGAGTAGTGAGTGCAGAGTAGTGAGTGCAGAGTAGTGAGTGCAGAGTAGTGAGTGCAGAGTAGTGAGTGTGTAGAGTAGTGAGTGCAGGGTAGTGAGTGCAGGGTAGTGAGTGCAGAGTAGTGAGTGCAGAGTAGTGAGTGCAGAGAGTAGTGAGTGCAGAGAGTAGTGAGTGCAGAGTAGTGAGTGCAGAGTAGTGAGTGCAGAGAGTAGTGAGTGCAGAGAGTAGTGAGTGCAGAGAGTAGTGAGTGCAGAGAGTAGTGAGTGCAGAGTAGTGAGTGCAGAGTAGTGAGTGCAGAGAGTAGTGAGTGCAGAGAGTAGTGAGTGCAGAGAGTAGTGAGTGCAGAGAGTAGTGAGTGCAGAGTAGTGAGTGCAGAGTAGTGAGTAGTGAGTGCAGAGTAGTGAGTGCAGAGTAGTGAGTGCAGAGTAGTGAGTGCAGAGTAGTGAGTGCAGAGTGCAGAGTAGTGAGTGCAGAGTGCAGAGTAGTGAGTGCAGAGTAGTGAGTGCAGAGTAGTGAGTGCAGAGTAGTGAGTGCAGAGTAGTGAGTGCAGAGTAGTGAGTAGTGAGTAGTGAGTGCAGAGTAGTGAGTGCAGAGTAGTGAGTGCAGAGTAGTGAGTAGTGAGTAGTGAGTAGTGAGTGCAGAGTAGTGAGTGCAGAGTAGTGAGTGCAGAGTAGTGAGTGCAGAGTAGTGAGTGCAGAGTAGTGAGTAGTGAGTGCAGAGTAGTGAGTGCAGAGTAGTAAGTAGTGAGTGCAGAGTAGTGAGTGCAGAGTAGTGAGTGCAGAGTAGTGAGTAGTGAGTAGTGAGTGCAGAATAGTGAGTAGTGAGTGCAGAGTAGTGAGTGCAGAGTAGTGAGTGCAGAGTAGTGAGTGCAGAGTAGTGAGTGCAGAGTAGTGAGTAGTGAGTGCAGAGTAGTGAGTGCAGAGTAGTGAGTGCAGAGTAGTGAGTGCAGAGTAGTGAGTGCAGGGTAGTGAGTGCAGGGTAGTGAGTGCAGAGTAGTGAGTAGTGAGTGCAGAGTAGTGAGTGCAGAGTAGTGAGTAGTGAGTGCAGAGTAGTGAGTGCAGAGTAGTGAGTAGTGAGTGCAGAGTAGTGAGTGCAGAGTAGTGAGTAGTGAGTGCAGAGTAGTGAGTAGTGAGTGCAAAGTAGTGAGTGCAGAGTAGTGAGTGCAGAGTAGTGAGTGCAGAGTAGTGAGTGCAGAGTAGTGAGTGCAGAGTAGTGAGTAGTGAGTAGTGAGTGCTGAGTAGTGAGTAGTGAGTGCAAAGTAGTGAGTGCAGAGTAGTGAGGGCCGAGTAGTGAGTGCCGAGTAGTGAGTGCAGAGTAGTGAGTGCAGAGTAGTGAGTAGTGAGTGCTGAGTAGTGAGTAGTGAGTGCAGAGTAGTGAGTAGTGAGTGCAAAGTAGTGAGTGCAGAGTAGTGAGTGCACACTAGTGAGTGCAGAGTTGTGAGTGTGTATAGTAGTGAGTGCAGAGTAGTGAGTGCAGAGTAGTGAGTGCAGGGTAGTGAGTGCAGGGTAGTGAGTGCAGAGTAGTGAGTGCAGAGTAGTGAGTGCAGAGTAGTGAGTGCAGAGTAGTGAGTGCAGAGAGTAGTGAGTGCAGAGAGTAGTGAGTGCAGAGTAGTGAGTGCAGAGTAGTGAGTGCAGAGTAGTGAGTGCAGAGTAGTGAGTGCAGAGAGTAGTGAGTGCAGAGAGTAGTGAGTGCAGAGAGTAGTGAGTGCAGAGAGTAGTGAGTGCAGAGTAGTGAGTGCAGAGAGTAGTGAGTGCAGAGAGTAGTGAGTGCAGAGAGTAGTGAGTGCAGAGTAGTGAGTGCAGAGTAGTGAGTGCAGAGTAGTGAGTGCAGAGAGTAGTGAGTGCAGAGAGTAGTGAGTGCAGAGTAGTGAGTGCAGAGTAGTGAGTGCAGAGTAGTGAGTGCAGAGTAGTGAGTGCAGAGAGTAGTGAGTGCAGAGAGTAGTGAGTGCAGAGAGTAGTGAGTGCAGAGTAGTGAGTGCAGAGAGTAGTGAGTGCAGAGAGTAGTGAGTGCAGAGAGTAGTGAGTGCAGAGAGTAGTGAGTGCAGAGAGTAGTGAGTAGTGAGTGCAGAGTAGTGAGTGCAGAGTTGTGAGTGCAGAGTAGTGAGTGCAGAGTAGTGAGTGCAGAGTAGTGAGTGCAGAGTAGTGAGTGCAGAGAGTAGTGAGTGCAGAGAGTAGTGAGTGCAGAGAGTAGTGAGTGCAGAGAGTAGTGAGTGCAGAGAGTTGTGAGTGCAGAGTTGTGAGTGCAGAGTTGTGAGTGCAGAGTAGTGATTGCAGTGTAGTGATTGCAGAGTAGTGAGTGCAGAGTAGTGAGTGCAGAGTAGTGAGTAGTGAGTGCAGAGTAGTGAGTAGTGAGTGCAGAGTAGTGAGTGCAGAGTAGTGAGTGCAGAGTAGTGAGTGCAGAGTAGTGAGTGTGCAGGGTAGTGAGTGCAGAGTAGTGAGTGCAGAGTAGTGAGTGCGGAGAGTAGTGAGTGCAGAGAGTAGTGAGTGCAGAGAGTAGTGAGTGCAGAGAGTAGTGAGTGCAGAGTAGTGAGTGCAGAGCGCAGAGTAGAGAGTGCAGAGTGCAGAGTAGTGAGTGCAGAGTAGTGAGTGCAGAGTGCAGAGTAGTGAGTGCAGAGTAGTGAGTGCAGAGTAGTGAGTGCAGAGTAGTGAGTGCAGAGTAGTGAGTGCAGAGTAGTGAGTGCAGAGTAGTGAGTGAAGAGTAGTGAGTAGTAAGTGCAGAGTAGTGAGTGCAGAGTAGTGAGTGCAGAGTAGTGAGTGCAGAGTAGTGAGTGCAGAATAGTGAGTGCAGAGTAGTGAGTGCAGAGTAGTGAGTGCAGAGTAGTGAGTGCAGAGTAGTGAGTGCAGAGTAGTGAGTAGTGAGTGCAGAGTAGTGAGTAGTGAGTGCAGAGTAGTGAGTGCAGAGTAGTGAGTGCAGAGTAGTGAGTAGTGAGTAGTGAGTGCAGAGTAGTGAGTGCAGAGTAGTGAGTGCAGAGTAGTGAGTGCAGAGTAGTGAGTAGTGAGTGCAGAGTAGTGAGTGCAGAGTAGTGAGTAGTGAGTGCAGAGTAGTGAGTGCAGAGTAGTGAGTAGTGAGTGCAGAGTAGTGAGTAGTGAGTGCAGAGTAGTGAGTAGTGAGTGCAGAGTAGTGAGTGCAGAGTAGTGAGTAGTGAGTAGTGAGTGCAGAGTAGTGAGTGCAGAGTAGTGAGTGCAGAGTAGTGAGTGCAGAGTAGTGAGTAGTGAGTGCAGAGTAGTGAGTGCAGAGTAGTGAGTAGTGAGTGCAGAGTAGTGAGTGCAGAGTAGTGAGTAGTGAGTGCAGAGTAGTGAGTAGTGAGTGCAGAGTAGTGAATGCAGAGCGCAGAGTAGTGAGTGCAGAGTAGTGAGTGCAGAGTGCAGAGTAGTGAGTGCAGAGTAGTGAGTGCAGAGTGCAGAGTAGTGAGTGCAGAGTAGTGAGTGCAGAGTAGTGAGTGCAGAGTAGTGAGTGCAGAGTAGTGAGTGCAGAGTAGTGAGTGCAGAGTAGTGAGTGCAGAGTAGTGATTGCAGAGTAGTGATTGCAGAGTAGTGAGTGCAGAGTAGTGAGTGCAGAGTAGTGAGTAGTGAGTGCAGAGTAGTGAGTAGTGAGTGCAGAGTAGTGAGTGCAGAGTAGTGAGTGCAGAGTAGTGAGTGCAGAGTAGTGAGTGCAGAGTAGTGAGTGCAGAGTAGTGAGTAGTGAGTGCAAAGTAGTGAGTGCAGAGTAGTGAGTGCAGAGTAGTGAGTGCAGAGTAGTGAGTGCAGAGTAGTGAGTAGTGAGTGCAGAGTAGTGAGTGCAGAGTAGTGAGTGCAGAGTAGTGAGTGCAGAGTTGTGAGTGCAGAGTTGTGAGTGCAGAGTAGTGAGTGCAGAGTAGTGAGTGCAGAGTAGTGAGTGCAGAGTAGTGAGTGCAGAGTAGTGAGTGCAGAGTAGTGAGTGCAGAGTGGTGAGTGCAGAGTTGTGAGTGCAGAGTTGTGAGTGCAGAGTTGTGAGTGCAGAGTTGTGAGTGCAGAGTTGTGAGTGCAGAATGCAGAGTAGTGAGTGCAGAATGCAGAGTTGTGAGTGCAGAGTAGTGAGTGCAGGTGCAGAGCAGTAAGTGCAGGTGCAGAGCGGTGTGTGCTGTTGAGTGCAGAGTGCTGTGTGCTGTTGAGTGCAGAGTGCTGTGTGCTGTTGAGTGCAGAGTGCTGTGTATTGGCAATGTAAATGACAATGTCATTTGTTTATGATTTAAAGAGAAAAAAATGAAATGTCATGAGCAATGCCAATAGCTCTTCCTTTAATGATGCCGAGACCATTGTATTGTAAATGCTTGTCTATCTATGTAACAAAACTAGTGTGTGGTGTCTGCCAACAGTAGTATCCTTATCTGGGAGATGCGTCACATTGTAAAGCCCTGCGCCACATGTAGGCGTTCTGACGCAGGGGCGGGGGGCGTTCCAGCACAGGAATGTCTCCTAAAAGTGGCTGAGTGAAATCTGCAAGATTTCACTCAGTCACTTTTAAGGCCATGTTGCATCAAAACCCTGCGCCTGCTTGAAGCAGGCGTAAGGATTGACGCAGCATTTTAAGGATAGAGCAACCCGGGCCTTGCTGGAGCTGTGTCGCGCTTGTGACGCAACTATAGCAATGCGCCGCCTTTACGGCAGCAGATGTGTCACGCATCTGTCCATTTTTGCCCCATGGTACTTCGCATTGTAAATACGAATCATCCATGGTGGCGCAGCCGTGATGCACAATAACTGGCGCATCCCTGCTGATATGTAGGGGTGCGCCAGTTATTGTAAATCTACCCCCTTATGATTAAGGTCCTCAAAGGGTTGATCCAGGAAGCTCAACAAAGGCAATGTCATCCACCAATCAGAATCCGGGCCCTCTGCAACTGACAGAGCCCATCAGTTATGTACACAGCAACTTCAGGCTCAGCATCACCCATTTCTTGAGTGAGAAGATCTTATTAACAGTCTGAAATGGTGTATGTCCATGTTAGAACATTAAATCTTATTTCACAATAAATGGACGATGCTGAGCCTGGAGTGCATCTTTTTCTGTAAGGAAATTCCTGTGTACAAATATACATTTCCTTAAGGAAGTTCCTCTGTGTATATGCATACATACATTTGTATGTACACCGGAAAGCCCCTAAGGAAAATGCAGTACTCCAGGTTCAGGATCACCCCCTGATGAAAAAGGCAGCAGTCCAGGCTTAGCATCACCCACTTAGTTGTGATAAGATTTACTCTTCTAACATTGCCATCCACCATACATCAAGGCAAATGCCGGTGCATTGGCGGTCGTTTTGGAAGGGGCTTTCTTTAACGGAAAACCGATTCAAAGAGTGTCTGCCATGTGGGGGCATGCATTTTGATGTATACACTACGCATATTCATGTGATTGGGAAAACAGTAGTGACAAAACCAATAGCTCGACCTTTTAGTGCCAAGACCTATTGGTTTAAGCCATGTTTCTCCTAGTTAACAATAATATTTATTATCTCAAAGTCTAAAATTATATTGTGTCTAGAGGCTAAAAATGTTATTATATGGATTTGCCTTTGATATACAGTCTAATCTAATGTCACTCCATTGCCTCCTGGTTAAAATGATTCACATGTATAAGAGACTCCGCAACCTATCGCCAACCATTGCTCCAACAAACCTATCTATGCTTGGGTCATCCTCTTCACTTTATCCCTTGTCTAAAACTGACTGTCCCTAGCTCCAGATGTATAGGGTTTGTTACAGAAGCTTTACATAACAAGTTTTGTACTATGGAACCATGGGCTTCACTTAGGAGTAGACAGAACTACCATTCCCTCCAGATGGTTAATTGATTATATGGAGCTCCTCCAGATAGACTGGAATCAGAGGTCGAGGAGAGCCTATGATCAAAAATAAAACATGGTTCTAAGAGCCACATTGAACTTTCCATAGTCTTGAGCTCTTTCCATTCCCTCCCCCCACAACAGCAAAGATGAAGTTATTGAGGGGTAGAGTAGGACCAGGGAGGCAGCCCTGTGATGTATGGATATATATGTGTTGGTATTTGTAGAGAGCAAGGCTGGTTGTAGAGCAACAGAGTGAAGAACAAGGGGCATGGAGAAATCTTTGGGGGATGGTCAATGTTTGACTTTAGGGTCAGCGACCTTGAAGAGATAGTGCCCAATTCAAAGAACTAACCTAAGACAAAATCCTAAACTTACTACCATTTTGGTATTCACAGAAGGCTTTTACTCATTTTGGTATTCACAGAAGGCACTTACTCATTGATGAGTAAGTGCCTTCTGTGAATACCAAAATGAGTAACTTACTCATTTTGAGTAACTTACTCATTTTAATATTCACAGAAGGCACTTCCTCATTGATGAGTAAGTGCCTTCTGTGAATACCAAAATGAGTAACTTACTCATTTTGAGTAACTTACTCATTTTGGTATTCACAGAAGGCGCTTACTCTGTGATGAGTAAGTGCCTTCTCTGAATACCAAAATGAGTAACTTACTCATTTTGAGTAACTTACTCATTTTGATATTCACAGAAGGCACTTCCTCATTGATGAGTAAGTGCCTTCTCTGAATACCAAAATGAGTAACTTACTCATTTTGAGTAACTTACTCATTTTGGTATTCACAGAAGGCGCTTACTCTGTGATGAGTAAGTGCCTTCTGTGAATACCAAAATGAGTGAGTGCAGTGTGTGAATACCAAAACGAGTGAGTGCCTTCTGTGAATACCAAAATGGTAGGAAGTTTAGGATTTTGTCTTAAGTTAGTTCTGTGAATCGGGCCCTGATGCCTTTAGTTTTTGTTCTGAATTGTAAGAGTTGATGCCGATCTGATCTCAGTAGGGATGCTGCTCCAGGTCCTGGGAGCATGAACATGCTTTTCCCATCTTGCAGTGCAGTATGTTGTCTGTGGTCAGGATCCTTGTCTGGCGTTGTTTATGGTGCAATCAGAGATTCAATGGCTACTTCTACTTTTTTCATTATTTGAAATCCATGTATACAGTGTAGCACTACTAGGCCATTTTGACAAACCATGCTATGCACTACAGCTCCTATGCCACCATTTTAGAACAACCACTTGCTATGTAAAAAATAGGACTATTTTGATTAATTCGATGAAAATGTATCTTTGTGGGTATCCTAACATGTAGCATGAGTCCTGCTCGCTTGACCCTACATAAGGCATACCCCTGCACCCTCTTGACCTCTATTAAAATCAAGCTCACATCCTTCATCCTTAACAACATACTCTTACGTACCATAGAACTTTTACTATTGAACATTAAACAGAATAGCCAATGCACTCACAGCTCAGATCCTGAATTTACGTTTTAACCCTACAAAGTACAAAATGTTAGCTCTCTTACCATTACATGTATTTGTGAAACGACCAACCTCCTGTTTGTGAGTAATATTGAAAGTACGGCCCGGGGGCCGCATGGGGCCCTCCTGACCTTTAATTGTGCCCCCCTACTGAACAGCAGCACTGGGATGCTGTTCTCTTGACAGCGCAGGAACATTCAGAAAGCTGTTAAACAAACGGGCATACTTTATTTACACTTAACTAAAGTAACTTTAAAGACGAAAAGAAGGTGTCCTAATCAACTTATCTTTAGGAACACCTTTAGTTTTGAAGAAATCTTGCAAACTTCAAACAAGTGTGTTTTTTTACGTTTTACCTCAGTAGATCAGATTACATGTCTGCATTGAAAGGCATTTATTAGCAGTGATTGAATTCAGACATGATCTTAGAAACATTCAGACCACCCCCATTCTGAAAACAATGCCATTAGTGAACCATCTTCATATGTCAGGTGCACCTTGTAATTATCCTTGGGTGTTATATAATTAGATCACAAGAGAAGGTTTTGAACAGCACATATCCTGAACTTGTATATTTTAAGGAGTTCTTATATGCGGGAATGAAGAAATCGGAGGCAAAGTAAAGTTAACCAATTGCCTAGAATCACACAATTTGGTCAAGTGGGTAAGCCAGGACTGATACCAGGTTTTCTGGTTTCACATTTTGCCATTCAGCCACCATATGGGTGTCTCTTCCCCTCTCACGTTTTACTTTAGAAGTTAATGCTTTGACTTTTAATTCTTGGTGAATGAGAACAGAGCGTTGGTGGCAGACAGAAGTCACGTGAGTGCTCGGTTTGTTGTCCACACCATGCATCTGCTTGACATCCACCGACGCCCAACTTCACCCCGGCCCCCACAAGGCTGGCATCGGTGCGGCCCTCTGGCCTGCCACAGACAGTACTTTGCGGGCCCCTTGGACATGGTTGCGAGTACCCATGTCCTATTACAAGCATCAGTGCAGACAAGGCAGATGTTAAGGAAAGCTCGTGTGGTAAAACTGGGGAGGATTTTTGCACCAGGGATGGTGTGAGTTGTTGTTCTGGCTTAATCCCGCTGTTCATACACACTGCGATTTTTATGAGATGAAATATTAGACTATACAAGAGGTTGCTGTGGAGGTTTCGCAGACAAACATCTGTACTTTAGGATGTGGGTGGGGTGCGTTTTCCTTGGCGTGGCCAGGAAGACCAAGGGATAATACGGTCAGGTTGCTTTGCGTTGACTCGGACATTCCGCCCTGTCCCCCAGGCCCTGGGGTTTGAAACGCAGATTTCCCCGGTGGTGCGTTCATACATTCTTCAGCGCACACACACACGCGCGCAAACACACGCGCGTAAACACTCAATCAGAGAGCCATTGCTTGCAGAGTCGGTGACCTTGGGGTCCATGTATCCTCCGACCACCGGCGCGCGCAGCGCAGCGGCCTCTCGGAGCTCAGAGGCCTGACCGCAAATCCATAAACCTTCCAACCTGAGGTAAAAACCGTGTTCAGAACCCCTCCGGCTCTTGCCAAAACCTCCAGATGTGCAAATTTGATTTAAATGTTTCTTTTTATTAAGCAAACAAAACACACAGAACGCTTATCGAGCGCTGCGGTTTTACTGGCAGCTGATGACGTCTTCTTGGCACTGTGTCACCCAGGCCCTGTTGCCTCCACCCTTGCAGCCGGTCACTTTCATGTTCTCCAGACTTACAGACTATGAAAGGAGTCCTTGGGTTTACACTTAACGCGGCCCGGGCACCAGAATGGCTTATCTCAACCCAAACCACATGCTTTGCTGAAAAACCCAGCATTGCTGAGGGCCGCCCGTGGTGTGACGTGATTGGCCGTGGACTCTCTTAAAGATGGGGCAGGTGATATTGAGTAAGGTGTGTGTTCGTGAGCCATCCCTGGCTAACTGTCACCGGTGGTGTCGTAACACGTGCGTGTGATTAGAAGTCCTCCTGTTCCCTGGGTGGGCTAACTGTAATAATTTAATTACGGTCCCTGGTCAACACGCATTCCTGTGATATTAGGCAATTCGGTCCATGCGTATTGTGTGTAATGAACCCTCCTTCTCTGGATGAAATCCGAGTCTGTGTGTCTCTTTGGCGCACCTGTTGTCTGTAATAATAAATATGGGTTAAAGATCCTACAGGTGTCTGTGATCAGGAGATCGATAATCTCCTACCTTCTTATTTGTAACAGGCACAATATTCACTTGCACGTCACTGTGTTTTTAATCCCGGTTCCATCATGCCCTTCCTGCTAAAAAAACTCCCCGTCGTGAGTGATTCCTTGTGTGTGTAATTTTATCGCCGGTTTTTGCAGCTCCTACCTTGCGTTACAACCACTTCAGGGCGCTGTTCAGAGGAGAGAAGTGCTGGAAAGCCAGCATTTGGGTGAAGGTCAGCCGCATCAGTTGCCTCGTGTAAAGAAAGGATGAAGGTCAGTTAGGCGCCGGCAGTGGTAGCAGCTGCTAACCTTGGCTTGCCGGCAGTGCTTAATTTGTAAAGCAATAAGTGCCAGGGCTCTCCTCAGGAGGCCAGCACAGCTTGCACCAACCTCTGCCAGCCCCAAAATCAACACAACTACCAATCATCTCAATTCTACTAGTGTGACAATTCAGACTGTTCAAGCCCCCCAAACAAACAGGAGTGGTTTGGCGGCAGGCATTAGTTGTGTTAAATGCATATTGACATAATAACCAAATGGTGTTCAGTTCATCTTTAAATTATACAAACAGCGACACCATGTGGAAGCTGTCATAAATGCTGGTGTTGACAGTTAAGTGCTGAGGCCAAGTACCAGAAACCACCAGTTCAAATTAAGCACTGCTTGCTTGTTGGTGTCTTCCTTGAAGCAAGGTACCGTATAGAGCCATAAGAGCTGTGCTAGTTGCAACCAGGAGCGGCCCGTGCAGGAAAGAGCGGTGGGCCGGGTTGGGGGGATTTGACAGATGACCACGAGGAAATTTAAATAAATAATGAATTTTACCTTGTCTTTCGAAATCTAACCTCCACCTGGCCCCAACTGGCTTCACCGCTCTTACATGTATGGGCCACGGCTGGTTGCAACAGTGACTCTGATTAATATATTTTTTTACCATAGACTAATTTTGGAAGTCAGTATCTCCATCAATTCCGTGCAACACAAAGGCATTACTGGAGCTACAAAATGGCCATTAAAGTACTATATTATCCCCAGATAGCCACCACTTACAATAACTTTGTAGCCCTTTGGAGCTTTAGTGTCTTCAATAAATAGATAGTTAATTAAGTTCTACTACTTTTCTTTTCTTAAAATGTTTGACTAAGTCCCCCCCCCCCCCTCCGCTGAGACCATTGGAGTCACTAAACCCAGAAAATTAGAATAAGTGAGCACAATCCGGAAGTGTGTTCACATTTTTACGCAGGTGTGCTGTGTGCTGGTGTGCATCCATGTGTGGAACACTTCTCACTATCATGTTTTAAGAGTTTTTCTGGATTGGGAGTCAATGAAGTTAACTTCATCTCCCGTGGTGATTAAATGAGACTCGAAGCTCAAGTTTTCCATTGGCGGGACCGCCGCTGGATCAGCGGATGTAAACGTACGACCTGGTGGCCCAGCAGCAAATGAGCTGCCAGGTCACAGGGCATCATGATGGCTGTCCCATTCCATTCTATAGAGGATCGGATGTCTGTGACCCATTTTCTTTGCCTATGTCAGCCATGCCAGGCATCTTAGGCATGGCCAGGGGAAATGCAGAACAGCCCTCTGTGGCTAACAGACGCCCTCTCCCCTCAGGAGAAAGCTCCCTGCCCTTTGGGCTTACTTATTTTTGGTGAAGCAGAAAGAGATTCCCACTTTGGCTATTTTTTTCTTCTGAGCGAAAATGTATGCCAAACAGGCCCTGTAAACATGCCTCCTGGCCGACGATCCATTTAGTGCTGTGACCACAGTGGCTCTCTTCACAGCACAGGTATCCCCCCAAAGGCAGACAGGGATCTCTGCATAGGGTGGGCGATCCTCCAACACCCTCGCGGATCAGGGAATCGCCTACAAGGGACTAAATCAGCACCCCTGTGTAAGGGGTACGCAGGCCACACAATGCGCTGATCTTAATGCTATGCCCCTCCTGCCTATAAATGACTGTTTTTTATCTGATTTGCTCTTGATGTATATTGCCCTACTTGTCTCTCTCACTACCTAAACCTATGTAAAGCGCTCTGATACCCACCAGGGCCATGTTTGCGCTACACAAAACTTTAAATAAATAAATCCACTTTAAAACACAGGCAGGACACAGCAAGTTCTGGTCTTTTAAAGATTGCTGAAGACATTAGTTGAAGACCGGTGTAGTTGGAGTTTCAGTTGGCTAAAGCGGACACTCTTACAGAATAGAGCCAAGTCAACAGGCCAGGCAACAAGGGGCGTCAAGGGGAGAAAGTTCAGTAAGCCAACATTTAAGCATAATTACATTTCGAGTACATAGCTGAGTCTCAATGGTGGCTCCTCCACAGAGGCAGATGAAGAATAAAGTGATTATCATTTTATTTTTCATCCGTCCAACTCTTGTGGGTGGGGCCAGAGCACTGCAGCAGAGGGAGTGGTGGGCCCTGCGGTCAGTGCGCATGACGGATTGCCCGGCCGTCTTAGGACGTACAAACCAACATGTGCACTGACTTCTCTCCAACTCGGCTGCCTTGCTGGGTGGCGAGACCAGCAGGCAAAGGTTCCCAGCGGGGCACAAAACCAGTGCGCTCTGCCCATTCCTGACGCTTTTCTCATGGTGAGAGCAGCGTCGGGACTGGCCGCAGGGGAGACTGGGAGCCTGTGCCCATCGGAGCAGCGAGGAGAAGAGCGCAGAACGTCAAGTGAGTGCTTTTTAGGTCTCGCGTGTGAATACAGCGCATGCGCTGCATCGCTTGTGAGACTCTATTGCTGCCGCTTTCTGTCCCGAAGAGAGACAGGAGGTGGCACGCGCGGACAGGAGATGTGCACTCCATACGCTTGCACATCTCCTGTCCCCGGAGGCTGGCAGCGTGCGCATCGCGCACTTTCAGTTTCCCTCCCCCAGTCATGTGGCTGTCACACACAGCGCTGGGGAGGCAGGGCTATAATGACACACCCCGCCCCTGAGGGTGCCTGATTAAAACCTACCAGGGAGCGAGAGCAAGTAAAGCGAAAGGCAGAACAGCAGCGAGTGGTTGGGAGTAGTGGAAGAGACTCAGGCAGCGACTGGGTTATAAACTTCCCAGTAGCTAGTAGTAAACTCTTTCTGAGGCTTTAAGTTGCATCTAGGGGAGTCTTGTTTCATGTTTGTTACTGCCCCCTCACACTGCCTCACCATTTTTATCAGAAACCAGCCACTACTGCTGAGCCTTCCTTATCGAGAGCTAACACAGACAATAAATAGCCTTGTACACTAATGGTTGTAACTCACAACAGGTGATAAAATAATGTGTGTACTATTTCTGTTATATTTTACAATGTCTTTTTTAGGCTTGATCTCATTTCAGTTAATGTTGTTAGCTCAACAACTCTCTAATTAGCGGTATTCATAATGCACTGGTGGTCAAGAACTCATGGCCACCACTGCTCGTTGAGACAATTATAGGTGGATGTCAGAGACAGTGCACGGTCACCTCGCCACATGCAGGAACTTCTTTTATGAACTCAGAGTTTTCAACCAAACTCAAGCCAGTTCTCCCAGGAACAGAGGCGTACATTTCTGCACGTGGAAGTTTATTCCTACACGTATGAGAAAATACACAAATTTAAGGAAATCTCCAAGAATTTGTACCACTAATCAGATAGGTTTGTAGTTACAGCAAACAACCCCGAATTACAGCATGCATTTGTATTTACTTATAAATATTTCCATGACAGAAATTTACATTTAAACACCTAATTTTCAAACTGCATT